>NC_054472.1:125051507-125354538 GCF_017639515.1 Carcharodon carcharias | reverse complement strand
ACTCCCAAAGGTGGCTTCCCTGGAGGCTGATTATGCACTCCTGGCCTCCTCCTTATTCTGGCCCTCCCTTCCTCCCTCCCTCCATCCTCCAAGGATCTTCCTCCAGTGGACATGTCAGAATCTCATTTCTAGCACTCACTTCTTGCTATCTTGACTCCATTCTCTCTCCCTGTCCAGTCTCTTCCCAACTACATCCACAATTCCTCTCACGCCCTACATCATATCAACAATTTCCAGTTCCCTGGCTCCAACAGCCTCTTCTTCACCATGGACGTCCAATCCCTCTACACTTCCATCCCCCACCAGGATGGTCTGAGGGCTCTCCGCTTCTTCCTCGAACAGAGGCCCAAACAATCCCTATCCACCGCTATTCTCCTCTGTCTGGCTGAACTTGTTCTCTCACTAAACAATTTCTCCTTAAACTCATCTCACTTCCTCCAAATAAAAGGTGTGGCTCTGAGTACCTTCATGGGCCTCAGCTATGCCTCTCTCTTTATCGGGTATGTGGAACATTCCTTGTTCCAGTCCTACTCAGGCTCCCTCCCACAACTCTTTCTCCGGTACATCGATGACTGCTTCAGTGCCACTTCATGCTCTTGTCTAGATCTCGAAAGATTTATTAATTTTGCTTCCAATCTCCACCCCTCCATCATTTTCACATGGTCCGTCACTGACACTTCCCTTCCCTTCCTTGACCTCTCTGTCTCAATTTCTGCTGATAGACTGTCCACCAATATTCATTACAAGCCTACCGACTCCCACAGCTACCTCAACTACAGCTCCTCACACCCTGCTTCCTGTAGGACTCCACCCCATTCTCTCAGTTCCTTCGCCTCCTTCATATCTGTTCTGATGATGCCACTTTCCAAAACAGTTCCTCTGACATGTCTTCCTTCTTCATTAACCGAAGTTTCCCCCCCATGGTGTTTGACAGGGCCCTCAACCGTGTCCGGTTCATCTCCCACGCATCTGCCCTCACACTTTCCTCTCCCTCCCAGAACCATAATTGGGTCCCCCTTGTCCTCACTTATCACCCCACCAGCATCCAGTTCAAAGGATCATCCTCCCCCATTTCCGCCAACTCCAGCATGATGCCACCACCAAACACATCTTCCCTTCACCCTCCCCCCCAGCAGCTTTCCGCAGGGATTGTTCCCTCTGGGACACCCTGGTCCACTCCTCTATCACCCCCTACACCTCAACCCCCTCCCACAGCACCTTCCCATGCAACCGCAGAAGGTGCAACACCTGCCCCTTTACTTCCCCCCTCCTCACTGTCCAAGGGCCCAAACACTCCTTTCCAGTGAAGCAGCCCTTCACTTGCACTTCCCTCAATTTAGTCTACTGCATTCGCTGCTCCCAATGCGGTCTCCTCTACATTGGAGAGACCAAATGCAAACTGGGTGACCGCTTTGCAGGACACCTTCGGTCTGTCTACAAGCTTGACCCAGACCTCCCTGTCACTTGCCATTTCAACACACCACCCAGCTCTCATGCCCCCATGTCTGTCCTTGGCCTGCTGCAATGTTCCAGTGAAGCTCAACACAAACTGGAGGAACAGCACCTCATCTTCCGACTAGGCACTTTACAGCCTTCCAGACTTAATATTGAGTTCAACAATTTCAGATCATGAACTCTCTCCTCCATCCCCACCCCTTTCCGATCCCCCTTTTTCCAATAATTTATAATTTAAAAAAATATATATTTCTATTTTCCCATCTATTTTTAAATTTATTTCAATCTATTGTTTTATCTCCACCTTTTAGCCCATGTCAATCCCTTCCCCCCACCCAACCCCCATTAGGGCCACCTGTCACTAGCTTGTCCTGCTTGCTGCCATTAATGTCCCCATTAGAACATTCCTTAGATAATATCACCACCATCAACACGCCTTTGTCCTTTTGTCTATGACATCTTTAGCAATCTCTTCTTTGTCTCTATCTGTCACTGGCCACCCCATTTCTCTATTTCCTTTCCTCTGATGAAGAGTCATGCAGACTCGAAACGTGAACTATATTCCTCTCCACAGATGCTGTCAGACCTGCTGAATTTTTCCAGGTATTTTTGTTTTTGTTTCAGATTTCCAGCATCCGCAGTATTTTGCTTTTATGTCAGAACCCATACCCAGGCTAAAGGGAGGCCTCCGGAAAGCTGCAGGCCCAATAAAGAGTACTGACTGCAGAGTGCTGATCTGAAGGTTCAAAGTACACAGAAAGCTGCTGGAATTTGTTCTGAACTGCTACAGATCACACAGGCAAGTTTAATAAGTACTCAGACCAGATTGACAACCCCACTCAGCCCTCTTATCCCGCTAGTGGATGAATTTGATTAAAAAGCCTTTTACCTGCCTGCCAGTTGCGCCCATGCGCCAACCTGAAGATTGCACGGGCACCTGAAAATCGCCATCGATTGCCAATTTAAGGGCCTTAACTAGCCCGTTAATTAATGGCGGGCGCTAATTGAACTTCATCGCGCGCCTGCCCAGCGAAATATCGCGATGGCGCAGTGACATTGGGATGCTCACCCACCATCACCGCACGTCATTTTATGTGCTGACGTGCAGTGATGTTGGGTGAGTATGTCAAGCAGAAAATTCTCCCCATGATTTCAAATCCCACCATGAATGAAATTCAGTTAATTAAATAAATCTGGAATAAAAGCTAGTATCAGTAATGGTGATATGAAGCTTTATGATTGTAAAAACCCAATTAGTTAACGTTTGGCCTACATTTGATTCCAGATCGACAGCATAACCCATCCTTTGAAATGGCCTAGCAAACCACTCAGTTGCATCAAACTGCTACAAAAATACTTAATAAAGTTAAAACCGGTTGGACCAACTGGCATCGACCTAGGCATTTGGACATGACAAAGATACATCCAGCCCAGTCCTCCTTACTAGGTGCTTGGGCTAAATTTAGGAGAACTGTTCCACAAATTACTGTAGTCAAGCAACAATTTAATGTGGTCATACTCAATCATACCTATGTACCAACATTCCAGACTCCTCCATCACTATCAGTGGGTTTGTCTTTTCCCACCAGCAGATCAGATGCACCAGAGGTTACAGCATAGTAGTATACAATCAGGATGGAGTGGCCCTGGGAGTTCTCAACACTGACTCTGGATTCATGAAGTCTCATGCATCAGGTCAAACAAGGTCAAAGAAACTTTCTGCTGATTACCACCTACTGCCTTCCCTCAGCTTAAAAATTTGTACTCCATGTTGAACACTACTTGAAAGAAGCCCTGAGGGTAATAAGGGCATAGAATTCACTCTAGGTTGGGGAATTCAATGTCCATTACCAAGAATGGTTCCGTAACACCAATACTGACCAAGCGAGGTGAGCCCCAAAGGATATACTGCTGGGCTGGTATTGCAGAAGATAAAGAATGGACCAACAGGAGGGAAACCCTACTTGACCCTGTCCTCACCAATCTGCCTGCCCATGATATTATTGGTAGGAGTGACCGCCACACAATCTTTATGAACGCAAAGCTCCATCTTCATAGCGAGGGCATCCTCCATCATGTTTTATGAAACTACAACCATACTAAATAAGATAGATTCAGAACAGATTTAGCAACTCAAAACTAGACATTCATGAGGCACTGTGGGCCATCAGCTCCAGCAGAATTGTATTTCACCACAACATATAACATCATGGGCTTGCATAATCTACCATTACCATCAAGCCAAGCACCAACCCTGGTTGCATGAGTAGAGAAGAACATGCCAAGAGGACCACCAGACATACCTAAAAATGAGGTGCTTACTGGAAAAGCTACAACATAGGACTACAGGCATGCTAAATAATGGAAACAGTATGCCATAGACAGATTCAAGTGATTCTATAACTTACATCAGCTATGCTGCTCCAGTACAGCCTCAAAGCTGGCATCTCCCAGACAAAGTATTGATTCCAAAATAGGCAAAAACGCTCAGCTATGCCCTGGCCACAAAAAGTATGACAAATCCAATTATCACCCAATCACCAGCCAATTATCACCCCATCAGCAAAATGATGAAAGGTACCATTGACAGTACTATCAAGTGGCACACACCAATAACCTGTTCAGTTTTAGTGTCGCATTCTTGTAAAAGCAGTTGAGTTCTTACATCACTGTTATGGTTATTGAACCATTTAGACAATATGATGGCTTTGAACTGCATAATGTGGCAGGTGATAATAAAGTGTAAGCTAACCTGTCAATATTTTCATTGCAAGTGAAGAATGTGCAATTTGGTTATTTTTGAAAAAGGACATTTTGTTGAAGCTTTTCATCTTTTACTCACCAGGACAATCACAAGAATACCAATGTCAGGGGAAACAACAACTATATACTATATAAGAAGTGATTGCTGGTTGGTTGGCGAGTGGACTCTGATTGATAGAGGCATTGCAATGGAGAATGCACCCAGTTAATGGTGACTGACAGTTAACTGCCAAGCATTGTTTGAAATTTAAACCAGGTAGCTTGAGTCTGACTGGTCAAGGCATTGCCCTGAGGAATGCACCAGCGAATGGCTATCACTCATTTTGTTTAGTTGAAACAAATGCAATGTGTGTACATGTTCTTACATAGACAAAATAAGTGATAGCCATTAGCTGGCTTATTCCTCAGGGCAATGCCTTGACCAATCAGAGTCAAGCTGCCTGGTTTAAATTTCAAACCTTGCTTGGCAGTTAACTGTCAGTCACCATTAACTGGTGCATTCTTCATGGTAATGCCTCTTCCAATCAGAGTCCACTTGCCAACCACTTAGTGCTCTCTTCTCATATGGTATAAAGTTGTTACTTCCCCTGACATTGGTATTCTTGCGATTATCCTGGTGAGTACAAGACAAAAAGCTTTGCCAAAATGTCTTTTTTCAGCAATATTCAAGTTCTGTACTACCAAATGACAATTTAGATAATTATGTAACTGTTTCTTTTTACTTTCTAATAACTTAGTCTCAGAAATTAAAGTAATATTTGGAGCGAAGAAGGAAGCACTGAGTGAAAAATACTCATGTTTATGTCAACCACTGACCAATTTTGGAACAGTGATTCACCATTTTATTGTTAAAACCGCTGGAATAGATAAGGAATACTAGCAAAGTTTGTTTCACTCCTTTCAGTCACTCCAGTAAGTATTGAAATTTTTTTAAATATCAAGTTATTACTTTTGAAAAGGAAAATATAGCTGATAAAATGTGAAGATATGGAAGTAGCTGATAGAGTTCAGGGAATCTACCATACTGTGACCTAGGAAAACAAGGAACAAAAGTTTTTAAAGCAGTAGATTGCAACATAGCCTGCAGTTAAATTATAACCAGAATGGAGCAGATGCTTTATCTTGTTTGGATCTTCTTAGGAACAATCAACCAATCATAGAATTCTGCTGTGACAATTCAGCATTTAAATTCTTGACAAGGGACGTAAGTTTTTAGAAAAAGTGTAAGGTATATTTATTGCTTCAACTGCTTAGTTGAAGGATGATGTCAGGCAAGAAGAGCAGAGAATATGAGTATGGAGAGTAGAACAGTTAATGTGATTTGTGAATCAGATTCAGCTACAGACAAGGTTTATATAAAAGCTGACAAGGTTTATATAAAAGCTGGAAAATTAGGAGAAAGCAGCCTGGAAATCAAGCTCTTGGATTTCCTGGAGGTCAGTGATACTCTGGCATCAGAATCCAAGTGATTCTGAATATACCCACAGGAAATTTAGCTAAACCAGTACAATATTTCACTGCAACCTCTTTGATGTACTTGCTTATTCCATTGGTTTTATTGAACAAATGTACTACTGCGTGTAAAAATTGATTTGGAAAGCTTAGTTAATATTTGGAACCAGCCCCATTCTGTTGTTATTAGTGCTGTAGTTCAGTTTGTACTAATGCCACTCTATGCATTTGTTTTAACAAGGTTGGTTCAGTTGACTGAATCTTTGTCTCTAGGCTCTATCATTGCTTGCTCTTGTCCCTGGTGGATGTGGTAGCTACCTCTATGCACTGTTATTGGATGGAACGTAACATTGTTTTATTACTATGACATTCCCATCTACAATGTTGGCAGTTTTGCTGATGCCAGCATCTTTATCAGTGTTCAGTACTATTTTGGGCATGCCAAGAGACCTACTCACTTCCATTCTATATAATTGGATCCACACTCCTTTCTGTTAAAATACCTATGTCACTTGGAATATACTTCAAACGTAAATTTTCTAAGGTTGTCAAAATCCTTGAAAGAATATTACAGTCATTTAGCACAGTAATAATCAGATATTTTTATCTTGGCTTCAAAAAGGGATCCACGTTCCTACAATGTGTTGACCCAAAATCATCTCCCATTGGATCACTAGTCCCAGCAATTTGATCTCTTTACTAGGTACTTCTCTGTCAGCATATATAAACTTTACTTGTTTGTAGGACTGTAGTGATAGAACGCCAAGTAAGAACATATTAATAGTATTGGCAATGTTGCGGTTTTCTTTCTCTCAACCAAAGGCTGATTTAAGTCCCACTGTTCCTTTTAATGTAGTTCTAAGTGTAGGTTATGAGATGATATTGCTGTTAATATTTTACAACTGCAGAAAAATATGCAAAACCAATAGAACATTGAGTAGATGTTTCCACTAGGTTGTGCTATATTTTTCAGTGCAATTCCTCAAAAAATCAGCCAAACCAACATAAAGGATCAAGGAATTTTAAGTGCAAATTCTATCCTGTGTAAATCAGGTTTCTGTAATCTTTAGCACTAGTTTAAAGAACGTTGCCTATTATGAACAGCCAAAGAGACATGCTGTTTAATACGATCCACCGTTAGAACATACAGCCTACAGAACTGGCATCACACCGACACTGAAATTCATATATCACATTTTGGCTTTTTGGCTTGACAGCAGCATCCTGTTAGTGGAAAATACCACTCGTATGCTGTTGCATAATAGCAGTGTGATATGTCTAACTTTACCCGTTGCTCAAATTTTTCAGATACCTTACCCTCCTAGTGTAATTTGAGGTATACTGGGCACTTTTTAGGTCTGAAAGTAGTGGCTTTAGGCCTATTCATGAGGACGCGTGATACACAGAAAGCAATGATCTGATCGGGGTAGCCATTATCCCACAGGATACCTTTGATACACCATTAAACCAAAAAGACCTTCTGCCTTCCGGAGAGTGCTTGGTAAACAAGACTTGTGTTAAGACTTACGCTAACAACCAATTTAAGACTATCAGTTGGGCTCACAATGTGGCTCATTTATGCTTGCTAGATTCTACATATATGCAGGGACATATCCTCTGCAAGCAAAAGGAACGTGTCCATGCATTGCATCTTTTATAAATTAAACAAAAGAGATGGGGTCAACAGTTCCCTGTTGCATTCACCACAGCAATGCATTGACCAGAGCTGACTTGCAAACCCATCAGCGCCCCTTTGTCCTGCAGTATCAATTGTTCCTCCCTTTGAAATTTGGTATTCTTGCATTGTCCTGATGAGTGCAAGATGAGAAGCTTCAAAAGCATTTCTCTTTTTGTCAGCAATACTCAAATTCTGTACGACCAAGTACACACTTTTTCTTTTAAGATTATATTCCAAAACACTGCCCATTATGCTTGATCATGACAGATTTTACATTTATCAATATGAAAATGAATTTGAGCAAAAGAAAAAAAATACTTCTTCAAACTAGAACAATTTTGAATGTGTAGATCTCTGGATGTGGCCAAAGTGGAAAATTTTGGCTTGCATTTACATGTTTTATTTTCAAATGTTCTGTTAGTTACAGGTAGAATTTCAAATAGTCAAGTGATGACAGACTATTAGTTTCAAATTCCCAAAGTACTTTTAGGTTAAGTAATCTACTCATGACATTCAAGGGAACTTATTCAACTACATATTTGTAGGCAATATTAGGACGGAAAGAAGTTAAGTATCATATCACTATATAAGACTTAACAATTGGCTTAATTGTTTAATGTTTGCTAGGAATCGACAGACAACATATTTTGTTATACGAAAGTAAAGAGGCAAACATTTCATGTTCGTCTTGATAGAATCCTGCATTCCTTAGGGTTTGTTTTACATTGAAACAATAACATTTAGCTGAAGCTCAACTGCTTCGAGTTGAATTGATTTGAATCCCTCAATACCTCTTTGCCTGAAAAAATCTCCAAATTTATCCCTTTATGCTTCGATTACTAATCCAAACCTTATGACTTTTTTTTAACTTTGCTGCTAATCAATGAACCCACCACCCAATCTCTCTGTCCCTTCACAGTACAGTGGAATTGCAATTTTTACATTGTAACAATGTTACCTTGTTACTATGCTATATTGCAACTTTGGCTACATTTCAAAAGTACTTCATTGGCTTTAAAACGCTTTGGAACATCCTGAGATCATGAAAAGTGCTATATAAATGTATCTGTTATGTACTGTAGGCCTTGTTTAGCTTGCTGTATTTTGCAAGCCAGTGCATTATGGGATCACAGGATCCATTTTGTTTTGTTACTTCAGTTGCTGAAATAAAATAAACAAAAGCACAATGTTCAACCACCTCTGTGCCTACTTGAGTATTGAATAATCTTTAAAAAGTTACCAGCAGTCAGTATTAAAAGGTAACAGTGTGTCTTTCTTTTCGGCCTTCCATTTAAAACAACAACTTGCATTTATATTGTGCCTTGAACACAGTTAAATATTTCAAGATGCATCACAGGAACATTATCAACCAAAATTTGACACTGAGTCACATAAAGAGAAATTGGGACAGGTGACCAAAAACTTTGCAGTGGGATAGGTTTTAAGGAATGTCTTAAAGTAGAATAGAGAAGTAGAGTGGCACACTGGTTCAGGGAGGGAATTCCAAAGCTTAGAGTCTAGGCAGCTGATGTGCAGGATGCCAGAATTGGAAGACTATAGAGATGTCAGAGGATTGTAGGGCTGGAAAAAGTCACAGACATTCAGAGCAGTGAGGCCATGGTTCATTCTGAACATAAGGATCAGTATCTTAAAATCAAGACATTGAATGACTGAAAGCCAATATAGGTCAGTGAGCATGGAGGTGATGGGTAAGCGAGGCTTAGTACAAGTTGGGATTTGGGCAGCAGAGTTTTGGATGAGTTCCAGTTTATGGAGGGTGCTGGGGTGGTGCACTAAGGAGCCGATTGGACAATTTCACCGAGGTGGAAGACTTGGTGACCGATAGGTGTATTTTCATTCTCGATTTTGTTTCCTAAAATTTAGCACTTCATATTTATCTGCATTGAATTGCATTTGCTGCCTATCTACCCACTCTCTAATGCTCGAATTATCAAAAATAAATTTTGGAATATGATTTTATTAAATGCTCTGTTTCCATCTAAGCACGTCATAAATGACTGCAACATACGTGCTTTCTACCTTCTATTTGTACACAGTTTTAATGCTACATTTTTTATGTACCTAAGCTTTTACTTGAAATGTGTTTTGAAAAAGAAATGGAATGCCTAGCACTCACCTGCTAATCTTATATTTGTTTAAATATTTTCAGAGCTACCATCCTATTCCAAATGTCACACTGTTCACTTGTGATTTGTTGGTTTCAACCATAGTAAAACAGAGAAACATGGTTACATCCCTCTATGTACTCTGATCTTGACATAACATAGAAAGCATGTTGAAATAACAAAGAACCATTGAGCAGGAATGGCATCTTGCTATGGTGGCAGGCAGCAACTGCAGGTAGATCATGGGATGGGGTGGCATGGAGGGTGAGGGGGGTAATGGGGGGAATGGCTGCAATGGCTGCAGGAAGCTGAGACTGAGGGGTACGGGAACCCAGATCTGTAACAAGCTGCGGCATTATTAGGGGCCCAGAGGAGAATTTCTGTTCTTAATGATCCACAAAATAAAGTGCAATGTAGAGTTACAAGGCTGCTTGAACACTAACACTGATTTCAATGCGAGCATATTCTGACCAGTTCTGTCCTAAAATGGCGTTTGGGGTCCTATGTTCCTATAGGATCTCAATTTGAACGTGAAAAAGGAGGCTACCTCCTGAAACTGCCAAATGCTTTGGCTCCCCAAATCTAGGCCTTTTCAAATGTTGCAGCATTGGGTAGATTCTCAAGGTCAATTAGTGGTATTTATCAACCCCAATTTGAGGCTATAAATGTCCTATTAATGATGATTTCAGCAGCTTAAAGTCAAGCCCACAAATTGAGGCCACAAAATTTAATAACACCTGAAAACTTGTGCGGGGTCACAAAGCATGATTAATCAACTTCCAATGCAGGCAGCATGCCAACTTGATGCTGCCTCCTCATTACCATGATATGCAGTGTACAGCCATTGCAACTCCACAACTCAGCAGGGGCCCAAAATTATGAAAAGCTAACATCAGTTAAAGCTGGCCTGTGCTACTTAAATCCACTCTACACTCCTTAAAGGGGATGTGCATTGTGGTTGGAGCAGCTAATGGAAGTTTAATTTAGAGTATATTCTGACCTGGGAAAGATACAATTCTGCCACACCAGAAGAGAGCATGGGTTCCCAGATTTTTTGATGCTGCATTGGAGGCCTTGGTCAAGGAGGTTAAAGGAGGAGAGATGTGCTCTATCTGCAGGAGGCATGGAGGGCCCCCAGACAATTTATCAGAAGGCAATGACAACAGGTTGCTGTGGGGATCAATGCCAGGAGTCAAAAGGGCCACATAAAGTTCAGTGATCTCACATAAACAATCAAGGTCATTGAATGCATATTCCAATGTCATACTAGCTACAGCACTAGCCTCAGACACTGCTTAATTCACCACACCCAACCAACAAATTCTTTCCATCAGAACTCAAACATTCATGACTTCACCTCACCCTCTCATGTTTAGCACTGCTGCAAGCTTCACAGCTTGCGCTCACTGACAGCTATCCAATTATGTCAGCCACATCACCTGATCAGTTTGCATCACCCTCACTAACACACTGCCTTCTCTCGTAGGACAAGGGTCAAAACCAGAGGCAGTAGGTGCTTGCAAGCATGGGGGAGGCATATGCTTACCCCCATGGAGGAAATCTTCCTTGCCAAAGCAAAGCAGCCATGGCTGAGGCCATGGCCAACCCCGGGGCTGAAACCATTGAAGAGGACTATAACATTCTAGTTAATCCTCCTTCTCATATTCCATTGCCCCTTCATCACACAATCTCTTCTAATTTGCAAGCTGCAAATGCTATAAGAAATATATCTCGTGCTTCCCGCCACTCCTGCTCACCACATTCTTACACTTGTGCCTTTCTCCTTTCAGATACCAAGAACTGCTACCTAGCCAAGTAGTTGGAAGAGCAAGAAGACAGTGATGCTAAAGAAACATTGGCCCAAATCTTCTGATCAACATCTGAACTCCTGTTTCCAATGCTGATCAGACAGAAAACTACCTACTTACCTGTATCCGATTTTTCTGTCCAAACTTCCGATGGAGTATCCTGCAGAACTTCCTTAGCACAGGAATCCACAGAGAGAGTAACAAAGAGAATCTGTGCAGGAGCCACACTCCCTTTTTATGCACTAGCTGCTGTATTCTTGTAAGTGTTTAAAGGTTCCCAAGCTTCTCAACGTGATAGTGAATGAGAGAATGTGAGTGAGTGTGTAGTTGTGTAAGTGGGAGGGTGGATGAGAGAAGTGGGTAAGTGTGTGACAGCTGGGTAGGATGGCAGCTGGTTAGGGTGGTATATAGGGGAGGTGGGTGATGGGGGATAGGTTGGGGGAACCTGGGAGGACACTGTGATTGGGGGGTCACCAATTTATAATTACCCAGGAGTTAGATGAGGATTTTTCTGCCTAACGTTTCCCGGGTAACTATTCAGGTAAGTAAGTAAGAACTGTCTGAAGTCTCCAACTTGAACTCATGCTTTGGGTCTTACGATCCAGAGACCGGCTGCTCTGGGCCAAAGTCACTCTCTCTTACTTACCGCTACCAGCTAAGATACAGAAAATGTGCATACAGACACTGTGCATATTATAGCGGAAAGCTCAGAGTTGGAATTTGCAAGTGGCGTGTCACTGGGCATGAGTGGCCTCCTACCAGGGCAGGGGTCAAGGGTTGTGCAGAGGCTAGCTCGGCAGAGGGTGAGGTTATGCACGAGTTCTGTTGCAGAGAACTCAGATAAGCACTTTGACGGGGCAAGTGATAGTAAAAGACTGACGAGTACATTGATGTACAATGATATATTGGTGCATTGTTCAGCCTGCCAGAAAGCCTGTTACCATGTCAAGGAGCATGGAGCAATCTGACACCAATTTTGCAGAGCGGTCCTGGACTTTCCAGCATGGAAGTGGTGGCCAGCTTACTAGCACAATTATGGATCTAACCATGGTGTAACATCGGATAACAAACCTCAGCTTCCATTACAACACAAGCAACAGCCAATCAACATCTGGGTGCTGCAGTGGAAGCTCAGACTGCTGATCAAACTGCTGCTGTCATTGCTATATCAATATTCAAAGGGGTTTGCAGAGTGTCACAGCAGTTCAGCAATCTGTTCTCCAACAGTTTACTAGGACTGCTGAAGCATCAGTCTGGGAGACTGGTAGAGGCTGCATTGAAAACTTGTTGTCCTTTTTCAGGATGACAGCATTCATCTTCCCACCCCTGCCCTTCCTATGCCTGTCAGGACTGCTATCACCCATGCAAAGATGGTGATGCAATCTGTAGCTGGGCCATTTTAGGCAGAGTTGTTTGTCCTTCAAAGTTATCTGCAGTCTCCTTCACTGAAAGACAACAACCTTCCATCAGGCACGCTGGGGTAGCACCACATTGGAATATTAGGACAGGCAAAAACACACGGAACACAAGCACCAAGGGAAT
The DNA here is from genome assembly GCF_017639515.1 of Carcharodon carcharias. NCBI lineage: Eukaryota > Metazoa > Chordata > Chondrichthyes > Lamniformes > Lamnidae > Carcharodon > Carcharodon carcharias. The sequence goes on along the minus strand of NC_054472.1, from coordinate 125,341,714 downwards.
ACACATGGGTGATTAGTTGATGTTTGCATACAAGCTGATATTATTTCATTTATAAGTTTTTATGGTGGCTTTTATTTCTGCAGTGTACATAAGTGGATGCTGTGATAGACAAGGTAAGATGTGAGACCATTTGTGAATGGAGAATTGAGGTTGCAGTTACTGAGATAGCAGTCGAACGAGATGTTCATGGACAGCCAGAGCAGAAAGGGGATGTCCAGGCTGCCTCCTCCCTTCCTCTTCCTTTTCCTCCTCCTCCGGCTCCTAAACTACTTGTATAGCTGGTGATACAAAGCAGTGTGCTTGCTCTGCCTCCTATTCTCGGGCAAGACAGAATGAAACCTGCTTAGGTTTCATTCACTCATTTTTATTTCATTCTTTTTAGAGTGTCAGTCACCTCTCTTATTCATGGATCAGAAACTGCGAGATATTGCAAGTATCTCCATCTCCAGCCTGGAAGGATCCTGATGCATGTAAATCCACATTCACCTTCACAACCACTGGTAATGTGGCTCTTGCCTTGCTCTGTGGTTACAATTATGGTTGTAGCAGGTGGCAGATTTCAGTGAGGGCATCCTTGCTGACATGCAGACGTCTCACATATTGTTTTTTGCTGAGGTAAGAAAATTGTTCCCTGACCACTGTGGGCAGATATGGCCTCCTGGGAGTCTTTCTCCTCCCTCTTTTAACACCTTGTTCTGTTCTATGTATCCTCTGTTCATTCTCTAAGCCAAACTGAGTTCCAAGGGGAATGTCTACTACTCCATCTATGTCTTGGATGAATAAACCTTGAAGTCAGTATCAACTCCTCCAGCATCTGCCACACCGTTCCTCATAGAGTTTAGCAACTTTTAGAAACTTGAAAGAGCATTAAATGTTTGTACAATCATGGTAACAGTCAGTAAAAATCAATCAGCAACTAAGCTGAAAGTAGTAGATGAGCCCTTCAAATAGCGCTGGTGGGGTTGGTGGAGAGTCTTTACAGCTGCCAAATGTGTGTTCAACTGTCTTTGATTAAAAGACCTATTAGTGCGAGCATTAAGCTCCAAAATGTCAGTGCTGGCATCAAATTAGTGTTACATATTGATTGACACCATGATCTCCCTACTCTGCATATTCCTGACACTGCCAACTGTGCGCCATTAATGCCCTCAACAGTATTGCTTCCAGCACGGCTCACATCAGAAATATATGTGCACACCATGGACTCCTTTGGATTTTGGTTCCTGGTCAAGCAACCTATTGACTTTAAAATTCTCATCCTGGCTGCAAATCCCTCCAAACTGCCCCTCCCTAATTCTGTAACCTCCTCCAGTTCCACAACCCTCAGTGATATCTGCACTCCTTTAATTCTGGCCTCTTGTGCAAATCACATCAGTGCAAATAAGGCAGCTGATGTATTTGCAATCATCCTCGGCCAGAAATGTTGAGTGGATGATCTATTTTGGCCTCCTTCTGAGGTCCCCAGCATCACAGATGTCAGTCTTCAGCTAAATTGATTCACTCCATGTATAATCAAGAAACAGCTGAAGACTGGATACTGCAAAGACTATGAGCCCTGATAACATTCTGGCAATAGTACTGAAGACTTGTGCTCCAGAATTTGTCACACCCCTAGACAAGCTATTCTAGTACAGCTACAACACAGGCATTTATCTGGTCATGTGGAAAATTGCCCAGGTAAGTCCTGTACACAAAAAGCAGGACAAATCCAACCTGGCCAATTACTGCTCCATTAGTCTATTCGTGATCATCAGCAAAGTGATGGAAGATGAAGTGAGTTGACAGTGCTATCAAGTGGCACTTACTCAGAAATAACCTGCTCACTGATGCTCAGTTTGGGTTCCGCCAGGGCCACTTAGTTTCTGACATTAATACAGCCTAATTCCAAACATGGACAAAAGAATTAAACTCAAGAGGTGAGGTGAAAGTGACTGCCCTTGACATCAAGGCAGCATTTAACCAAGTGTGGCATCAAGGAGCACCCCATCTACCACCTTCAACATTCACTCCTTCCATCACTGGCGCACAATGGCAGCAGCGTGTACCATCTACAAGATGCACTGCTGCAACTCACCAAGGTTCCTTTGACAGCACCTTCCAAACCCTCAACCTCTACCACCAAGGACAAGGGCAGCAGATGCATGGGAACACTGCCACCTGCAAGTTCCCGGGCCAAGCCTCACACCTTGTTGACTTGGAATTATATCACCATTCCTTCACTGTCCCTGGGTCAAAATCCTGGAACTCCCTTCCTAACAGCATTGTGGATGTACCTACACCTCATGGACTGCAGCAGTTCACCATCACCTTCTTAAGGGCAATTAGGGATGGGCAATAAATGCTGGCCTAGCTGGCAATGCCCATATCCCGTGAAAGAATTTTAAAAAAATCCTGATTTCAATCACTACACCATTGGTAGCTGTGCCTTTCTCTGCTCAGACCACAAACTCTGGAACACCCTCTTACACCTTCCACTTCTCTACCGTACTTTCCTCCTTTAAGACACTCCTTAAACCCTACCTCTTTGACAAAGCTTTTTTGTCATCTGGCCGAATATCTCTTTATGTAGCTTGGTGTCTTACTTTGTTTTATAATGCTCCTGTGAAGCAGCTTGGGATGTTTCATTACTTTAAAGGCACTATATAAATATAAGTAGTTTTTGTTGCTCTAAGGCCATTCACAGTGCCTTTATGCCCTAAATATGTTTATTTTACAATGTTTTGAATTTAATCTACCTTTCTTAGATGTTCCATAATAGATGCTTAAATTTGTTTACTTGCTACTGGATATGGGCTGGCTTGAGTCACTAAAAGGTTAATTACTAATTTCAATAGGTGGTGTGTTTATGTATTTTCATGTCAGCTATTTAAGACAGTTTACATTTTAGCTGTGTAAGAAGCAATAATTCTCAAGCTGTAAGAAGTCAATAATATGTGAAAAGCCTGGCGAACATGGAGTTTAGTTTGTGAGAATAACTGGGACAAGAATACTTGAAGTTTTATTTATTTTACTGTATTTTGTGTTTATATATTTAACCAAATTTAGTTGATTTAGATTTAGACATGGGGAGCAAAATGATGAAATAAAAGCAGAACATGCTGGAAGTACTCAGCAGTTCAGGGCAACCTTTGTGGAGAGAAACAAAGTTAACCTTTCAGATTGATGACCCTTCATGGTGAAGTTTGTTGATGACACAAAGGTAGATTGTTTGGCAAATGAGGTAGATGACAAATGACTTCAGAAAGGCAGGTTAGTGCAATGGGCAGGCAAATGGCAGGCACAATTTAACGTTGATAAAAGCAAAAAACTGCGGATGCTGGAAATCCAAAACAAAAACAAAAATACCTTGAAAAACTCAGGTCTGGCAGCATCTGCGGAGAGGAGCACAGTTCACGTTTCAAGTCCGAATGACCCTTCAACAGAACTAAGTAAAAATAGAAGAGGTGAAATATAAGCTGGTTTTGGGGGGGGGGGGGGGGGGGGGGGGGGGGGGTGGTGTGGGACAAGTAGAGCTGGATAGAGGGCCAGTGATAGATGGAGATAGCCAAAATATGTCATAGACAAAAGGACAAAGAGGTGTTGAAGGTGGTGATATTATCTAAGGAATGTGCTAATTAAGGGTAGAAAGCAGGACAAGCAAGGTACAGATAGTCCCAGTGGGGGTGGGGTGAAGGAATCAAAAAAGGCTAAAAGGTAGAGATAAAACAATGGATGGAAATACATTTAAAAATAGTGGAAGTAGGTGGGAAAAGAAAAATCTGTATAAGTTATTGGGAAAAAAAGGGGTGGAGGGGGGAATCGGAAAGGAGGTGGGGATGGAGGAGAGAGTTCATGATCTAAAATTGTTGAACTCAATATTCAGTCTGGAAGGCAGAAAAGTGCCTAGTTGGAAGAGGAGGTGCTGTTCCTCAATTTAACGTTGACCTAGGTGAGGTAATACATTTTGCGAGAAAAAAAAACATGGAATGGAGGCACACATTCAATTGTAAACTGCTGAATAGTGTGGGTGAATGAAGAGATGGAGGGGATTCAAAAACAAAGTAATTATTTTGTGCAGTTTAGAGTATCCAATTATAGAAAAAATATTAAAGGTATAGAGAAGGCATTATTTTAAATTGTCACATGAGTTTGGGGAAAGTGTTGCTGGAGTGGGGAATGTTTTGCCACAGGGAGAGACCCCAGTACATCTGTCATGGAAAATTACTAGACTGTGGGAAGAAAGGAGGAGGGAGATGGGATTATTGTGTCAGCAAAAGAGGCGCACAGAAAGAGGATGAACCAAACGACCGACGTTTTATAAGCCTCGACAGTTTTCAAAGCACTGAGTTTCTATCTACAGTTTAAATCTTCACAGCTTGCCCTTAGCTTTAGTTCTAGGATGTTCAAAGTTTGTCTGCCGCTGTAAATTTAGAGACAGTCCCTGTGTTTGCACATGAGCAGTGGGCGACTCCGGAAGAGGTCGGGGAACAGGAGCCGGCGAGGAGAAGCGGACAGGCGGCCCGGTGCAGAGGAGCAGAAGCCGGGGCTCTGGGTGAGATGACTCCCTGGGATAAATGGTGCTCTACCTGTGTTTCAGGATGGTATGGGCGGGTCTTTAGTATTTCCTTGTTGCGGGCTAATTGAAAGCTGCTTCATTCTATAAAACTATAAATAAATCCTCACTGAAGGCCGCCTCCCCTCTTCTGCTTTATTTTAAAACGGTCTGTTGTCCTGGAATGGGGATTATAAAGGAAAAGGGTTGATTCAAAACCCTTGGGGCCAGCCCAATCCAGCCAATGCCCTGTGCATCTGACCATTTTACTCCTGCTCCTGAGAGGTGGATGACCTTGGGCTCTTACCGGGGCTTTGCAGTGTTTCCTGGGCACTGACATCAGTCAAGTAAAAAAAACACTTGAGATGGCTGCGCCAGTTGGTAATCTTGTATCCAAAGGTAGAAAATTCATGTAACAACTGGCATGATCTGAGGGGGAAAAAGGAGTTATATTTATACTGTTGCTTTCTATTCTTCCATGGGATGTGAGCATTGCTGGCAAGGTCAGCATTTCTTGCCCAAGAATTGCCCCTAGCAGGTGGTGGTAAGCTGTCTTCTTAAACCTCTGCAGTCCCTGTGGTCTCGGCACATCTAGAGTGCTGTTAGGAAGGGAGTTTCAGGTTTTTAGATGGTAGAGATTGTGCGTTTGGAAGGTACTGTCAAGAGAGTTTTGGTGAGCTGGTAAAGTGCATTTTGTAGATGGTATACACTGTTGTGTGGCTGTTGGAGTGAGTGAGTGAATGTTTAAAGTGGTGAATGGGGTGCTGGAGGATGTCAACCCTCTTGAGTGTTGTTGAAGTTGCACTCATCTAGGCAAATGGAAAATATTCCAACAGACTCCACACTTTTGACTTATAGATGGTGGACAGGCTTTAGGAGCACAGGAGGTGAGTTACCTCAGAATTACAAGTCTCTGACCTTTTGCTTCCATGGTGTTTATATGGCTGGTCCAGTTCAGTTTCTGGTCAATTGTGACCCCCAGGATGTTGTTAGTGTGGGATTCAGTGATGGTAATGCTGTTGAATGTCATGGGGAGGTGTTTAAATGCTTTCTTGTTGGAGATGGTCATTACCTGGCAATTATGAGACAAAATTATGAGTTCCAATCATGGGATCTGAGTTATGGAGCTGGAGTCCATGCTGCAGACATTGCATCACACCAGGGAGGGGGAAAGTTACCTGGACATGTTGCTCCAGGAGGCAGTCACACTCCTCAGCTTAGGTAATTCAAATTTGGTCTGTGATCAGCAGCAGGAGGGCGTGACTGCAGGTGAAGCAGGTATGGGGACCTGGGGGTAGAGATCGAAGATCCTTGGCCCCTGCAACTGTCCAACAGTTATGATGTTCTTGCAAGTTGTGTGGATGAGAGTGGGGATTGCAGGGATGATGAGTGAACTGACCACGGCACTGTGCTTCAGGGAGCCATTCAAGTGGGGGGAGGAAATAGGAATGTAGTTGTGGTAGGGGACAGTATAATTAGGGGAAGAGACAGTTCGGGACTGTGAGCATGAGTCCCGAAGGCTGTACTTGCCTGCCCAGTGCCAGGGTTAAGGACATCTGAGGGATGGAGAGGAACTTGGAGTCGGAGGGGAGGGATCCAGTCATCCATATTGGTACCAACGACATTGATAGGACAAGAAAGGAGGTTCTGCTGAAAGAATTTGAACAGTTAGAGATAAGCTAAAAAAGCAGCACCTCCAAGGTAATTACAATGGGATTACTACCTGAGCCACAGGCAAACTGGCAAAGGGTAATTAAAGTCAAGGAATTAAATGCGTGGCTCAAAGATTGGTGTGGGAGGAATGAGTTTCAGTTCATGGGGCACTGGCACCAGTACTGGGGTAGAAGGGAGCTGTTCTGGTGGGATGGGCTTCACATGAATCGTGCTGGGACTACTGTCCTGGTGAATCAAATAACTGGGGCTGTAGAAAGGGCTTTAAACTAAATACAGTTGGTGAAGGGTTCTGGAGAGAGGATATGTAGGCTAATAAAGCAAAAGGATATGGTAGCATTGCAGGGCAGCTGTTTAGGTATCGATACCCAGAGTGTGACAGGAAGGGACAGAGTGTACAAACATTAAAAAATAGCAGCAAATAGGGTCAAAGGGGGAAAAAGTGGTAAAAAGGCAAAATTAATGGCTCTTTACCTAAATGTGCATAGTATTTGGAACAAAATAATTGAATTAACTGCAAAGTAGAGGTTAATGGGTATGATCTTATTGCCATTATTGAGACATGGTTACAAGGAGATCAAAGCTGGGAACTAAATATTCAGGGGTATGTGACTTTTCGAAAGAACAGGCAGGAAGGAAAGGATGGTGGGGTAGCTTTGTTAGTATGAGATGGAATAAGTAGAATAGCAGGAAATGATCGGAAGATGTAGAATCTATATGGGTGGAGGAAAGAAATAACCAAGGGGAAGAAGACACTGTTTCGAGTAGTCTATGGGCCCCCTAACTGTAGCTATACTGTAGGGCAGAGAATAAATCAGAAGATAATGAGGGCATGTAAAAAAGGCAGTACGTTAATCATGGGTGACTTTAATCTTCATGTAGATTGGGAAAATCAAATTGGCAGAGGTAACCACGAGCAAGAATTCATATACTGTATTCAGGACAGTTTCCTAGCACAATAATAAAGATAAAAGCAAAAAACTGCGGATGCTGGAAAACAAAAACAGAATTACCTGGAAAAACTCAGCAGGTCTGGCAGCATCAGCAGAGAAGAAAAGAGTTGACGTTTCGAGTCCTCATGACCCTTCAACAGAACTAGGTGAATCCAAGGAAGGGGTGAAATATAAGCTGTTTTAAGGTGTGTGTGGGGGGAGGGGGGTGGGGGCAGGGTTGGGTGGGTGACACTTCCCTTCCCTTCCTTGACCTCTCTGTCTCAATCTCTGGTGATAGACTGTCCACCAATATCCATTACAAGCCTACCGACTCCCACAGCTACCTCGACTACAGCTCATCACACCCCGCTTCCTGTAAGGACTCCATCCCATTCTCTCAGTTCCTTCACCTCCGTCGCATCTGTTCCGATGATGCTACCTTCAAAAGCAGTTCCTCTGACATGTCCTCCTTCTTCATTAACCGAGGTTTTCCACCCACGGTCATTGACAGGGCCCTCAACCGTGTCCGGCCCATCTCCCACGCATCTGCCCTCACGCTTTCTCCTCCCAGAAACATGATAGGGTCCCCCTTGTCCTCACTTATCACCCCACCAGCCTCCGCATTCAAAGGATCATCCTCTGTCATTTCCACCAACTCCAGCATGATGCCACCACCAAACACATCTTCCCTTCGCCCCCCCTGTCGGCATTCTGTAGGGATCATTCCCTCCGGGACACCCTGGTCCACTCCTCCATCACCCCCTACTCCTCAAACCCCACCTATGGCACCTCCCCATGCCCACGCAAAAGATGTAACACCTGCCCCTTCACTTCCTCTCTCCTCACCGTCCAAGGGCCCAAACACTCCTTTCAAGTGAAGCAGCATTTCACTTGCATTTCCCCCAACTTAGTCTACTGTATTCTTTGCTCCCAATGCGGTCTCCTCTACATTGGAGAGACCAAACGTAAACTGGGTGACCGCTTTGCAGAACACCTGCGGTCTGTCTGCAAGAATGACCCAAACCTCCCTGTCGCTTTCCATTTTAACACTCCATCCAGCTCTCTTGCCCACATGTCTGTCCTTGGCTTGCTGCATTGTTCCAGTGAAGCCCAACGCAAACTGGAGGAACAGCACCTCATCTTCCGACTAGGCACTTTACAGCCTTCCGGACTGAATATTGATTCAACAACTTTAGGTCTTGAACTCCCTCCTCCATCCCCACCCCCTTTCTGTTCCTTCCCCCTTCCTTTTGTTTTTTCCAATAAATTATATAGATTTTTCCTTTTCCACCCATTTCCATTATTTTTAAATATTTTTAAATCTTTTATGCTCCCCCCACCCCCACTAGAGCTATACCTTGAGTGCCCTACCATCCATTCTTAATTAGCACATTCGTTTAGATAATATCACCAACTTCAACACCTATGTGTTCTTTTGTCTGTGACATTTTTTGATGATCTGCTATCACTGCTTGCTTGTCTCTACAACCACACCACCCCCCCACTTCTCTCCCCCCCCCCACCCCCCCTCCCACCCCAACCAACCATCTCTCCCCCCCCCCCCCCCACACACACACACACACACACACACACCCCTTAAACCAGCTTATATTTCACCCCTTCCTTGAATTCACCCAGTTCTGTTGAAGGGTCATGAGGACTTGAAATATCAACTCTTTTCTTCTCCGCCAATGCTGCCAGACCTGCTGAGTTTTTCCAGGTAATTCTGTTTTTGTTCTTAGCACAATATGTTGTGGATCCAACCAGGGATCAGGCTATTTTGGATCTGGTAATGTGTAATGAGGTGGGTTTAATAATGATCTCACAGTAAGAGATTCCCTAGGAAACCATGACCATGACATGGTAGAATTTAGCATTCAGTTTGAGAGTGAGAAACTTGGGTCGGAAACAGCTCTGCTAAACTCAGGTAAGGGTAATTACAAAGGAATGAGGGCAGAGTAGGCTGGAGTGGACTGAGAAGGGAGTTTAAGGGAAAATATCTTTGATGAACGATGGCAGATGTTCAAAGAAATAGCTCATGACTCACAATAAAGATATATCCCAATGAGAAAGAAGGATTCTAGGAAGGGGATAAACCAACGAAGGTTAACCAAGGAAGTATCAATTTGAAAGAGAAAACGTACAATGTGGCAAAGATTAGTGGTAAGCCAGAGGATTGGGAAAGTTTTAAAAACCAAGAAAAGATGACCAAAAAAATAATAGAGGGAGAAAATAAACTTTGAGGGTAATCTAGCAAGTAATATAAAAATGGACATTAAGAGCTTCTTTAAATATATAAAAAGGAAGAGAGAGACCAAAGTGAACATAAGCCTTTTAGAGAATGAGGCTGGGGAAATAATATTGGGGAACCAAGAAATGGCAGAGAAGTTGAATAAATACTTTGCATCAGTCTTCATGGTAGAAGACACTAATAGCATTCCGCAAATACTAAATAAACAAGGGGCAAGCGGGTGGAGGAAATAAATACAATAACTATCACTCGAGAAAAAAATACGAGGGAAACTAATGGGGCTAAAGGCCGATAAGTCCCTTGGACCTGATGGGTTGCATCCTAGGATATTAACGGAAGTAGCTACACAAATAGTGGATGCACTGGCAGTAATTTTCAAGAATCTTTACATCCTGGAAAAGTCCCAGAAGTTTTGGAAAACTGTCAGTGTAACACCCTTTTTCAAAAAGGGAAGGAGGCAAAAAACTATATGCAAGTTAGGTTAACATCCGAGATTGGGACAATGTTAGAGTCCATTATAAAGGATTAATAGCAGAGCATTTAGAAATGCATATATAATCAAGCAGAGCCAGCATGGCTTCATGAAGGAGAAATCATGCCTGACAAATATATTAAAATTATTTGAAGAGGTACCAAGCAGGATAAATAAAGGGGAACCAGTAGATGTAATACATTTGGATTTCCAAAAGGCATTCGATAAGGTTCCGCACATAAGTCTACTTAAAAAGATAAGAGCCCTTGGAGTTGAGAGTAGTATATTAGTAGATAGAGGAGTGGCTGACTAATGGAAGGCACATCGATAGGATAAAGGGGACATCTTCAGGATGGCAACCTGTAACTAGTGGTGTGCAACAGGGATCAGTGCTGGGACCACAATTATTTACAATGTATATTAATGATTTAGATGAGGGAAATGAACGTACTATCGGCAAGTCTATGGATGACACGAAAATAGGTGGGAAGGCAAATAGTGAGGATGGCACAAGGAGTCTACAGAAGGATAGAGACAGGTTGAATGATTGGGCAAAAACTTGACAGACGGAATATAATGTGAGAAAATGTGAGGTTATGCACTTTGGCAGGAAGAATAGAGGAGCTGAATATTATTTAAATGGAGAAAGACTGCAGAAATCTGCGGCACAGAGGGATTTGGGAGTTCTTGTGCATGAATCCCAAAAAGCTAACATATGAGTTCAACAGATAATAGGGGAGGCAAATGGAATGTTGGCCTTTATTTCAAAGGGAGTGGAATATAAAAACAGGGAAGTTGTGCTAAAACTATACAAGGCACTAGTTAGACCACACCTAAAGTACTGTGAACAGTTTTGGCCCTCTTATCTAAGGAATGATGTACTGGCATTGGAGGCAGTCCAGAGAAGGTTCACTCGGTTGATCCCAGGTATGGAGGGATTTCCTTATGAGGAGAGGTTGAGTAGGTTGGGCCTGTACTCATTGGAGTTTAGAAGAATGAGAGGCGACCTTATTGAAACATATAAGATTCTTAGGAGGTTTGACAGGGTAGATGCTGAGAGGTTGTTTCCTTTTGTGGGAGTGTCTAGGACCCTCTCAGAGTAAGGAGTCACCCATTTAAAACAGAGATGAGGAGGAATTTCTTCTCTGAAGGTAGTGAATCTGTGGAATTCTTTAGCTCAGAGGGCTGTAGAGGCTGGGTCATTATGTATATTCAGACAGGTTTTTAATCAGTAAGGGAATGAAGGTTATGGGGAAAAGGCAGGAAAGTGGAGTTGAGGATTACCAGATCAGCCATTATCTCATTGAATGGCAGAGCAGACTCAATGGGCCGAATGGCCTTCTTCTGTTCCTATGTCTTATGGACTTATGTGGCACGAATGTTACTTGCCATTATCAGCCCAAGCCTGAATGTTGTCCAGGTTATGCTGCATGTGGGTATGGATTACTACAGGATATGAGGAGTTGTGAATGGTACTGAGCACTGTGTAATCATTAGCGAACATTCCTACTTCTGACCTTATGGTGGATTGAAGGGCATTGATGAAGCATCTGAAGATGGTTGGGTCTAGGACACAACCCTGAGGAACTCCTGCAGTGTTGTCCTGGGGCTGAGATGGTTGGCCTCCAATAACCACAACCACTTGCCATTGTTCTGGGTATGATTCCAACCAGCGAAGAGTTTCCTCCTGTTTCCCATTGATCTTAATTTTGCTTGGGCCCCAAAAGCCACCCTTGATTAAATGCTGTCTTGATGTCAAAGACAGTGACTCTTGATGTGACACCTTTAAGTGGGAATGTTTTTTTTTCTGTATACATCACTAGAATGACATGATGCAATGTGTAATATGATTCAGACTTAGTTTCACTTTGTTCTGAGGCACGTGTACAGGTTCTCCAACTGTGCAATACTTCTACCAACTTCTCAATCCTTAATAAATGAACCTATGTATTTTTGTGATAACCAATCCCTTGTGTGGTTGGTGCCTTGGTGTTTAATAAGTAAGCACATGGGGAAGAAAAACACAACTCTCACCTCAACTCTCCAATTCAGCACTTTTGTCCTTATTTGGAACAAGGCTGTAATGAGGCCAGGAGCCAAGAGGACCTTATGCTGAGCATCAATGAGCAGGTTATTGCTAAGTAAGTGCCACTTGATATAACTGTTACTGTCACCGACACCTTCCATCACTTTGCTGATAATCAAGAGTAGGGGCGGTAAATTGGCCAGATTAGATTTGTTCTACTTTTTGTAAACAGTACGTGCCTTGGCAATTTTCCACGTTGTTAGGTAAATGCCAGTATTGTAGCTGTAATGGAACAGCTTGGCTGGGAACCTGGCTGGTTCTGAAGCACGTCTTCAGTACTACTGTTACTAGACTATTGTCAGGGCCCACAGCTTTTGCTGTATCCAATGCTTTCAGCTATTTCTTGGTATCACATGGAGTGTCTAATTGGTTGAAAGCTGGAATAAGAACACACAAGAGATGGGTGCAGGAATAGATCATATGGCCCATCGAGCGTGTTCTGCCTTTCAATACGATGATGGCTGATCTTGGGCTTCAACTCCATTCTCCTGCCTGCTCCCCGTATCCTTTGATTCCTTTAAGAGCCCAAAAGTTTGTCTATCCTAGTCTTAAATACAGATGAAGCATGCATAGCCTTTTGGCGTAGAAAATTCCAAAGATTTATATCCCTTTGAGTGAATAAATTTCTCCTAATCTCTCTAAACAATTCACCCTCTATCCTGAGAGACTGTGCCTCTGTGTTCTAGATTCCTCAGCCAGCAGAAACAATCTCTGTGTCTACCCTGTTAAACCCCTTCAGAATTATATATTTCAATGAGAGCACCTAATTTACTCAGTCTTTTATCATAGGACAACCCTCTTATCCCGGGGGCAAATCTAATGAACCTTCGCTGTACTGTCGCCAATGCAAATGTATCCTTCCTTAAATATGAAGACCAAAACTGTACACATTTCTTTGGTGGGCTCACCAAAGCATCTGTGATGCTGGAGAACCTCATGAGGAGGCCAAGATGGATCATCCATGCACTTCTGGCTGAATATGGTTGCAAATGCCTTGTCTTTTGTACTAAAATGCCGGGCTTCCATCATTGAGAGGGAGAAATTTATGTGGAGCTTCCTTCTCTGGTTCATTGTTTGATTGTCCACCTCCATTCATGACTAGATGTGGTAGGACTGCAAAACTTTTGATCCAATCATTGCATGTGGGATCGCTTAGCACAGTCACATGTTACTTCAGCTGTTTGGCATGCATGCAGACCTGCATTGTAGCTTCACCAGGTTGGCACCTCATTTTTAGATATGCCTGGTGTTAAGTCTGGCAAGCTTTTTTGGACTCCTTGAAGCAGGGTTGATCCCCCTCTTTTTCCCCCACCGCCCATCCACCCCCACCTTAATGTTTGATCTTCATTGCTACCTTTCAGGTTTTGTTTCACCAGCATTCTGCAAATAAAATTATTAAATGCTGGAAAGCACATGATGCTAATGAAGTGATCATATATTACAGGAAGACACAGTAGTATAGAACTTGAATATTGCTGAAAAGAGAGACTTGTTGCTGAGGCTTTTCGTCTTGCACTCATCAGGACAAATGCAAGAATGCCAAATTTTAAATGATCGCAGTTTATACTACAGGAAAAAAGCATGCTGATTGGTTAGCAAGTAGATGCTAATTGGCTGAGATATTGCCATGGAGAACTGTAGGCTCTCCAAGCTCTCTCGTAATTCAAAAAAAGGCTCAAGGCTAGAACAGCATGTTCCTTTGGTTGTTTGTAATAGGTAGAGTACAGACTGTAGTCAACTAATCCACACATGCAAAACCCAAAACAAAATGTCTGCTGTTAGATATGTTTCCGTGATTGGGCAGCATTTGCTGAACAATCCTGAATGTGCTGACAGCTACACCAGCAACCAATTTATGATAATCAGTTGAGCTCATAACACCACTCTAGACACAAATTACATTCTTATGCAGGGATCCGTTCTCTGCAAACAAAAGGGATATGTTCAAGTCTTGTGCCTTTTTTAAATTACTTGGGAGCTTGGGGAGCCAATAGCTCCCTGTTGCTTTCTCCATGGAAACACTCAGGCAATTAGAGTTGTCTTGCCAACCAATTAGCACCCTTTTCTCCTCTCATATAATTTATTGTCAACATTTGAAACTTGGAATTCTTGTGTTTGTCCTGGTGGAAGCAAGACAAAAAGCTTTGGCAACATGACTCTCTTTTCAGAAATCCGTTATTGTATTTTTCTTTCTGGAGAAAAGCCTATGACCTTTTTTAGCTGAGAAGTTAATTATGATTATTGGGTTAGGTATGAAATATAAACATGCAGATTAACTAGTTTCAAAGAGAAAAAAGTGAGTAATTAAAGGTAGGTTCCCTAACCTTGTATTTAGCAGAAGTGCATGAAAGTTCAAGTTGCACTTCAACATGGTTGATAAACAACCAGCAGACTGTAAATTTGTGACTAAGCTTTTGTGAGATGCCTCAGTGCATTCAAGCACAGAATTCCCTGATAGTTTACACAGAACCTATAGGTCATTTAGTGCATTTACCATTTGATGCTGCAGTCTGTGAAGTCGAGTGACCTGTTTACCTATTGTAAGTGGAGAATGGATCCGATAAAACAATGTTTATGCTGCTCCAATGTCTGTTGATGGGGGGGCTCTGGTTTATGTACAATCTCAGCAACTATACAAAAGTATAATGATCACACTTATAAACTGTGCATCAAACTTTTAGCTGTAGGTATGCATGTCCTTTATGTACAGGTAATGCAACTAACACGGACTATGTCTATATCATAAAAATACCTGGAAAAACTCAGCATCTGCGGAGAGGAACACAGTTGTTCCAGGTATTTTTATTTTTGTTTTGGATTTCCAGCATCCGCAGTTTTTTGCTTTTATCTTTGTGTCTATATCATGGTTTTGCAGATATCACTGCTTACCACAATCTGCACTTTTGCAGTATAAATATTAATCGAATACCCTTTCTGCTGTTATACAACACTTCATTCATAAATAATGTTATGTACGGGGTGGGTCAGCAGAGCAATTTTCCTGAAACACAACAGCTGTATACAAGCATTAAACAAAACTATGGAACAGGTTTGTCCAGCCTGTTCGCATGACGGTGACAGGCAGGGCGAGGGGTGGGGCAGCACATCTCAATTTTTTTTCACTGAAGGAGCCAGTGAGCAAATGTTGTAAGATAAGATTTGGCATAAAATTAAACATGAATTTGAAAAAAAGGCTGAGGTATGAAAAGAAACAATTTGTTTTTATTTGTTCAGCAATGTCAAAGCAATAAATTGATCATTTTGAAGAATGAGTAATAAATAAAGATGAACATCAGTGGGTGGGAGTGTGTGTGTCCCAGTCTCAGGGTGCTCACTAACTCACCGTCACCCACTGTGTGAGTGTATTGGTGTGTGGGGGTGAGGGAGATTGAGAACCCTGAGAATGGGAGTGATCCAGACTCTCATTCACACTCTTCCTCACTCCCACTCCCTCACTCTCTCACGTCCTCACCACCCCCCACTGTCTTCTCTCTCGCCCGCACACATTCTGACAAGCCCTGCACCTGAGCTGGAGGGAGGTGTTGTGGGCTGTGTTCTGGCCTGCGGGCCACCTGTGGACAGGCCTGGTATGGAATGATACATAAGCAGTCATAAAGTGATTTATAACAGCCTATTGATCTTCCATTTTTATATCTTGGTTTGGTATTTGACTTGCTTCTGACTTCTATTTACACTTATCCATTGGGATACAGCATAAGATTGACAGATAATGCAGAATCCTATATAGATATGAAAGAATTTAATGACTTGATTTGCATAAATATTGACTAAATTATGCATATCCTCAAAATGCAGAAATGGAAACATGGCCAGTAGATTTTATTTTTGCTGAGTCCTGCAGCACAGGAAACTTTATTGCTTAGTACATAAGCAAATGTGGAAATTTACCGAAGCAGCTTGCAATACGAGGATCAGTGGTCCATTACTATTAAAGTTACAGAGAAAGCTTAATATTGTGCAACATGAGTGGAAAAAGTGCAACAGCAGAAACCACTCAAACAACAGATTAACACATTTAATTGTGTGCTTAGTTCATTACTGAAGTCCTTGGAAAGGATAGGAACTGTATAAAACAAAAATAAAAATACCTGGAAAAACTCAGCAGGTCTGACAACATCTGCAGAGAGGAACACAGTTAACGTTTCGAGTCTGTATGACTCTTCAACAGAACTAAGGAAAAATAGAAAAGAGGTGAAGTATAAGCTGATTTAAGTGGCGGGGGGGGTGGGGGGGGGGGGGGGGGGGCATGGTGGGTGGTGGTGGGGGGGTACAGGTAGAGCTGGATAGAGGGCCAGTGATAAGTGGAGATAGCCAAAAGGACAAAGAGGTTTTGAAGGTGGTAATATTATCTAAGGAATGTGCTAATAGGTGACATCAAGGGTAGAAAGCAGGACGAGCAAGGGACAGATAGCCCTAGTGGGGGTGGGGTGGGGGGAAGAGATCGAAATAGGTTAAAAGGTAGAGATAAAACAATGGATGGAAATACATTTAAAAATAATGGAAATAGGTGGGAAAAGAAAAATCTATATAAATTATTGGATAAAAGGGGGATCGGAAAGGGGGTGGTGATGGAGGAGAGAATTCATGAACTAAAATTGTTGAACTCAATATTCAGTCCGGAAGGCTGTAAAGTGCCTAGTTGGAAGATTTCCAGCATCTGCAGTTTTTTTGCTTTTATCATATGAACTGTGTAATACTGGATAGGTAGAGCAAATGTAATGGCTCATTATTGTCTATGGTGGTTTTTCTTTACTATTGACCCTGCTGAACTGGATAACATTTGCTGTTTGCATTTTGCAAAATCTTGGTCACGCACACACTTCTAAGTCCAGAATGAGTCTGAGCCTGCACTTAAGATTTTCATCTTAACAGGCAGAAAAAATAACCTTATTTGCTTGAGCTGTATGAATGTGCAGAACGAATTAATTCTTTAAGATTATGACTATTTTTGTACAGGGATTCACAGTTGAAAGATGGCAAACAAATGTGCAGCATCAGATCCATGGCAAGATTGTATGGAGGCCGCAGTTGCTGTTGCCCGACAAGCTGGTGCAGTGAGTAAATAATGAAATTGGAAATGTGCATAATTTCTGTGCTCAGTAGATATTGCCCACAAATCCTAAGCTGTCTAGGGAAGTTTGTTTTCTGCTAAAATACTATTTTTAAATGTTCAGCTGGACAATTTAGCATGACAAAATCATTTTGAACTCCTTTTCTTTATTTCATAAGACTAACTCGGAACGCATAGACAATCCTCATAAATTACATCAGAAGCCCAGTGTTTTTGATATGAAGATTAAGTCCTTTGTCAAACCAAAAATTCAGTGACTCTCTTGTTCTGTGAGCACAGCTTTGTGTTCTCAAGAGACTGTGTTTTTGCTGAAGAAGGGTAGAGCGTATTTTTTTCCTTCTCAGGAAATGTCGTTGTCATTTTGGTATTTCTGTCTGGGATTTTATGGTTCCTGCCCCCCTGCTCTCGCTCTCTCTCTCTCTCTCTCTGCTGCTCGGGCTAGTGACCAGTCAAGGTGAAGGGTGGTACCACTTTTATGGGAGCCCCGTGCCCTTTGAAGGCTCCTGTCCCCCAAGGCCTTCCCACACCCCTCTTCCCTATTGTTGAGGCCAGGCTGGCAGACCCTACCCCACCCACCTTTGCAATCAACTACATTAACCATCATCTTTGAGGACTGTTGCAGTCCCAAAAGCTCTATCAAAAGTTGTCCTTTCCACGATAGAGCTTACGATCTGGTAGTGGAATGCAGGTAATAGGAACATTTTCTTGTAGCATTGCTTGATGTGCTGGAAACTTAATACATTGACTAGGTCTAAAAACAGCACATGAAGTTTACTTATCTCCTAGCAAACTACATGAAATTCAGAATTTTATATCTCATCTGTGAAAGTGTATGACTTTCGTATGAAACACTGGCAGTTTGAAAATTAAGTTACTATATTATGTAATACATGGCCTGGGTTTGTCTCTTGATACGATTTATGATTAAACCTTCTAAAGGACTGATGCACAAAAAAATTGCTAATCTGTAAACTTCACTTAAATGCATTGGCAAATAAAACGAATAGGTATCGTGACTACAGCTTCAATCAAGTATCAGTTAAAAGTGTCACAGCTTTTAAGAGTCAACTGTACCACTGATGATAGGGCATTACTGTTCTGCACTGCACAACAAATTCTTTGTATTCTCTGCCATTATCCGCCTCCTGGAAATCTAGTCCATTTTTATTCATCATCCAATTCCTTTTTAACTATGAAACATGAAAAATGTGAACACAAAAGCATATTTATATATCCTATTGTTGTAAATTTTCTTCATGTAAGTGAGGGAGGTTTGCATAACCAGCTCACAACCCTGAGAGGTAGCAGCCTCTCACTAATTAAACTGATAAAATTTTACATGACATGCATTTCGTACATATCCTATCTTCTCTTAGATTCCAAAATGTATTTTGAAAGTGTCTACTGTTAATATATAAATTTACAGAGGTACCTTACTTTTAGCATTAGCAAGAAAGTGTGGAAACATACTTTGTGATCAGTTGACTATTTGAATTTTTTTTTAATCTGTATTTTGTTAGTTGAGCAAGTGTTGGTTCATTCAGAATTTTTCTACATTGCACTAGGTTTAGTTTATATCTTTTCTTATTTAACTTATTCAAATTTTTAATTTGCCAAACCTTTAATAGATGCCAAAGTGAGGCAAAAATATTAATATAGAAAGATATATTATATCTTCAAAGAGACTGAAATGCAAATTTTTGTTCCTGTAGGAATCACAAAGTTGAACGAATGAGACAGCTTCTGTTAGACTCTCTTTGTTAAGTTACTGATTTTTTTTTACAGGTTATTTGTGAAGCTTTGAGAAAAGAGCAGACTGTTCAGATTAAAAGTTCCCCTGCAGACCTGGTGACCGAGACTGATCAAAATGTAGAAAAAATGATAATAAGCACACTAAAGGAAAAATTTCCTTCCCACAGGTAAAGGATTATTGTAATCTTTTGAGTATGAGGTATAATTCTGAGCACTACTGTACCACATTAATACACCACAAAAATATGCTCAGCAATAAATTTCAGAATAAAATTTAGTGTATACATCTTAGTTTGGGATGAAATGCCTTAATGGTAATGTTAATCTGTCTTTGGAATATGCTCTGTGCTCTGAAAACTTTGCAATTGTAGGAAGAACGAGATACTTTTCTAAAGACTATAGCAATTTTTTCCCATTGATTCTTATAAGAAAAAGGTAACTGCTGATGCCATTTCACATTCATCAAAGTTTTGTTTCAGTGAAAAACATTTGTCCTAGTATGGTAGTGAAGCAGTGAGTACTGCGAGAACGGTTTGTGGGCCATAGCTTTTGCAATACAGGATTCAATATGTGACAGAAAATAGTTGTTCGTGAAGTGTGAAAATTCTGCGGAACCCAAATAAACTACAAGATGGTTAAGAACTTTATGCCTTAATGTAACATTTGTTTATTTCAGTTTTATTGGTGAAGAGTCAGTTGCAGATGGAGCACCAAGTATATTAACGGACAATCCAACATGGATAATTGATCCCATTGATGGGACCACTAATTTTGTTCACAGGTATGCTATTTGGCTGGGAAAGGCTTCATGTTATGGAGAAATGTGTACTTTATAAGCTGTGTAGATCTGATAAATTGAAGCTGATTTTCTAGAGTGTGCTTAGGGAGTGTTGTCTGAATATGGTTCTGCATTTCAAAGTATCACAACAAAGCTTTAAAACTTTTTTTTAAAGAGATTTGAAAATGATTGGTGTGAAGTTAACAAGTGTAAATTGTTTACTCAACTCGGGGAAATCTTTTTTTCAGGTTTCCATTTGTAGCGGTTTCGATTGGCTTTTCTGTGAATAAACAGGTAATGCAAGTATCTTGTACAGAATTTATTTTTGTGCTCTGAATATATTCTGTTACATTAAATCACTTAATGTTGGGAAGCAATTGAAACAATTGTAAACAATGAGAAAGTTGTAAAGTATGTGCTATATGGTGGGCAGGAATTGTGTTAAGATTATTGAATTGACATTCAATTACTCACGTTTTAGGATTTATCTGCTGCTTGCCTACATTGGGCTGTCTGTCCAACAACTCAAATTTAAAATTCTCATTCTGGCATTCGGATCTCTCCGTGGCCTTGCATCAAACTATCTCTAAGGGTTGTGAATCTTTGGAAATTTCTGCCCAAGAGCACTGTAGATACTCCATCAGTGAGTATATTTAAGGCTTAGGATAGACACATTTTTGGTGTCTCAGGGAATCGAGGGATATGGGGGAGTAGGCGGGAAAGTGGAGTTAAGGCAGAAGATCAGCCATGGGTCATATTGAAGAGCAGAGCAGGCCCAAAAGGCCATATGGTCTACTACTACTTTTTGTTTTCTTATTTAAATTTATAAGCTCCTTCAGTTCTTAAAAACCCTTCACAACCTCTGCATTCCTCCAACTGCAACCTCTTGTACATCCCCCACTTCCTTTGTCTCGCCATTGGTGGTCATGTTTTCAGCTGTCCAAACCCTACACTCTGGAATTCCCTCACTAAACTTTACTCCTCCGCTTCTCTAACATTTTATGTTGCTTAAAACCTACCATCATGACCAAGCATTTGGTTACTTGCCGTAATGCCATCTTCTTTGGCTTGGTGTCAAATTCTGACTGATTATTGTGAAGCACCTTGGTGCTTTTGACTATGTTAAAGCCAGTATAGAAATGCAAGTTGTTATTGTTGAATTGTATTTCCATATTTTTTTCCATTTCAACACAGTTGTAACAGATGAAGCTAATATATTTCCTAGTGTACTGAGTATCTCATTTTCTATATCTTGCATATAGAGTGAAATTGGGATTGTATTTAGCTGTGTGGAGGACAAAATGTATACAGCTCGAAGAGGGCAAGGTGCATTTTGCAATGGCAAACAATTGAAAGTATCTGGACAAGAAGGTGAGTTAGTATCTTTGAATTGCTTGTAGTTGCGAGAATAGTAAATTAGCATGGTATCTTTGATAAGTATTTATGAAGAGAAAGTTTGAAGCTCCCTCGTATTGGAGGCCTCAAAAATGAAACTGGGCCACCAGAGATGCCCACATGTGGCTCTGAGCTAAATAGTGGAAAAGAGAGAGTGGGAAGAAGTTAATTAATGACCAGTAATCTTAGCAGTCAAAAATTATGCCCAAGTAGCAGATTTTACTATCTAGCCATCATAAATTTAATTGTTAGAAATGCAAGTACTTTTATCAATTTTTTAAAAAGATGCTCATTTAAATTGGAATGCTGATTTTTGAATTAACATCCCAGATTTGTTTTGGGTTGTTTCTGCTGGGTAACATTAAAGCCAACAGATCCATAACAGTCTGCTTTTGTAGTCAGATCCATTCTTTCTCCCATGTGGTTGTTTGGGGATGCAAAAGAATGTTTTCATTTGAAAATCTTCAGTCACCAAATATACAGTCCAGCCAACTTGGATGTACCACTCAGTGACCCATTGTAAATTATCAGAGGCAGAAAGTTGGTGGAGTTATGTTTTTTTTTCTCTGTGGTATGGTACCTGGCATTTTTGCAATTTGGGGTGGTGGTAATTGATGTCATTGCTTTCATACAATTTGAATATGTGTTGAAGTCTAATCTGTCATACATGTGCATTCAGTTTTTTTAAGTTTTAAGTCCATGCCAGTTCTTCTGAATCGATCCACGTTTTTCCAAGTGACTATGTTCGGTGTGGAGAAACTTTTAGAAACAATTGTTCGGGATAGAATTAATAGTCACTTGGAAAAATTTGGATTGATTCAGAAGAATTGGTATGGATCTATTAAAGGAAATTTGTGTCTAACTAATTTGCTGGAGTTTTTTGAAGAGGTACCGGCGATGGTTGATGAGTTGGATATAGGCATTGCTGGCTAGGCCAGTATTTATTGCCCATCTTTCATGAACATTGTTAATTTGAGTTAATTTGTGCAGATATAAATGTTCTTGTTCTCTTTTCACAATGACTCTAATACTAAATAATTACTCGGTCCATAGTTGACCTTGTGGTTAGAGCACAATTGTGTACTTCTGAGCACTTATGCCAGCATACTTTGCATCACAAATAGAAATTTATTTCAGGTGGACCACTTCCGCAATCAGCCTGTTCAAAAGAAACAAAACCTAGCCTTTATATAGCACTTTACACGTTCCATGGCATTTCTCAGCCATTTAATTACTTTTGGGGTGTAGTTTTTATTTTACTTATTCATTCACGGGATATGGGCATTGCTGGCTAGGCCAGCATTTATTGCCCACCCCTAATTGCCTTTGAGAAGGTGGTGGTGAGCTGCCTTCTTGAATTGCTGCAGTCCATGTGGTGTAGGTACACCCACAGTGCTGTTAGGAGGGGAGTTCCAGGGTTTTAGCCTAGTGACAGTGAAGGAATGGCGATATATTTCCAAGTCAGGATGGTGAGGGACTTGTAGGGAACCTGTAGGTGGTGGTGTGCCCATGAATCTTCTGCCATTGTCATTCTAGGTGGTGTGGAGGTTATGGGTTTGGAAGGTGCTGACAAAGGAGCCTTGGTGAGTTGCTGCAGTGCATCTTGTAGATTGTACACATTACTGCCACTATGCATTAGTGTGGAGGGAGTAAATGTTTAAGGTGGTGGATGGGATCCCAATCCAGCAATTGTAAAAGTCTGCCTTGCAATTACAGACCAGTCAGTTAACTTTGGTGGTGGGAAAACTTTTAGAAACAATTATTTGGGATAGAATTAATAGTCACTTGGAAAAATGTGTATTGATTCAGAAGAATTGGCATGGATCTGTTAAAGGAAAACTGTGTCTAACTAATTTGCTGGAGTTTTTTGAAGAGGTACCAGAGATGGTTGATGAGAGCAAGGCTGTTGGTGTGGTGTATATGGACGGTCGATACAGTGTCACACAACAGATTTGTGAGGAAAGTTATAGGTCATGGAATAAAAGGGACAGTAGCAATGTGGATATAAAATTCGCTGAGGGATAGGAAACAGAGTGATGATTAATGGGTATTTTTTGGGCTGGAAAAAGGTTTGTGGTGGTGTTCCCTAATGGTCGGTATTGGGACCCTTGCTTTTCCTGATTAGATATAAATGATCTAGGTCTTGGTGTACAGGGGACAATTTCAAAGTTTGCAGACAGCACACAACTTGGGAGAATTGTAAACTGTGAGGAGGACAGTGTAGAACTTCAAAAGGACATTGACACATTTGGTGGAGTGGGCAGGTAGGTGGCAAATGAAGTTCAATGTGGAGAAGTGTGAGGTGATGCACTTTGGTACAAAGAACATGGAGAGACTTTACAAAATAAATGATGCTATTCTAAAGGATGTGCAGGAGTTGAGACTTGGGTGTATATGTACATAAGTCATTAAAGGTGGCAAGACAGGTAGAGAGGGTTGCTTCTAAAGCATACAGTATTCTAGGCTTCATGAACAGTGGCATAGAGTATAAGAGCAGGGAGATTATGGTGAACCTATATAAGGTACTGGTTAGACCTCAGCTGGAGTATTGTGCACACTTCTGGGTGCCACACTATAGGAAGGATGTGAACACATTGGAGAGAGTGCAGAAGAGGTTTATGAGAATAGTTCCAGGGATGAGACACTTCAATTATGAGGAAAGATTGGAGAAGCTGGGACTGTTTTCCTTTGAGAGGAGAAGGCTATGAGGAGACTTGATAGAAGTTTTCAAAATCATGAGGGGTCTGGACAGAGTAGATAGGGAGAAACTGTTCCTGCTCGTAAATGGATCGAGAGTCAGAGGGTACAGTTTTAAAGAGTTTTGCAAAAGAAACAAATGCAAGATGAGAAAAAACTTTTTCACACAGTGAGTAGTTAGGGTTTGGAATGCACTGCCTGGAAGTGTGGTGGAGGCAGGTTCGACTGAAGTATTCAAGAGGGTATTGTTTCTATTTAAATCATTATTCAATGTGCAGGGCTACAGGGAAAAGGCAGGAGATTGGCACAAAGTTAAAATGCTCAGAGAGCCGGTGCAGACATGATGGGCCATATGGTCTCCTTCTGCACCGTAATAATTCTATTACTTAGAACCATAGAAAAGTTACAGCACAGCAGGAGGCCATTCGACCCATCTTGTCCATGCCAGCCCAAGGACACCCAAGTGCCCTTTCTAATCCCACCTTCCTACACCTGGCCCATAGCCCTGCAGCTTACAGCACATAAGGTGCAGATCCTGGTACTTTTAAAAGAGTTTAGAGTTTCTGCCTCTACCACCAACTTGGGCAGCGAATTCCAGACACCCACTACCCTCTGCGTAAAAAAGTTCTTCCTCATGTCCCCCCTACACCTGCCACTTATCTTGAATCTATGTCCGCTGGTTCCAGAATTCTCCACCAAGGGGAAGCAATTTTATCCTGTCCACTCTATCTATTCCCCTCATAATTTTGTACACCTCAATCAAGTCACCTCTCAGTCTTCTTTGTTCTAAGGAAAATAACCCCAACCTATCCAATCTCTCCTCGTGGCTACATTTTTCTAACCCTGACAACATTCTTGTAAACCTCTTCTGCACGCTCTCCAGAGTTATTTTGTGCTTCCTGTAATGTGGTGACCAGAACTGCACTCAATACTCCAGTTGTAGCCTCACCAGTGTTTTATACAATTCCAACATTATATCCTTACTTTTATATTCTATACTCTGCCAATTAATGAGAACATTCCATATGCCTTCTTTACAATCTTTCCTACTCGAACTGCTGCGTCAGGGACCTGTGTACTTGTACACCAAGATCTCTCAATTCATCTACCCCTCTTAGTATATTCCCATTTATTGTGTAATCCCTGTAACTATTTGACCTCCTTAAATGTATGACCTCACACTTCTCTATGTTAAAATCCATCTGCCACTTTACCGCCCACTCGACCAACCCATCTATATCATTTTGAAGATTATGGCTATCCTCTACACTATCCACTACTCGGCCAATCTTTGTGTCATCTGCAAATTTCCCAATCGTGCCCCCCACCTTCACGTCCAAATCGTTAATATATAACACAAACAGCAAGGGTCCCAACACCGAACCCTGTGGAACACCACTTGAGACAACTTTCCATTCACAAGGGCATCCATCGACCATTACCCTTTGTTTCCTGTTACAAAGCCAACCTTTTATCCAGTTTGCCACATTTCCCTGAATCCCATGGGCTTTTACTTTCCTGACCAATCTGCCATGTGGGACCTTGTCAAATGCCTTGCTAAAATCCATGTACACAACATCCACTGCACTACCTTCATCAACCCTTCTTGTCACTTCCTCAAAGAATTCAGTTAAATTTGTGAGACAAGACCTTACTTTAACAGATCTTTGCTGACTATCCCTGAGTAGTTCATGCTTTTCCACACGACAGTTAATCCTATCTCTCAGGATTGATTCTACTAATTTGCTCACCACCGATGTAAGACTAACTGACCTATAATTATTAGGCATTTCCTTTGATTCCTTTTTAAACAATGGAACTAGGTTTGCATTTCTCCAGTCCTCCGGTACCTCCCCTGTATCTAGTGAAGATGGAAAATCATCCTCAGAGCATCTGCTACCTCCTCCCTGACTTCCTTCAGCAGCCTCGGAAACAATCCATCTGGCCCTGGTGACTTATCAACTTTCAAGGATTTCAACCCTTCGAGTACTTCCTCTCTCTTTATGACTATCCCGTCCAATATCTCAGTGTTCCTCCTGGACCACTATATCTACATCCTCCCTTTCCTTTGTAAACACGGAGACAGAATATTTATTCAAAACCCTTCCCACTGCCTCTGCATCTACACACAAGTTTCCATCTTCATCTCTGATAGGTCCCACTTTTTCCTTAACTAACCTTTTGGCATTAATGTATTGGTAAAACATATTTGGGTTATCTTTAACTTTACTTGCTAATCTTTTTTCATGCCCTCTCTTTGATTTCCTTATTTCCTTTTTCACTTCATCCCTGCACTTCCTATATTCATCTAGGCTATCTGCAGTGCTTAGTTCTTTGTGTTTATCATATGCTTTCTTTTTCTGTTTGATCTTCCCCTGTATTCCTCTAGATAACCAGGGGGGTCTAGATTTGGCAGTACCACTCATATTTTTGTAGGGCACATGTCTACTTTGTACAATTAGGATCTTGCTTTTTAGTGCTTCCCACTGTTTTTCCACTGTTTTATCCTCCAGCAGTGCTGTCCAGTCCACCTCAGCCATGTCCCTTCTCATTTCTGCAAAATTTGCCTTCCCCCAGTTCAAGACTTTTACTCCTGCCTTCTCTCTGTCCTTTTCCATGGTAATGCTAAATCCAACTGAATTGTGATCACTGTCCACGATATGGTCACCAACTGTCACTTCACCCACTTGCCCTTCTTCGTTCCCCAGGACTAGGTCCAGAATTGCATCTCCTCTCATTTGGTTTGTCACTAATTGATTGAAAAAATTTTCTTGGACACACTGCATGAATTTTTCTCCCTAAGTGCCCCTTATATTGTTTGAATCCCAGTTGATATTAGGATAGTTGAAGTCTCCTACTATTATTGCCCTCTTGTCTTTGCCCTGGATGGTGTCAAGCTTCTTGAGTGTTGATGGAACTGCAATTGTCCAGTTAAGTGGAGAGTATTCCATCAGTTTCCTGACTTGTGCTTTTTAGATGGTGGACAGGGTTTGAGGAGTCAGGAGGTGAGTTACTCTCTGCAGAATCCCCAGCCTCTGATCTGTTCTTGTAGCCACAGTTTTTAAATGACTAGCCCAATTCAGTTTGTCGTCAATGGTAACCTCCAGAATGTTGATAGTGGAAGATTCAGTGATGGTAATGCCATTGAATGTCAAGGGGAAATGGTACGATTCTGTTTTGTTGGAGATTGTCGTTGCCTGGCACTTGTTTGATGCAAATGCTACTTGCCACTTGTCAACCCAAGTCTGAATGTTGTCGGGTCTTGCTGCATGTGGACACAGACTGCCTCAGTATCTGAGTCTCCTGCATAGTGTTTCCTGGAATTCACTTCAGTTCAGGAAAAGAGTCATTTGACTTGAAACGTTAACTCTGTCCCTCTCTCCACAAATGCTGCCAGACCTGCTGAGTTTTTCCTGCACTTTCTGTTTCGATTTCAGTATTCCAAAATCTGCAGTGGTTTGCTTTTATTTTGAATACTAACCTGGGACTTAATTTTAAATTAATAGAGTTGATATATCACAGAAAGAAGCCATTCCGCTCATCAAGCCTTGGCTAGTTCTTTATAAAGCAATCAAGTCAGCCCCTTTCTTTTCCCATAGCCTTGTAGATTTATTTCCCTCAAGTGCCTATCCAATTTTCTTCGATATAATTGATAATTTATGCGTCCACCGCCTTGGCGGAAAGCAAATTCCATGTCATTATCTCTCGATGTGTAAAATAAAGCTCTTCCTTGCATTCCACCACCTCCCACCATTTCTCTTGCCCAAAACCTTAAATCATTGGCACAGAAGGAGGCCATTTGGCCCATCATGTCAGCACTGGCTCTCCAATGACCAAATTAACTTAGTGCCATTGCCCTGCCTTTTCCCCGTACCCCTGCACATTGTTTCTGTTGAAATAATCATCGAATGTCCTCTTGTATGCCTCGATTGAACCTGTTACCACCACACTTCCAGGCAGTGCATTCCAAACCCAAACCACTCAGTGTGAATTTTTGTTTTCTCACATTGCATTTGCTTCTTTTGCAAATCAATTTAAATCTATGCCCTCTCATCCTTTTATGAGTGGGAACAGCTTCTCCCTATCTATTCTGTCCAGCCCCCCTCATGATTTTGAACATCTCTATCAAATCTCCTCTCTGCCTCCTTCTCTTAGGAGAACAGTCCCAACCTTTCGAATCTATCCTCATAGCTGAAGTTTCTCATCCCTGGAACCATTCTTGTAAACCTCTTCTGCACTCTCTCCAATGTGTTCACATCCTTCCTATAACGTGGCACCCAGAACTGTACACAACACTCTAGTTGAGGTCTAACGAGTGTCTTATATAAATTCAGCAAAACCTCCCTGCTCTTATACTCTATGCCCCATTAATAACGCCCAGGATACTATATGCTTTATTAACTGCTCTCTCCACCTGGCCAGCCACCTTCAATAATCTATGCACGTAGACACCCAAGTCTTTCTGCTCCTGCACCCCCTTCAAAATTTCACCCCTTACTGTATTTTGTCTGTCCATGTTCTCCCTACCAAAATGTATCAACTCACACTTCTCCACATTGAACTTATCTGCCACATTTCTGCCCATTCCACCAACTTGTCTATGTCCTCTTGAAGTTCCACACCGCTGTCCTCTCAGTTCACAATACTTCAATCATCCATAAACTTTAAAATTGCCCCCTAAACACCAAGATCTAAATCATTAATATATATAAGGAAAAGCAAGGGTCCCAATACCGACCCCTGGGGCACTCCACTACAAACCTTCCTCCAACCCAAAAACTATCCATTTACCATTACTTCCTGTTTCCTATTTTTTAGCTAATTTTGTATTCACGTTGTTATTGTCCCTTTTATTCCATGAGCGATAACTTTCTCACAAGTCTGTTGTGTGGCACTGTATCAAATGCCTTTTGAAAGTCCATGTACACTACATCAAAAGCATTACCCTCATCTACTTGCTCTGTTACCGCTTCAAAAAACTGCAAGTTCAATATGATTTCCCCATTAGAAATCTATGCTGGCTCTTCCTTAGCCCATATTTTTCCATGTGACTACTAATTCTATCCCAATTAATTGTTTCTAGAATCTTGCCCACCACTGAGGTTAAACTGACTGGTCTGTAATTGCTGGGCTTATCCTTGCAACCTTTTTTGAACAAGGGCATAATGTTTGCAGTTTTCCAATCCTCTGGCACCACCTCTGAGTCTAGGGAAGACTGAAAGATTATGGCCAGTGCCCCTGTAATTTCTACTCTCACTTCTTTCAATATCCTTGGATGCATCTCATCCAGTCCCGGTGCCTTGTCAACTTCAAGCACTGACAGTCAATTTAACACTTCCTCCTTATCAATTTTGAACTCATCTAGTGACAGAGTTTCCTCATCTGTTGCCAAGGCCTGGGGAGCCATCTCCCTCCTTGCTAAAGACAGATGCAAAGTATTCATTTAATACCTCAGACATGACCCCTTCGCCGACGTGTAAATTCCCTTATAGGTCCCTAATCAGCTCTACTCTTCCTTTTACCACACTTTTACTATTTATTATTTTTACTATTTATATGCCTATATCCAGCAGTCTTTGCCCGATAGCTCATGGGAACAGATTTTCTTTATATGCCTTATCTAATCCTTTGATAATCTTGAAACCCTCTATCAAATCTCCCCTAAATCTCCTTTGCTCCAAGGAGTTCAACCCCAGATTTTCCAGTCTAACCTTGTAGCTGAAATACATCATCCTTGGAACCATTCTGGTAAATCTTCTCTTCACCCTTTTAAAGACCCTCACATTCTCATTTGAAAGATCACACCTCCAGCTATGTAGCACTGCTTTTGTCATTCAATGACATGGTGGTGTCTTTTTTGAAGTAAACTGATAACAATATTCTGTTTTAATTTTTTCCCAATTTCTCCCCTCTCTCCTATAAATTACTGTAATTTTTTTTTGTTTTCCAGTTTTCTGTTGCTGGGTTATAATTGTCATGGATACAGACAGCTCGCCAGTAACTTGCATAAATGGCCAGTCTTCATGTGCAAGCTTAGATGGCGAGTATCAGCAAGCTGTTTGACAGCTGAGAGCATTATAGCCCATCCAGTCATATTCTCACCTGATGGTTTTAGCTGCACAATTCTAGTATAAGTTTTCTTTCCCTAGCAGAGGGATCTTTAGACCAATTGATTCAACTGAGATCTAAAGCACAGCAGCACCATGGGATCCTATTTTCTGTATGGCTTAGCACTTCAGTAAATGGTGTCATCATCCATTAAGCCAATAAGGGGAGATGATCTTAAATTTTCTCATCCCCTTTTACTGATCTTCATCTGAAAATTGACAAACTTGTCAGCCCGTGATTTTTGAGTCTTGGTAGATTTGGTTGCTTGTGGAGGTCAAATTCCACCACAAAAGAAATCTCAAAAGGTGAAGAATCTAATAATTCCACAAGGGAATCAGGGAATGTGAAGTATTGTACTCTTTCTCATATGTCAATTTCCTAGTACTGATACATGATTTTGCAAGTTACTGGAGAGCTCCCTGTATCCATGCCATTTTTATACACTCGCAACAGATTTGCAGTTAGATGATACTAATCATGCCATTGTTTTAGTTGAGTAATTGTTTGCCTTTTACATTTTGTAGACATTAGCAAAGCTCTTATCGTAACTGAGCTTGGGTCTAATCGCACACCAGAAATATTGAGGACGGTTCTTTCAAACATGGAAAAGTTAATTTCTATTCCGAGCCATGGGTATGTATCTTAATTTACGTAAAAGTCATTATGCCATATGTAAAGGTGGACTGTTCTTCGTTCAGGTAATGCTTCAGCTGCAATAGGTAAAATGTTTACAATTTCTTTGCTAGATAGTCTTTGGATGTACTGAGGTTTCACTTCTGGGGACCAGTGTTCGAGTCTAGTCCAGACTTGTGCGGTGCAAGTCTACTTCTGTCTGTTGACTCTAAAGGCCCTATTTGAAATGTGTTTTAGAAGTCTCAAATCCAATATTTTGGGTAAGCATTAAAAATAAGAGGGTAGAGAGCTTCAGTATGTCAGGAAAAATCAAATAGGTGATGTCAAACTTGGATTTAAAAAATTTTCAGCCTGTAAGTTCAATGTTGGAAAGTCTAGAGTTTTGACCTTGGAAGCTGGGTGGGGTGGGGTGGGGGGGTTGGGGTGGGGTGGGGGGTGGTGGGGGGACAGTGAGGTGCTGAGCCAAGTGGGAGAGAGAACAGAATCCATCACTTGATTTCCACCTTTGCTCTTTTTTTTAAACTTCTTTTCTCTTTAACCCTCCAAGACTTCTCTCTTATTGTTATGCTTCCTTTCACTTCTTCTCCACTCTCGATTGTTCTACCTTCCCGATTCCCTTCTCCAACCCTTCAGTACTCCTCAACTTTCCTGCTCTGCTGCTACTGTCCCTGGCTTGATTCCCTCTTAGATAACCCTAGAATTTTCCTCTGTAACCTGGCATCCTCCGAGGGGCACTTGGCGCTGAGGTATTACGAACAGCAAACCCAATTTTCCCCATCCCAGTCTTTCATCAGCATTCCCACCCAATGTGCCCACTGGGGCTAATCTTGCCAATCCCCTTCCTTTTCAACCTACCCTTCTCACTGCTGACTCAGTGGACTCAGCTCTCACCACCGCGCTTTCCCTCCAGAATGTTCATTCACTCATGAGCAAGGCCCTTGTGATCCGTGCACTTATTGTGGATGATTGCATCATGGCTTTAGCAGAAACCTGGCTGAGGAATGAGGACACCTCCATGCCTGGCTACATCCTCACCACTTTGCTGCAATGAACGTCATGATGCTATGTGGCGCTCGTAACCAAATCTCAATTTGGCCTGACCCCCTTCTCTGGCAGTTTCTCCTTCTCTGATCTTTTCACCTTGTTCCACTTTTCTCAACTCTTTCAAAATCATCATTCTCCATCGCCTTCCCAAGTACAATAGCTTCACGGATTTCCTTCCTCAGTCTCTTCACCAAACAACTTCTTGTCCTCCATGATTTAAACCTCCACCCAAATCCTCACGCGCTCTCTCTCTTCTTGAGTTCACTGCCTTCTTATTTTTCCTAAATCTCTCCCTCCACATAAATTCCCCAAATCATATTCAAGGCCACCCCCTTGGCCTTGTCATTTCATGTGGTCTTGTTAGTCCCATTATATTAGACAAGAATGAGGCCATTGCTGATCACTTCCTTGTACCACTCACTCCTCACATTCCCCTTCCATGTCCCCAACCCTACCTCTTTCTGTATCTGACCCTGGAAAAAACAATCCCCAATTAATTTACAACTACATTTTCAAAATCCCAATCATCCAGCCTTTGATCCCTCCTCCCCCATTTACCCCATTTTTTTTCAGCTAATGATTTGCTCAACTACTCCCTCATTTCCACCTTTAGTATCCTAGCCCCCAAAATATCATTATTATGTCTCAACCTGGCTGTTCACCTGGTACAGCCCTCATTTCCTCTCCCTAAGTCCAAGGGGCACAGACTTGAAACGATATGGTGGTTTAGCGATCCACTGTCACATCAGGCTAGAGCACATTAAGTACTATCGGGTCCCATGCCTGCCTGTTGAAAATGCTCACCGCTCCAGATCTTCTTGGAATGCAAATATAAACTTGGCTTCTTTTCTCTACTCCAAATTGTCATTTTAAATCTCCCTCCCCTGTCTTGCACTCCCTCACCCCCAACACACAGTGCGAGGTCATGGACCTTTTCGTCACTAAGGTGGAGAACATCCAATCAGTTGCCTATGCCATGTCCGTCCCTCCCTCATGCCCAATGATTGCCCCCTGCCCTAGCCCTGATTTTGCATCTCTTTTAACACCCCTCCTGCCCTCTCTGAGCTTATTTTGTCCATGAGACTCTGGCTCCCTTGATCCTATTCCCACTAAACTTCTGACCTTCCACCTTCCCCTCCTGATCCCCATGTTAGCTGATATTGTTAACAGATTTTTCTCCTCAGGTATTGTTCTTCTCTCCTTAAATCGGCAATCATCGCTCCTCTCAAAAAAACCAACACCCCATCTCCAACCTCTCTTTCCTTTTCAAATCTTGGCCACATTATCCGAAGGCACGACGTTTGTTTTCACCTGTACGCTGCCGACACCGAGCTCTACTCTCCACTATCACTCTTGACTTCTCCACTGTTGCTAAATTTGCTAAATTTTCAGACTACTTATCTGACATCTACATGAACAGAAATTTCCTTCAGTTAAATATTGGGAAGATGAAACCAATTTTTTCAATCTCCACTCAAAACTCTGTTCCCTAGATACCATTCATGTCCCGGGCAAATGTCTAAGATTAAAACAATCTTCTGTCATATTTGACCCCAAGAAGAGCTTCTGACCACTTATTCATGCCATCTCTAAGGCCTCCTTTTTCCAGTTCTGTAACATCTTCCAACTTTGCCCTGTATCAGCTCAACTGCTTGTTGTTGCCTTCGTTACTTTTGGAATAGACTATTCTAAAGCACTCCTGGCTAATCTCCCACAAACTACCCTACATAACCTTGAGTTGGGAGTAATATATTAGCAAAGATAGAGGATTGGTTAGTGGACAGGAAGCAAAGAGTAGGGATAAATGGGACATTTTCCAGTTGGAAGGCTGTGACAGTGCTGCAAGAATTAGTGCCGGGGCCTCAGCTATTTACAGTCTACGTTAGTGACTTAGACAAAGAGACCAAGAATAATGCATCTAAGTTTTCTGATAATACAAAGCTAGGTGGGAATACAAGCTATTGGAGAGGATACAAAGAGGTGGCAAAGAGATAGAGGCAGGTTAAGTGCACGAGCAACAAGGTGGCAGATGGAGTTACTAAGGTGGGGAAGTTACTAATTTTGGTAGTAAGAATAGAAACGATATTTTTTAAAAGATGTGTGTCTTGTAACTGTTGTGTTCAGAGGACTTGGCTTTTTCTGTGCTGTAACTTTTCTATGGTTCTAAGAATACAAAGTTAGCATTCAGGTACAGTACAGCAATCAATGAAGAAGGCATATGGCTTTTTGGCATTTATTGCAAAGGGATTAGAGTATAAGAACAAGGACATCTTGCTACATTGTACAGAGCTTTGGTGAGACCACACTTGAAGTATAGTTTGCAGTTTTGATCTCCATATTTAAGAAAGGATATACTTGCACGGAGGTGGTGCAGCGAAGGGTCACTAGATTGGTCCCTGGGATGAGAAGCTGAGTAAACTAGGTCTATACACCCTGGAGTTCAGAAGAATGAGAGCTGATCTCATTGAAACATACAAAGTTCTGAAGGCGTTTGATAGGGTAGACACTTGAGATGGTTTCTCCACGCTAGGGAACCTAGAACATGCAGGCACAGTCTCAGGAAAAGTGGCCAATCATTTAGGGGTAAGGAGAAATTTCTTCACTTAAAGCGTTTTGAATCTTTGGAATTCTCTACCCTGGAGTGAATGGTCCATTGTTGAACGTATTTAAGGCTAAGAAAGATAAATTTTTGATCTCTCAGGGAATTAAGGGATATGGGGAGCAGGCAGGAAAGTAGAGTTAGGTCAAATATCGGCCATGATCATACTAAATGGCGGACCAAGCTTGAGAGGCTGTTTGCTCTACTCCCACTCCTGTTGTGTCCTTATGTTCTGTGCTTGCTGACTTACATTAGCTACCGGTCAAGCAACACTTTGATTTTTAAAATTCTCATCCTTGCTTTCAAATCACTCCATTGCTTTGCCCTTCTCTATCTCTGTAACGCCACAACGCTCTGAGATGTCTGCACTTATCTAATTCTGCCCTCCCCCAATTTTAATCACTGCATCACTGGTGGTCATACCTGTGGCCACCTAAGCCCTAAGCTTTGGAATTCAGGCCCTTCCCATCTCTCTTTCCTCTTTTAAGACACTCTTAGAAACTACCTCTTTGACCAAGCTTTTAGTCATCTGACCTAATATCACTTTATGTGGCTCGATGTTGCAATGCTCCTGTGAAGCACTTTGGGACGTATTATTACTTTAAAGGCACTGTGTAAATATGTTGTTGTTGAAACTGTAAACCTTGCTGATCAGTAGTATTGAATGTCAGTTGAGCTGGATAACTTTCATATACTAGTATGTGCGAGATTTACTTTGACTTCAGCCTGTTTTTCATTCTTTGACAATATATGGATGTCGCTGGTTAGGGCAGCATTTATTGCCCATCCCCAATTTCCCTTGAGGTGGTGGTGGTGAACCACCTTCTTGAACCATTGCAGTCTGTATGGTGTAGTCATACCCACAGTGCTGTTAGGGAGGAGGTTCCAGGATTTTGACCTAGCGACAGTGAAGGAATGGCAATATAGTTCCAAGTCGGGGTGACATGTGACTTGGAGGGGAATTTGCAGGTGGTAGTGTTCTCATGCATCTGCTGTCCTTGTCCTTCTAAATGTTAGAGGTCATTGGTTTGGAAGGTACTGTCGAAGAAGCCATGGTGAGTTGCTGCAGTGCATCTTGTAGATTGTACACACTGCTGCCACTGTGCATTGGTGGTGGAGGAATTGAATGATTAAGGTAGTGGGTGGGGTGCCAACTAAGCAAGCTCTTTCTCCTGGAAGGTGTTGAGCTTCTTGAGTGTTGTTGGAGCTGCAACTCATCCAGGCAAGTGGAGTGTATTCCATGCCATGAATGGTGAGATGAGTGGTAGTTTTGGGGGGCAGGTTGTCATCATGAGGAGGTTTCCTTGCCCATGTTTGACCTTAACTCATGAGATTTCATGGGTCCCAGAGTCAATGTTGAGGACTCCGAGGGCAACTCCCTCCCACACTGTGTTGGCATCTCTGGTGGGTTTGCCCTGCTGCTGGGACAGGACAGTCCATAGATGGTGGCGATGTTTGAGACGTTGTCTGTAAGGAATGATTCAGTGAGTATGACTATCAGGCTGTTGCTTGACTAGTCTTTGAGATAGCTCTCCCAATTTTGGCACAAGCTCCCGAATATTAGTTAGGAGCTCTTTGCAGGGTTGACAGGGCAGGGTGTGCCATTCTCATTTTTGGTACCTAGGACAATGTCTGGTTTCATTCCATTCATTCATTTACATACTTTCTGAATGTGTTTCAGAATTCGAGCTCTGGGAACTGCAGCTGTAAATATGTGCATGGTGGCAACCGGTGGTGCAGACGCTTACTATGAGATGGGTATCCACTGCTGGGATATGGCAGCAGCCGCACTCATTGTTACTGAGGCTGGCGGTGTTGTGATGGATATATCAGGTAGTTTTGAGTCATGAATTCGCTGTTTTACTTGTAAATTGAACTTTCTAACATAATATCAGCACATGGATTTTCTGGTAAAAGCAAACTCCTTCACATGAATGAATTCAAAACTTTAAAGCATTACTTTCTGATCTAGCACAATTGAAGACCAATTTAAAAGAGCAATGCACACATTTTTAAAATTGAGATAAATTGCCACATTCTTTGCACACCATCTGGTACTACTTTTGGTTTCTTAGAATATGCACACTTTTAGGTTAAATCCCTTGCACTCAACTAAATTCTGCACATGACATGCATACAGTAAGCTGCACATGACAGGCATACAGTAAGTCCTCACTTTAAGTCACCCTACTTAAGGTTGTTTAGTTTTAAAATTGATCATTCTTCAGTTATTCTCTGATTTACATCACGATTTACATTTTTACATCGGCATCGCATGCTGTGCAGCAGCATCGCCGTCGGGAGAGCAATAGAATGGTGATGTTGGGAGGTTTGTCTGCAACCTCAGGAATTGGTTTGGGAGAATCCCAGATCGGCCCTGCTCCTGCCCCACTACCCATCTCGCTGCTGCCCGCTGCCCCACTCCCCACCCCGCTTCAAATGGCCAAAAGTGCAATTGATTCGTTACTTCTAAATCCAGGTAAGAGACTGCAGAGAGACTCACTGGGGATCATGGGAGAAACTCACTGTGGAACCTCATGCCAGTGTATGCATTAATTCTTATGGGAAATCTGGCTCACTTAATGTTATTTCGCTTAAAGTCACACTTTAAAGAACGGAACTAGGGTGTTAGGTGAGGAAATACGGTATACCTAAATGTGTTGAACTGCTGTTCCTAATGGTGGCATGCCCCCCCCTCTCTCTTGCCCCACTGTCATCAGTCCCTTCTCAAACAATGTTCCTTTACCCTCTCTGTCTATGAAAACCACTGCTCTGCTTCCAGTCTCTCTTTCCACTCCTTGAACCATTGTCCCCTAAATCTATGTCTATCTTTCCTGCAACTCGATTAGAATCACAGAATCTTACAGCTCAGAAGATGACCATTTGGCCCATCATGTCTGTGCTGGCTCTTTGATAGTCCCATTGCCCCGCTCGCTCATAGCCCTACAATCCCATTTCCTTTTCTGTTTTTATTCAATTCACTTACGAACGTAAGTCCCAGTTTAAAATTCTACCATTAAGTTTCTGACTCTCCCAAAATACCAATACTGCCTTAACCAGAGTCACAAATGACATTTCTGTAACTGTAACTAGAGTGCATTATTCCTTCTCAACCTCTCTGCAGCCTTTAGCATGGTCAATTAGGCCAATCTCATTTCTCCATTGTGCAGTGGGACTATTGCTATAATGTTATTATAATGATATACTTTGGGCTTATTTACTGTACAAGAAACAAGGTACCAATTGCTCACAAGGGATTGGGTAAACACACGTGTTCACTTATTAAGACTAGGCACATGAGAACAGTTATACATAGGTATAAAGCTTGAAGGCATCAGAGCTGTGTGTCTGCTCAAGGCAAAAGTGAAACTAAGGCTGGATCACATGACACATTTCCCTTCTAGTGATGCCATGCTGATATCTCTTAAATGCACACTAAAGCTGTTGCTTAGTTTCACTTCTATGTATATGATCATACACAGAGCATCTCAAACAATGGCATCTCTTCCTATCCCCACAATATTACTTCCGCAATCCTCCATTTAACTATCTTTGGGCACCTCCTGCTCTTCATCTACATATTGCTCCTTGGTGACATCCTGAGCAGACATCAGCTTCCACATTGATGTCACCCAGCTTTGCCCCTCTCGATCCCACACTGTTTTTGTGTTGTCGGCCTGCTTATCCAGCCTCCAGTATTGGATGTGTTGCAATTTTCCACAGTTAAAAAAACATTGAAAAACTGAAGCCATCATCTGCGGCTCCCATCACAAACTCCGTACCCTTGCCAGCATTCCATTCCTCTCCTGGCCACTGTTCCAGATTAAACGACCATCTGTGTTTCTAAACTCATGGCCTCTTGGTCATTCAAGCCACATAGCTCCACCTCCAGAATATCACCTGCCCCTGCCCCTATCTCAGCTGATGAAAAAGTCATCCACGCCTTTGCCACCTTCAGACTTGTCTATTTCAGTGCTCTACTGGACAGCTTCCAATCCATTGTCCTGTGTAAGCTTCAGGTCATCCTAAACCCAACTGCCCATATATCATCCCGCACCAAGTTTTGCTCAATATTGCTCCTATTCTTATTGACTTACAATAGTTTGAGGTCTTCCAGTGCCCCAGATTTAAAATTCTCATCCTTCTGTTCAAATACTCTTAAAATCCATTCTTAAACCCCACTGCCTCCCACATTCCTACCTCCACCTCCTTATTTAAGATCCTTTTTAAACTCCTTTCTGAGTAAGTCACTGCTAACGCTGTTGAGGCAAACAGACTAC
The DNA here is from genome assembly GCF_017639515.1 of Carcharodon carcharias. Taxonomy (NCBI): domain Eukaryota; kingdom Metazoa; phylum Chordata; class Chondrichthyes; order Lamniformes; family Lamnidae; genus Carcharodon; species Carcharodon carcharias. The sequence goes on along the minus strand of NC_054472.1, from coordinate 125,303,393 downwards.
TTTCCTGATGATGCCTCTATGATGTGACATCATGAGCAGACATTAGCTTCCACATTGATGTCACCCAGCTCTGCCCCTCTCTTTCGATCCCACATTGTTTTTGTGTTGTTGGCTTGCTCATCCAGTCTCCAGTCTTGGATGTGTTGCCATCATCTGCGGCTCCCACTTGCATGACGTGCCTTGAGATTTATTTTTTGTTTAAAGGTGCTATGTAATTGCAAGTTGTAGCTCATGTAATACATTTAACAAAATACAAAATTGCAAATCCATTTTCTGATAGTTCTACAGGCAGCACACCCCTAAGTTAAAACTAATATCACCATTTTATTTCATCGGTTTTGTGTGTCTTTAAAGGTTATGCTGTGTCAACCTATAAAATTAAAGTACAACTAAATGTAAGATGAGAACACCCTGTTAACAATGATATCCCTCCTTTGGTCATTGACATTTCACTTTCTCTTATTAGGAGGACCATTTGATCTGATGTCACGTAGAGTGATTGCTGCAGGTAGCAGAGCCATTGCAGAGAGAATAGCACAAGAAGTGCAGATAATCCCCTATCAGAGGGATGATCAGAAGTAATGAGAAAATGTTTTTCTCAATGCAGTTTTTTTAAGTTTACTCCAGTTTAAATAGATTTTCAATCTTTCATTTGCAAATATACTAGGAATATCTCTGAGCCTGTCAAGTGAAATTGGTGAACTGGTCAGGTCAATCTCAGTAGCTGATGTATATGGTGCCAACACTGTGTTGATAAAGCTGTAACTTGCATCAATATTTTACAATGAAAGAAGCAGAGGCTGATCACAAATTGATGGATTTAAGTGATGCAACCAGAATTTGGATCATTGCTACCAGTAGTCTTGTGGGCACTTTCTTGCTAACTATAGGATTACATTCAGTAATTGTTTTGATGATGAATGGAAACTAGTGGATAAATTGAATGCAAGAAATATAATATTATGGGATAGAGTTTCTGCATCGAGTGCAATTGGCTTTCCAGACATAAATTTTGCCTAAAATTGCATCCATTTTGAGAACTGTTTTTCTTCTCAAATTTCTGCTCCAATTCCTTTGCATATTGGCAAACCCAAATTTTATCACGATTCAGCAAAATTGGACAGTATTTTAGAATGCAATGTTTTTAAAAAAAACAAAGTTTTATTTAGGAAATATTCCTTTATGTATTTAAGAGTAGTAACTTTTGCAGTTTGATTACTACTGTTGAACTTGGGTTTATCACACTAAATAAGCATTTTAATCAGTGTTCAGTCCACATGTGAGTAACCCAAATGTAAAATGCTAAAATGACTGAAAATATATAGAATCATTTCCTAGTCATTTTGGTGTACAGTAGACAGCTTTTTAAAAAAAAATCAATGGCTTTTAAAACCTGATTGTGTAACATGTGAACAATGATAGTCAGATAAATAGGTTCTGATCCATCCACCCTGTACCCCACAATTAAGATATTTCAAACTGAGATATCTCTCAGGCAAGGCAAAAAAAGATTAAAAACCCAGCCCAAATTGAGGGGAAACCAATTAAAACTTGTCGAGGAGATCACTCCACTCCAGTCATGAATTCCCTACCTTTTGTAAGAGGTAATGTCTACTCTAACCAGATTCAGCTCTCGCTTGAACAATAAAGCCTATCACTGCCCTTGTTCCCAAAAGATTCAGCTTATTTTTTTTGGAACCTCTTCAAAGGCCTGTAAACAAATACAAATAGCAGAAACTCCCAATAGTAATGGGGGCATGGCCAGTTTTGTGGACATGACTGTTTTCTAGCATGATGTTTTTTAAACTAGGGCATAAGATCACAGAAATGTAATTTGCGCTGAATGTAATTTACACTTAAAATGCAGTGATCTCCTGTGCATTACACTGATTTTGGGTGAATTGTGCCAGGAAAACCAGTGCAACCAAGTGGAAACTCTACCTATCCCTAGATAATAAATGGAGCTGGTACAAGTGTATAATCATTTATTCCAAGTATATTACACACGGAATCACTTGCTACTTTACTCTGATAATAAGACGTATTTCTGAAACTAATGAAAAATGAGAACCTTTTTTAAAGCTGATTCCTTCTTCATTCCATCCATGCCTGTTTGCAAGTTAGAAAGAAATAGTTGTGTTCTGACTGGAGATGAAAATCAGCCCCACTCATTGAGCTCAGAATCTGATTCCTAAATTGATCTTTTGCTTTTCTTCAACCTAACTCATGCTCAGTGCTCTGCCTGAGCCAGCTTGTTAGTTTTAACAATGCCACCTGCTTTTTAGTTATGAGGCTCAACAGCCCAAATATAATTGAGTGCAGTTTTTGCATAGTCTTCAACTTGCATGCATAACTTTGGCCTTCAACCATCTGCCCTTCATAGGGAACATTAAGGATGCCAGGGGCCCCCACTTCTGAGAATTATTAGATAGCTGTTGCAAATTTTATGTTCATCTGTTGTAAGGCATGGATAGTAGAATAACATGGTGTATGTACCAAACCACATTAGCATGCTGGGCCCACATTTCAGAGAAGGCACTGGCATTGCTGGAAACTATATCTATGTTTTTAGGTTGCAGTCTAAGAAAGGCAATATCTACACCAAATAACAATTCCAACAAATGTAATTAGACCCAGATATCATCATGACAAACCAGGCCTTTGATGAGGTTAGCAGGGCACTTTTTTCCTTCTGCAATATGAAGCTATTATGCCTGTGTGTACAATACCAGGAGTACCTGTGATATTTTACGTTGGAATGAAATAATTTATGGTGTACTGTTATGTTTCAAATTGACCAGGTGCTATAAAAATGCAAATTTTAGTAAAAGGCTTCTATTTATAGTTATCCATGTTACAAGGTTAGACTGCTTAGATTGCTGCTGTAACTTCATTAGTCTGGAAGACCTGGGAGAGTGGTTCATGATTATAAAAATGATGGAGCAATAAACACCAATAATAACATTAAACATCCTCTTTTATATTTAGAGGTAGTATGGCACCTTGATTCTTTAGAGCTAAAGGGCTGCATTTTCCTCCTGCTGCTACAGTATTGGGACAGGATTTCTGGGTCTGTTTTCTAGATCAGGGGTCATTAGGCATTTTGAAGCATGCTCCTGTCGAGATTCCCATTAAGAAATGGAAATTTTCTAGTAGTGGCCATGAGCATAATCCAGGGGTGCTACATTAGCACTACGGCTGTAGCATTCATAGGAGGTGAGAGCCACATTAAAGGACATATGAGCTCCAAAGACTACATCAAATCTCACTGAAGGCCTTGCCAGGTAAGTGCTGGGGGAATTACATGAAGGGAGAGGAGATCGCTACAACACCCTCTCCCTACATCCATGGCTTTTCAGTCACCATTGCAGGAACTACTGCCAGACTCCACCTGACTTTTCTGGAGAGTAATGTGAATAGGAGTGGAGAGGGAGGAAATGGGCCTGAAATCCAGATTCTCCTTTTTACAGCTGCATTTGTGAGCAGTGGACTGGGAAGGAGTGGTGAGCAAGAGGGAGAGAAAAACAGACCAGGATGAGAGAGGATTGTCCTGTGTCACTCAGAATTAAAGATTAATCTCCAGGCCATTGCCCAAGAGGAAAAAATCGTAAGGATATAAAAAAGTGTGTATTTTAAATTTTGTTTAGACACTTGTTTACTAGTTATAAAATTATTTGAGAGGAAGAAGGTGGCTGACGGTCAAGAATCATCCAATCGGAAATGAAGAATCTATTTGCCATGGGAATGACGTGAGGGGACATGCTGGATGACAAATGACAAAAATGTGGAGTGAGGTGGATGGAGACAAAGGGTCATGGGATGAAACATCCAAGAATATGTCCAAGCAGTGTTGGCAACTCAGGATGGGATAGTGAGGTGGCTCCCTTTTCCCTGTTTCTACCCTATCCAATATATTAGGGTAAACTTCAGCATTAAATGCCCTTCTGTTTGAATACGTGTATGTTCCTACTAGACCTTCAACTGGAAAACGAGTGAGATGAACTGTAATAGAACAAAAGTGTTAATTCTACAGACACATTAATTTTGCCTGAAGTAATTTAGGTGCTTCTATTAATGTAAAATAGTATTAACTTACTGTTAAAGTCCAAACAGGGGACCATTGGAGGAATACCCCATGTATCCCTGATGAATTAGGCTAACCACTACAAGAATTTGCATTTATATAGCACCTTTACTGTAGCAAAACATCCCAAGGTGTTTCACATGAGTGAAATTTTGACAGTTTGACACTGAGCCACATAAAGGAGATATCAGTACAGATGACCAAAAGCTTGATCAAAGAGCTAGGTTTTAAAGAATATTTTAAAGGACGAGTATGATTTTGGGAAGGAATTCCAAAGCTTAAGCCTTAGACAGGTGAAGGCATGACCAATGGTGGAATGAAGGAAATTGTGGATGCACAAAATGTCAGAATTGGAGGAACGCAGAGTTCTTGGAGGGTTGTGGGGCTAGAGGAAGTTACAGACATTAGAGACATGAAGCTATAAAAGGATTTGAGCCCAAAGATGAGAATTTTTAATTTGAGACTTTACTGAACCAGGAACCAATGTAGGTCAGCTACATTGTGCATAATTGGGCTGTTAATTGACGCATGTAAATGATGAGAATGTGAATCTGAATAATAGCGTAAAAATAATGTACAACTTTTCAATCTTTTTATAGAACGTTGACAATTGTAAATTAAATTATTTTTGCACCTGGACTGTTAAATGTTTGCCTGAATTTATTTAATTTTGTAATCTGTAATGTTTAATTTCTAAAATCGTTTATGTTGGGAGTGGAACGAAAGGAGAACAGGTTCCTTAAAATCTCTAAAATGGGTCAATTGGGAAATTAACAATTTTACATTGTGACCACAACTTGGCTCCAACACACCCTCTTCCATTGTACCGCCATTGAGCTTGGATGCTCACTGAAGTCAGGACTTTCAGTGCAGGCAGGCAGGTCCTTATTGCAGTGATTAACATTCTTTGGAGACACTGATGAGGTCTTTTAAACTGAATTTAACAACATTTCTAGCATGGGTTTTCGGGCATTCAAGAAGCTGACAAATGAAACTGAGGTGAGATTAAGCACCATCAGGAGGGCTTTTAAACTTTTCATTTCCTCATCTGAATTAGAGATCATTAATGGAATCTAAGTTTCTGCAGGCAAACATCTGGCAGGGAATTCTTGTAGATACAACTTTTTTCTAAACTTGGATAAGATCAGGAGAGAAGCAATGGATCTGTCTAACAGCACATAGAAAAGAAAGATCACCATCCACAGCATCGGCTTGTAATGTGGTGGAATCAGCATATGCACAGGAGGGAGGTTCACAGGGGAGTAGCCAAGGTGAAAGGAGGTATAACCCAAGCAACAGTGTTTACAGACAGGCTCAGACTCCTTGATCTTGTGGAACAGTACGTGTTTGTGAAGTCTGAATTTATCACATCACGTGGTCCTCAGACATTTGCAACCACCTAGAGGAAGACCTGCTGATCTGTGGATGGGCATTACCAGTGGCTGTGAACGTAACCATGGCCCTTAATTTTCTCTCACCTTTGTTCCATCCAGGGCACTGCTGTAGACATATTATTCAGGAGACCCTTGCTGATGGGTGTCTTCAGACTAACTAGGCAACTGCAGTATATCTTCAACATTCTGATGGCTTACTCTATGACACACCCAGTGGTGTGGCTCAATAGCACTCCAGGCCTGCAGTAATGGGATTCCTCACAGGTGACATGATCCAAGTTTGAAGGGGATATCCTTATATCCAAAGAACCAGCCTTAAGTCTGCTTCTTGAAAGGGGAGATCCGGAATGTTGGCCTGCTGTAGTATGAACACGCTATAACAGCTCCCAGCAAAGTCTTGCAGTCTCCCCAACACAAATGCATAAGGCAGGTGTTGGATGGATTGTTTGTTAGGAACTAGAAATTATGTAAACTTCCCCAGTGATGACGATAGCCAGGTTCAGCAGGCACTTGGACTGCCTCTCTTGCAGGATCCCTTAGGCACGGGGTGGCGTTATTTGCACACGTGGCAATCTGAGCACCACAATGACAACCAGGATTTTTTTATAAGCTGCAAGGGATATTCTTCCATTAAGGCACAGTTGATGAACAACTATAAGAGGTTCATACAAGTCTCTGCCAGATTTGCTGGGAGCTGTTATAGCGTGTTCATACTACAGCAGGCCAACATTCCGGATCTCCCCTTTCAAGAAGCAGACTTAAGGCTGGTTCTTTGGATATAAGGATATCCCCTTCAAACTTGGATCATGTCACCTGTGAGGAATCCCATTACTGCAGGCCTGGAGTGCTATTGAGCCACACCACTGGGTGTGTCATAGAGTAAGCCATCAGAATGTTGAAGATATACTGCAGTTGCCTAGTTAGTCTGAAGACACCCATCAGCAAGGGTCTCCTGAATAATAGTGAAGTACTACATCCTGGACAATGGTGGGCAGCAGAGAAGATTGCAAGTGGAGAGAGGCAAAGGAGGTCATCACTACTCTTCAGAGGAGAAGGATGAAGACAACCATCAATCGTCAGACTAGCTATGTACATTGCTGCCTGGAATGTCTTAATAGTGTGAAGGCTCAGCTTGTGTTGACTCACACAGGAAACATAAAATCCTCTGACCTCCAGCACCATTCAATCATGCACCCACCCAGTCAGTTACAATCATATATTAACATTCAGCATGAAGCAAGTAAAAAGGCAAATTGATACTTGGAATGCAATAATGGCCATGAGGAATTGCTGTTAATCAATAGATTTTATAAGACATAAACTTAATATTCTGTCAAAAAGCCATGTACTGAATTACAATTGCTTCAACTTAGCCTTTCTCCTATTTCTATCTGGTTTCTATCTGTGGTTTTTATAGAAGTAGAGCCAGACTGATCAGATCCCTGTTTTGACTGCTGAGAGACTCTTGGGCGGAATTCTCCATGCCCGCTGATAGTGATAGGTGGCATGCACAGACAATATGGTGCGATCGGTTTCATGAGGGCAGGAAGGCAGGTCGCAATCGTCTGCTCAGCCCAATGGCTGGCTGCATTTCCTGCTAAAGGTTGTTGGGGAGCTAATTGTAATACATCAGCATATCATTAAAAGGCCATCCCGCCAGGCTTTTGGAACCCCGCTGGATCGTCTGTCCACATCAGTGGGAAAGCACGGCAACGTCTTTCACAACAGCACACAGGCAACGTACTTGATGGCCTTCATTTTGGGGGAACTGGAGATCAATGAACAGCATCTTTCTGCAGAGCTCAGCAGAGTTGCCTGTTGCTTTGTAGGCTTCAGAGGGGCTAGGGTGAAGTGTTGTCCGGCCTCGGAGTTGGCAGGGGCAGGGGCGGGGTGGGGGGTGGTAGGGCGGGGGAAGTGGTCAACTGCAGCCCTGGTGTTGGATCCCGCACACAAGAAATTGAGGTGGAGAGGTAGAGTAGGTAAAGGAATTGACCACACAGTAGGGACACCTGTATAAACTGACCATTCCTGTACAACTGAGGCAGTTTGGGCGCAGCCACAGTGACATGATGGGGGTCGGGTTCCTAGACTGCTCGCCCATGCAAGCAATGCAGAGGCACCAAAGTGCCACCAAGTGCTCCAGACCTTAACCCCACTCCGCCCAGCACAGACTGCAAGTCCACGATCACTTTACTGGACTGTGGAGCAGTTGGATTGCACACGTTTTACAATCTCCTCGCTAATGCTGGCCATGTAGCAGTCACTGCTGGAGGTACTCAGCCCCTTGCAATCTCAGCATCCCAGTTAGGAGCTGTCTCCCCAATGTCATAAGCTGACAGGGCAGCCATGCAGCGCACTCGTGTGGCCATCGGAAGGGTGGCCAGCACTTTCTGGGAAGTGTTAAGGGGCCATCACACAGGGCCAGGAAAGATACTAAGTGCACCCATGATAACCATGTCTTTGTTTCATGCCACTGGAGAACCACATTAGGAGCATGGAGCTTGATGACCTAGCTGTATGCCTGATGGTCTACAGAAAGAGAAGACGGAGGACAGTGTGACTGAGGCACCTGGCTGCGCAAAGGCAGGAGCAGCAACCTCAGGAAGGAGGAGCTGCTGGGAATCCCGCACACGCTGCCCAGGACTGATGGTGAGCTGTTGTTGGTCGATGCCTAGCAACATCCAAAGTCTAAAGATGCTGCCTGTCATTCTTGCAGATGACCGAGAACCAGCATTGCCGACAACTATGCACGTCTAGGGACCTGGTCGCTAACATCTGCTACTTACTCAGTTACTGCAGGACTTGGTGCCAAGGGGACATGGAAGACATCCAGTGCTGTAAAAGATGGCGGCGCTCAATTTCTACGCCAGTGGCTCCTTTCACGGCTCCACAGGTGACTGCTGTAAGATATCACAAGCCGCCACCAACAAATGCAGCCGAGGTCACGGATACTGCCTTCAAGGGCACACAACTTTGTGTATTTTGCTAGGGACCGTGACAGCCAGGATGCAAGGGCCATTGGATTCTCCTGGATCTAGGGATTCCCACAGGTGCAGGGTGCGATTGACTGCATCCATGTAGCGCTCAGGCCTCTGTCACTACAAGGTAGACTACATCAACCGCAAGGGATTCCACTACTGAATGTGAAGCTTGTGTGCAACCACCAGAAACGCGTCCTGCAGGTGTGCGCATGGTTTCCAGGGATTGTGCACGATGCCTACCTCCTCTGTCGGTGACAGATCCCTGGAGTCTTCCAGGGTTCACAGAAGCTGCAGGGATGGTTCCCCGGGACAAGGGCTACCCGCAGAAGCCATGGCTAATGACACCTGTGCGGCGGCCTCAGACTGCAGCAGACTGATGCTATAATAAGGCTCATGCAGCAGCTCGCAACTTGGTGGAGCAGACCATCAGGACGCTAAAGATGAGGTTCTGGTGCCTGGACCGGTCTATCGGAGCCCTGCAAGACAGTCCCCAGAGAGTGTCATGCATCTTCATCACCTGCTGTGACCTTTACAACCTGGCACTGCAACAGGGAGTCAGGCTGACTGAGCAGGATCTGAAGGTCTCCTCTGATGAGGATGCCGACGGGGATGAAGGTGAGGGGGTCCTTGATGGTGATGACAGAGATGAGGCTCTCACATTGTTTAGACGAGGCCCACATCGTTGCCAGATTTGTGGAGGATGATGACGACATGCAGTGAGGTGATCCTATAGATCTTCACATCGCAGTTGTGAACGTTTGACTCCAATCTGGCTTATGACAGCGCGAATACAGTCTGAGAATGCTCCTGTCATGGAGATGCAGTGGAGGCCCTATTGGTTGCTCGACTGCAGGAGGAAGATGATAACATGCAGTGAGGACACTCCATAAATCTTCACATAGCCTCCGAGAATGTCTGACTCCTGTCTGGCCGAGGGCAACTCGCTTGCGCTCCGTGATCAGGATCATATCATAGAGACGCAGCCATGAAACTTTAGAAGTTCTGATGCTTTGTCCGATTCCAGCACCTGAGCCCTTTAGGAGCTGGAGCACAGCATTAGTTGTCACAGATGCTGAAGAAACACGGGCCAGCCCCTCCCTAAAGGTCTTGAGAGCACCCAGAGAGAACGAAAAACTCTGTGGAGCTTGCCCACTACATTGTGGCAGCAATGACAAGCACTGCCAATGTGCAAGCATCAGTAATGTTTCCAGGGAGTGTGAGGTCAGACCATTACTTTCGTCTGAAGGCTGCACAGAGCACAGGGAAGAGGCCCTGGACTGAGACACCTGCCTTTATCTTGTGCAGAAAGGTTTCACGTCTGAGTGACAAGAACACTGCTCATCAGAGCAAGGAGATATAGTGGGGAGATATTCTTGGGAGTTAATTGACAATAGTGAACAGTATGTACAAGTGATTACCACCTGTGCCCAGGCTGTGTAACTAATTCTCCTTAACCTTCCTAACCCTGCCACTACATCTTGTTGCTCCCCAGATATCCACAGCAGAGGTGCAGGCAGCTTGCTGAATGTAACGCCCTGTCTGTGGTAACTTTGGCGGGTGTCCTCCAGAGGGCTAAGACTTGGAGGGTCCCAGCCTGCTTTTGGGGTCTGCTGTGTGACAGTGGCACCTTCCTCAGCCTGTGGAGCTAGAGCTGATGAGGTCACAGGAAGAGGGGAGTTGGATTGGCCGGACACTCGAGTCACCTAGATGGATGGGCCTGAAGTGTGCACCTGCTGATCCTCCTTCCTACGGGTGCCCCAGGCTGATTCCTTGAGGAGCAGGGGTAGTTGGACTGACATTGAGCTGCCCAGCACCCCTCTTGCATACACACTGTTGGAGGCCAACTATGGCATCAGCAATGGAATTGAGCCCAAACAGCAGTGAAGTCCTGGACTAAGATCTCCATGGCCGCCACCCTACTGGTGTTGACTGTGCTGCGTTGGCACTATCACCTCAGCCTGAAGGCGGATGGACTCCTCCATTGGACCTTGCAACCTGAGGGGTGCAGCAGATACCCCTTCCTGATGTTCCTGAGCTTGTCTTTGCAGCTCCAGCAACTGTAACATGACAGAGTCCAGGGGCTCGTCATCTGACTCGACTCAGCAATGTTCAGTCCTCCGAGTGCCGGACTCCTGGGAAGTCCCTACCGCTGCCTGCTGAAGATCAGACAGTGCGACGTGCTCTCTAGTTTGCGATCCCAAGACTACTCTAAAGCTAGGTCCCACCGAGGTGTGTGTCTCTGTGCTGTTGGGGGGTGTGGGTGAGCGCTGTGACAGGACTTCAGGGAGGGTGCCTCCAGATTCCTCCCCAAAGGTTTCTTCGGATTGGAGACCCTGGGTCGTGGACTCTGTTGGCTGTTTGGCAGACGTTCCTGCGAAAGCAAGAAGAGATAATTAGTGCATGGCAGTAGCCTGTGAAACAGGACACATCACTCACAGATTGGTTGTCTCACGGATGTTGTACTGCTGGATCCTCACTTGGTAGAGCACCACTGACCTGTCAGCACAGGACTGGTCCTGATTGTGGCCGGCCAGCTAGATGGCTCTGTTTTGAAAATCTGTGAGGACCTTGATATTGGGCATTCCACCACGGGTCTGTGACCTCTCTCTCTTGTGTGCCAGCTTGTCCTGCATGGATAGAGATGGAGAAAGAGTAAGCGATATGCCTGCTAGGCCAGTTGATAAGTATGCCTGGCCTATGTGGATGGTGTGTGGTCCCATGGAAGGGATGAGGACAATGAAGGTGTGTGTGAGTGAATGGTGATGTCCCTTGAACTGGCAGTGAGCGACGGCCCTGTGGATGTGTGATAAGTTTGTGAGTATGTGAGTTGAGTGTGATGGAACGGAGATCATTCATCCTCTTGCGGCACTGGGTGGCTGTGCTCTTTTGAAGGGCATTGGTGCTGACCACCACTACCACCGCCTCCCAAGCTGGATTGGTCACATTGCTGCCCAAGACATCCCGGCAGGCCTCCATGGCATCCAGCAGTCGCTCGAGGGAGCCATTGTTGGAGTGAGGGGCTGTGGTCTTTTTTCCTTTGCTGGCCATATCTTCCATGCAGCAGTGGTGAGCTGGAAGCAATGAGTGCTGTGCTTGCAGCTGGACTTTAAACATGGCACCCGGCTTGATGCGGCAGTGGGATGATGGCCGGCAGGTGAATGAGAGCCCGCCCGCCATAGAAATGGCGTGTTTCCCAGAAGTAGATAAATAATGAGGCAGGTTTGTGATGAAATGGCATGAAAACCCGCCATTGCGGCCAGCAGGTAAAACGTTTTACCTGCCCGCTATCGCACTTCGTGTGAATCTGGGAAAATTCCGCCCTTGGTCTCCACCCTCTTAACTTTAGAGCCTGAGGGAACCACCAAAGGGAACCCTGTGGTCTCTGCTTGCACAGAGGCAGACAAGGCAACATGCCAGATCTTGGCTGAGGTGGAAGAGGGGGAGTTTGGTTGGAGAGGAGGGGGAGTGGGATGGCGGGAATGTTGGAAGAACCAATAGGCAAGAAGTGCTTTGAGTGGAGTTCTCACTTCCATGTCCCCTTTAACCATCATCTTGCTGACGGGCAAAGACCACACAGATCAGGTTGGTGCAGATCATGGACTTATTGTAAGGCAATGGACCGGGTACCTGTCACCCTGTTTAGGATGGCAGATATATTAGTGTCCAAAGGATGCACAGCCATAATCATGCCCTGTATGGACTGATCTGAGAGCCTCGCTTGAGGCTCCAAAGAGACGTGCTCTGCCTCCAAGGCACACATTCTCAGAATTCCCTGCTCCACCAATCATCTATCGAGCTGGGCTCCTCGATCCTCTCCCCTATTCTGAAGAACATATTTTGATGTACCTCCAGCATTCCTCAACAAACTGGGTCCAGCATCTGTGCCTGGTTGAATGGAGACTGGACAACTTAGCACCCCCTATGTACACTGTCCACGGCTGGCCCCGCCACCAGTGACTGCTCATTATCACTTGTGAGGTGTGAATCACCAGGTGAAAAGCCATCTAACTATTTGCACTGGCATGACTATACATCCTGTAAAGCAATGACATTCTTTAAGAAATCCTCAGCACGTCCAGCAACCTTTTCTGTATGCATGAAGGCCCTGAAAGACAAAAGGGATTTAATTCAGTCACAACAAGTAACAATCTTGACAATCACCATATTCAGTGTTAGTTCAGTAATTTATGAAGTCAGCATATGCATGTCAGAGATATTTGTAATTCTGTCACCAGTTATCTGTGAGCTCCATGTCTTTCCATCTCCGACTGAGGGAAAACTGATATAACACTTATCTCCAAGGCCTCCTCCCCTCATTAATTAGCAGGGCTATGTGTGGGCAGCCCACCTCCAGTTTTGTGCATTTCCCTTGTATTTTGTGCTCTCTTCTACAAGGGGTGAAAAAAACCTGAGTGAGTAAATGAAGCTCAAGCATTCGCCCAATGATGTGGTACATTTGGTGAGACAGATGCATCACATTGCATAAGGATTGGGGTGAGTGGCAATGGCAAATGGGAAAGCAAAAGCATAGTCCTGCTCCAAGTTGAATGGACATGTGGAGTAATATAATGGAGTATGCTTGGCAAGACAGAGTGAAAGGGTGGTTGGGGGGTCACAGTGCTTAAACCCCCAGATTTAGGTGAATAGGTAACTATGCTCACTTTTCCTAATCTGGTTAAGTCACTAAATTGCGTCCTGCACTACATCCAAGATCAGGGCACAATTATAGCTGCTTTTCACCTCCCTCAGCTATCTCCAACATGCCACAGGTTTCTTTCTCCCCTTTGTGCAGACAAGTATAATCCTCCTCGTCCTCACTACACCCAGCAGTAATTCCTGGGAAGCATCATTAAATCTGAGTGCTGCCCTTCCTCTATATGCAGCACCAATTGTAAGCAACTCCTGATTCGTCCAATTTCCATTAGTATGTTCTCTCTTTGGAGTTGAGATTGCGTCATGCAGGTGCTCACCATGCTCCTTGCAAACCTTGGAAACATTAGAACCATGAGTCAAAATTTATTGCTTAAGTTCTTGAATTGATTATTGGGTTTCCCCCTCATAATTCTATCACTCGGCATGCCATCAGATTAATATCAGGGCCACAGTTTAGGAACTCTGATTTTCTTCTGGATGCTTGGAAAAATCTGAAAAAAAAAGTCACTGTTGACTGATGTGAATTGTTTCGGGCCATAATAAGAATTGTGATAATCTACTTTACAAGTGGAAATCTTTAATTTTCTGGTGCAGGCATCAAAATAAAGGGTTATGCTTTTTGAACTGCTCACCTACTAGATCTTGAGACTCTTAATGATTTGGTTTACAAGACTCACTTCTAGGTTTTTACCAGATGGATGAGCTAGCCTGAACTCTGGCTCTGCTTGTAATATCTACACTTTCCATGCATGATGCTTGATCCTTTATTGTAAATATGGATCTTGTTAACCACTTCCAATTCTCTTAAACTTTGTGCTCTGGCCATTTAAAAGGTGAAGTTCTGCACGTGAGTCAGAAAGTTTCATCTGTAATATTTCCACGCTGTTGTCAGTGGACTCAGTAGGTGAGTTCCTGATATTTAAAAATAAATAGATAAGCACTAGGCTTTTACTCAGATTGATTTATATGAACGACCTATGAAAGAGATGGGATGTTGGTTTACAACTTTAATCATTTTACAATTAACATTTCTGTTTAGTGCTAAGGCTGGATGGCACCTACATCCTTTCACTTCTTCACTTTGAATCCATTCTAGACTGATTCAGAAAATCTCTTTTTTCTGCAAATGAAGTACAGCAGGCAAATAACCTTTTATTTGTGTCCATTGCAAGCTCTGGTTATTAACCGTTCTTGGCCTTTAACTTCAGGAATTACATACAGAAGTCCTATTTGACTTTGTTTTATTTTAACATCATTAAGTTAATAGGGCCTGTAATCACGAGCATTGTTTCCCACCTGACCCAATTGGTACCATTTTGGAGTGGCCTTTCCCCGCGTTGTGGTTTCCCCCAACCTCCCAGCTGCAGCCTCTCCCCAACATGAGTTGCAGCCTCTTCTCGATAACCGACATCCAAGGTGCAGCCTCTCTCTGTTCCCCAATCTCTGAGCTCTGGCCTCTCCCCGCTTCCCGAGCTGCAACCTCTCCTGCCCTCTGAGCTATAGCTTCTCCCTGCTCTCCAGCCTCAGGGTTATGGCCTCCCACCCACCCCCAACCAACATGACTGTCAAAAGCTGCTCCTGCCTTGCTGTTCTTCTCCTGAGCCCTCACTCATAGCAAGGGTTCAGGAGAGGGAAGCAGTGAGCTGAAGCATTTAAAAAAAAGACATAGGATGTAGTAGCCCAAGTCTGCACTTCTGCACAATCAGGACTCACACTTCCACAACATCAGAGCTCCAGCTTCAGATTGGATCTGGATCTTGTACGTGACTTAAATCCAGGAGAGGGAAATGACGAGTGGGTGAATCGAAGAGGAGGAGGTTTGGCGAGAAGGTGAGTCAGGGAGGGGGAGAGAGGCTGCAATTTGGAGGGTCAGGGAGTGGGGAGAAGCCACAACTTGAGGGTTGGGAAGGGGGAGGATCTGCAGCAACCAGGAGGATCAGAGATTGGGAGGTTCTAGAAGCAGGATTGGCGGTAAGCAGGAGATAATGTACATAGAAAGTTACATTCTTCTTTTAAAATAAGTTTAAAAATATAAAAGTAATTTTAATTTACCAATGTAGTAATTTAGCAATGTAAAATGTTGCAACTTATAGGGTAAAATACTATAAAATTATTTTTTCTGATAAGAAAGGTCCTACAGAACCCAACTACAGTTTTAACATTGATTACTTTGGGAACCAATGTTTCACTTAAAGTCATGATTTTCAGGAACACAACCACAACTTTAAGTGAGGACTTACTGTACTAATGAGGCTAACCACCAGCCCCACTCACACAATTTAAACAAGATAAACTAATAAAAAATATAAATGAAAATAGAACAAAGTTACTAGATTTTGGAGGTTGAATATGATCAACATTGTGTATTGTGGGCAACTCTGGGATAGAAGGAACACTGGGATAAAAATATTAAAACTTATTTTTTAAACATCATCCAGAGGTTATGATCAAGAGATAAACAGTCTATAGCAGAACAAAAACAACTTCCAACATACAAAAATATAAAATCTATAGTTAAATGGAATAAGAAATATGTCACTAAGACAAATAAATAGTAACACTGTGCAAAATCACTCAAGCAGCGAGTTGGAAATCTTCCCATGCTCTGAGGTCACATGGCAGCTGTATGATTTACGTATAAGCAGGATGCAAATTAATCCTGATTGTAAATTTAGCATAGGGGATTTGATCCAAAGCAACAATGAACAGAAACAGATTTATTGTCAAGGACCTCATTGGAGGAGTATAAAATGAAGAATTGAATCTATAGTGTTGTAACCCCAACTCCATTACAGATATGTGCATGGTGAGGCCTTGCAATGGCAGTAGAGCCTTGTAATTTTTGTCCTTATTTGGAAAATTAATTTCATGGTTACTTATTGTAATGCAGGCAAATAGCTGCTCTTGTCTTTTAAAATTATAATTCTAAAAATTGCATGATAAACAAAAATATTAAATTTCCCCATTTCTTTAAAGATGTGTGCAAAACATGTTGAGGGCTGCGACTGAGTTCTGCCATATTCCCCGAGCTTCCTTCTTTCAGATGGAAGATCGATTATAGTTTACTGAAAAATATATCTCCGGAATCAATTACTGCACTGACATTGCTCTGATGCTTTAACACATTTGCACAGGCCACCTATGCAGGCTCTGCTCCTGCAGCTGAAGTCACTGCCATACTCAAGCCCAGCTATATGCCAAATCCCAATTTTTCTCTTACACACACAGCCCTAAACTGATTCCTGATCCAAACTGGCTTCTCCATTCTTTTTCTCTAGGTAAGACTTTTTTTTGCCCCACCTAGAGAGTGCTGTGGTCTCGATGCCTGAGAATGTGCTAGAGGCAGAAACCCTCATCACATTTAATGGAAGCATCTGGATAAGTACTTGAGGCATTGTAACCTACAGGGCTAAAGACCAAGAACTGCAAAGTAGGATTAGATCGCATTGCTCATTTTTGGCTGCCATGGGCATGATGGGCCAAATCTTGCCACAAATCTTTCTATATTTCTATGAAACATTTGACTGCGAGCAATGCCACATGAAATCAATTACTGTTTAAACATAATTGACACGTGATAACTAAAATAAATAAAAGTTAATGCAATCTTAACAAGACATCTTGATATACAGCATTTTCACAGTAGGTTGCTGGCACAGACACAATCGGCTGAATGGCCTCCTTCTGTGCTGTAAATGTTCATTGTTTTTGTTTACAATCTCTGTGTCTACTTGGATATAGCTACTTCTCATCAGACATCTGACTGATAGAAGCAAATGAACCTGAATTCTTGTTGAAAACAGTTTGTTGATTGTCTAGCTTTAGTTCATTCAATATTTTCTGTTAAAAATAAACCAGATAACATGTTACTTTCACATTATGAAACTGTATGTGTAAAATGCACAAAATGACTTGAATGAAAGGTTTACCTCTGAACAAAGTGTTCTCCTCTAATACCCAAGAACTCAAAAATAAAATATTTTTAGGCATCACCTAGGACCTATTTAAGCTTGTAACCCCACGGTGAAAGAGTCACTTAAACTGGAACCAAATTCAATGGAATTCACAAAATGGTGGTTAGTTTTTACAGTTTATTTCATTTTTAGTTTGGTCTCAAGTTATCCAGGTTATTTCTGTCTTTTCCAAAACCCTAGCTTCTAACTCACATTTGATTTAATTCAGTGGATTTAATGGTACTGAATGAATATTTAAATTGATAAATTTTAATTCAAAATGTGTTAAGGACCAGTAACTTTTGTGTTTGAGTTTGAAATCCCAGTTACCCACTGAGAGAATAAAGTCACAAGATTCCACAAACAAACCAAAAAAGTAAACTTTACTGTACAAAGTCAGAAAAGTAAAACACTCTACAATATATATCTTATACTCTAACATTCTGAATAAACATTAGGTAAATGAAAATTAACAGGCAAACTGGTTGAACACACCATTAAATAGCAGATGCAACCAAGACAGACCCCACGGATTTCTCAGCAGCCCACCCAAATGTCAGTGACCACTGTGAGTCACAATATCTTGCTAAAACTTTGTCTCTCTCTCAGGAGGGATTTCAACTCTTCACTTTCGAAGATCTAGCCTCTGAATTCCCCCAAAAGCCACTCCAACTCGGAGTTCATCAATGACTGCGCGCCTCCCGATGGTTCAATCACTTCTCCTGGATCTGCATTCCATGGGATTCACAAAGCTGCTCTTCTGCCCCTAATTACTGGACAATTCTAACTCCTTCGCAAACTGCTAGCTTCACCAAACTGGCACTGCCCCTGGTTTCCCTGAACTCCAGTCTCCTTGCACCGAGATATAAATGGCTCTCAGGGCTTATCTGAGCCCTAACTGCCTGGCATGGAACCAGTGACCTTCTGCCACCTCCTCAGCTCCCCAGGGCAGCTGTAAGTCCTAAATGCCTGGACATACTAACAGGTTCTAGAGCTTCTCTATGAACTGCAAACCACATAATGTCTAAACCTCAACCAACCCCCTCTCCCAGCAAACACACAGATAAACTGAAACCAGAGAATCTTCTTAAGCGCCATCCATCTCCATGATGTTGTAGCCTTTCAGGGTTCACGGAATGCTTTTAAACTAACTTAGCTCTAACTCCCAAATCAAAACATCTCTTTGGACTGCACTTCTTTGCAAGCAGTGTAGACATCACGTCTCCAGTTCTCCAGTTATGTAGGCCCACCTGCTTTTTTGTGGCTCTTGCATTTCTAGCTGTTAACCTCAAGTCAAAATGGCCCCAGCCCTTTAAGTGCAATAGGCTCCAGGATGCTTTAGTTGTATTCAATCTATTTTGTATTGAGGATTAATTTTCACAACTTCTGCTGCTCATTAAGTGTCTTTGGACCTGAAAATTTGTGGTCTGCTGATATGGAGATATCCTGACCCTGGTGGAATTTCTGGGAGCAGGGAGTTTGAATAAAACAAGTGCTGATGTCAGAATGGGTGCATCTTGAGCACCCAATAGAGGGCAGCAAAATAAAATATGCTGCTGGGAAGTCACTTTCAGTCCAAAGCCAACCGGGCTGGCTATAAAGTCTTGGTGGTCTTAGAATCAGCAGCCCTCCTTAGCTGAAGAATTGTTTTCAAACTGCAGGAGTATTCCAGTCTAAGGCTCAGGCCCTTAAACCCCACTTTATAATTTTACCAACATAACAATAAGTCAGGTACACAGTATGAAGGCCAGGAAATCTGGTAGGTGATGCTAAACACTCTCCGCCTAACACATTCAGATCTCCATGAAACTTCCACATACTCCCTGGGAGAATTCCCTGGTTATGACCTTTGTGCAGGGTCCCAGCATTACCGAACTGTCTAGTCAACTTCTGCCAGACTTTTGCCTCCATTCTATTGCTGGCTATAAGAAAATTTGAAGTCTGTGTATCATCGAAATGAATACATGGCTGGACCAATTTTTCAAATGCTTGCTCTTGACGGTTAAAAAGAGATCTTGAAAAGTTCTCTTTCAAATTCTGCACTTATCGAGATGATGTACATTGATGCTACAGGGTAGATCACTAGCTGTTCCAGGCATTAAGCATTTTCATTTCAGGTATCAAACTGCTGAGTAAAGCTCTTGTTACACAATTCCCAATAATGTGCCTCAGCCTGAACTTCAGGAAAAATACAGGAGGCTGAATATTTACATCTGGGGCAGGAAATGGAAATCAGGACTGTTTCTGGGTCCAAAACTGGGGTCAGAAACAGAATTGAGTCACGATTTTCATGGCAACAGCCCCGTAAATTGGCATGGAGACAAATTTGGCAGCTGAATAATGGCTACAGTGGTGGGAACAGAGGCAGGCCAGATGAAGGGCATGCTTGATTTAAGGTCACCATGGCAACCATTATTGTGAGTGCTTTGTAAAGGGTGAAGGGGCAGAGAAGATTCCATTAATGCAACAATAGTGCATAAAGATAAACTCTGAGGTGAGCCAGCAAAAAAGTCAGATGAGCAACAAAATTGAGAGATGTAGTCATATACATAACACGATTTTGTTCCAAAAGTATAATAATTTTCATAATATTTTTCTGATTTGTGATAAAGTAGGTTTATGAAGGTGAGTGTGTATGATTCGGTGTGATTAATTACTTTTGGAGTCAGGTAGATAACAAGCTTGAAATTATCAAAAGAAGCTAGGCATAGAAATATACTTGAAATGCTAATGAATAAACATGGATGCTGTCTTAGCATGGAAGGTACATTTGGGAATTTTCATTTTTAGATAAGTGAAGGGATTGTTTAGATTTAAAAGGGATGTTAGTATGTTTACAACTAGTCAGATATGCAAGGCTAAGCAGTGTGTTTGGAAGAGAATGTAAGATCTAACAGGAGTGTGTAAAACAACCTTGAAGAAACCTCCAGCCATTTGTACATAAGTCTGTTGTGTCCAGTAACTGAAGTTGGAGAAAACCATTTGGAATTCCACTGTCAAGTGGGTACTGTATTAACTTGCTGGATCTTTTTTAAAATCTAAAATCAATCTTGGACTGTTGCCTTAAAGCAGGTGTGTAACTGTGAGTCAGGTTAATTAGGAATTTTTAGATTTATTATAGTATTAAGTAATTGTAATCTTATGTATGTGCTTGAAATCTTTTACTTTGTTAATAAATATTTTAATTTAATTTTTTAAATCTCTAAATATCTTAGTGGACTCATTACTTCTGAATTCAGTACACACATCATCTTGTAATAAATATAAATTGCAAAAGTGTTGTGATAGCATGGCCAAGTTTCCCTTGTGGATTTGGTCTGCCTGGCACACATCATCTGCATCATCATTACAATTTTGATCATTTGTACAGAATTGTCTGATTCAATTTTAGCTACATGATATATTAATAGATAATGTTTTGACAGCTAAAGCATTTAATTGTATCCAGGAATTGACTTTGAGATTTTTGATAACTTACATTTCTTAGTCTTTGTGTAAATTGTTCTTCTAGTTCATTCATATGTTGGTTAGGGATAGCAACTCCCCAGCGTTGTAGTTCCATTAACATTTCCTCTTTGCTGTACAGTACAGCTGGGTCCAAAGAATTTTTATTAATGATTTCCACCAAAAACTGTTTAAAATGGATTCTGAAATGAAGATAACAAGAGTTGTGACAAGTATGTCTTTGGACACATTTGCTGATAAAACTTTATATTTTTCCCCCAAGCGCAGTTTTAAACTGCTAAATTTGAAAAGAAATACTTGTTAAAATAAAAATGTCTCATAACAACTACAATGAAAAACTTGACCAGTTTTATTCTGGTTAGATATCACATTAACAGAGCACATACTGTTCATTAGAAATAAAATGCAGGCATTTATAAGTTAAAATTAATTCTAAGAGTAGTTCAAATTTATAAAAATCAGATACTTTGAGACAATGGCTATGGTAATAGCAACAGTATAAACACCTCATAGCTTTACAAAGTGGGAGGAGATACTAGGGGGAAAGATTGAAGGGGATGGCTTGAGTTTCTTTTAAATGGGGAAAGAAGAGACTAGATGAACTGACTTTGAAAAAGTGTTTCAAAATAAAAGAATATAATGAGTGAAGGATAAACCTTTGATGAATAGTGAAAAAGCTGTAATCCAGAGTTAAAGATGTGGAGGCCATAGAATGCAGTATGGCTATAAAATATCATTGTGATGTGATCAACATAAATAAGAGCAGCAGGAGGCCATATGGACCTTTGAGCCTGCTCTATAATTGAATAGGATCATGGCTAACGTACAACCTCAATTCCACCTTCCTGCACTTCCCTCTTCCCTTAATTCATTTAGTATCTAAAAATCTATCAATTTCTCTCTTGAATATGTTCAAAGACTGAACATCCACAGCCCTCTGGAATTCCAAAGATTCACAAAGCTCAAAAAGAGAAGAAACTTCTCTTCATCTCAGTCCTAAATACTAATTCTCTAATTCTTAGACTCCCAGATTTCGACTTCCCATCCAGGAAAAAAATTCTTCTGAGATCTACCCAATCAATTCCCTTAAGAATTTTGTTTCAATGAGATAAGTTCTCAATCTTCTAAATTCCAGGGAATATGGTCTCAGTCAACTCAATCCCTTCTCCCCTTCTCACAGGGAATCTCTTCTCACAGGGCATCCCCTCATTCCAGGAATCAGTCTGGGTAAATCTTTGCTGCATTCCCTCCAAGGCTAGGATATGCTTCCTTAGATAAGGAGACAAATCTGTACACATTACTCCAGGCATAGTTCACCAAGACCCTACGTGATTGCAATTAAATTTCTTCACTCTTATACTCCAATTCCTTTGCAAACAAGGTTAATATATCACTTGCTTTTTAATTGCTTGTTTACCTGCATGTTAACTTCTTGTGATTCATATACAAGGACACCCAGGCCCCTCTGAGTATCATATTTCTCAGTCTTTCACCATTTTAAGAAACATTTGGTTTTTTTATATTTTCTTACCAAGCAACAAAACAACTTATATGTATACAATGCCTTTAACATAAGAAGACATTCTAGGGCACTTCACAGGATATAAAGCAAAATTTGACACTAAGCCATATAAGGTGATAATAGGGCAGATGGTCAAGAGCTTGATCAAAGATAGGTTTTAAAGGATGAAAGAGGCGTAGAAGTGTAAGGAGGGAATTCAACAGATTGGGACCTAGCCAGCTGAAGACACAGCCACCACTAATGGAACAACCACACCTGCTCTTATTCCTTATGACTCTTAATTACAATTTGGGATGCACAGGAGGCCAGAATTAGATGAGCATAGATATCTCAGAGGATTGTGGATCTGGCGATTAGAGATATGGAGGGGCGAGACCATGGAAGGATTTGAAAACAAGAATGAGAATTTTTTTTTACAAAAATTTGAAGCTTTGCTTGACTGGGAGCCAATGTAAGTTAGCGAGCACAGGGGTGAAAGGGGAATAGGACTTTGGTGTGAGTAAGCACTTGGACAACAAATGGATGACCTCAAGCTTATGGAAGGTAGAATATGGGAAGCCAGCCAGGAGATCATTGGAATGGTGTTGAGGTAACAGGCAAGTATGATTTCAGCCACAGATCAGCTGAGGCAGAGTTGAGGTCAGACGACGTTAGGGAGGTAGAAATAGGTGGTCTCAGTGATGGTGTGGATATGTAGTTAGAGGCTCATCTTGGGGTCAAATATGACATCAAGGTTGTGAACAACCTGGTTTAGTCTCAGACAATTACCAGGAGGGGGACAGAGCCCATACTAGGGAACAGAGTCTAGTGCAGGAACTGAAGCCAATGGCTTTAGTCTTCCCAATCTTTAACCGGAGGAAATTTCTGCTCATCGAGAATGGTACATCAAAAAAGCTGCCTGATAATTTATGTAACAGTCGAGGAGTCGTGTGAGGTAGTGGTGAAATAAAGCTAGGCGGCATCAGCTTATCCAGAATGGATACCCTCACACTTGCCCACATTACATTACATCTGCCATGTTTTTGCCCACTCACCCAACCTCTCTATATCCCTTTGCAGTCTTTTTGCATACTTGTCACAGCTTACTTTCCCAACTAACTGTCATCTGCAAACTTGGATAAATTACATTCAGCCCCCTCATCTCCAAGTCATTAATATAGATTATATATAGCTGAGGCAAAAGCAGTGATCCTTGCAATAGTTTCAGCCTACCAGCCCCAAAATGACTTATTTATTCATACTCTCTGTTTACTGTCGTTTAGGAAGTAAACAATCCATGCTAGTTTCCCTAATCACATAAGCCCTCATTTTGCGCAATAACCTCGTGTGATACCTTATCAAATGCATTTTGAAAATCCAAACACACCACATCCATTTGTTCTGCCTTATTTACCCTGCTAGTTACACCTTCAAAAACAGACCCGGCAAATACGATTTCCCTTTCATAAATCCATGTTGCCTCTGCCTAATCATATTATCATTATTTAAGTGCTCTGTTGCCACATTTCTAATAATAGATTCTAGCATTTTCCCTAGTATTGGTGCAAAGGATCTAGGTGGGTGCAACTTCACAAATCTTTGGAGGTGGCAAGGCAAGTTGACAAAGTGGTTAAAAATAATTGGACTAAGAATACTTGGCCTTGTAAATTAGGGCATTGAATGTAAAAATAAGGAAGTCATGCTAGACCTTTACAAATTATTGGTCTCAGCTGCAGCACTGTGCACAGTTCTGGGCATCACATCCGAGGAAGGTGGTCAGGGTCCTGGATACTTCACAGAGGAGGTTTACTAGAGTTGAAGGAATTCACTTATGTGGCGAAACAAGAGAAATAGGGATTGTTCTCCTTTGAGCAAAGAAGGTTAAAAGAGGTAATGGAGGTATTTAAAATTTGATAGAGGAAATAGGGAGAAACTGTTACATAGAAACTTAGAAAATAGGAGGAGAAGGCCATTCGGCCCTTCGAGCCTGCTCCGCCATTCATTATGATCATGGCTGATCATCCAACTCAATAGCCTGCTCCCGCTTTCTCCCCATATTCTTTGACCCCTTTCACCCCAAGTGCTATATCTAACACCTTCTTGAAAACATACAATGTTTTGGCCTCAACTACTTTCTGTGGTAACAAATTCCACTGGCTAACCACTCTCTGGGTGAAGAAATTTCACCTCATCTCAGTCCTAAATGGCCTACCCCATATCCTCAGACTGTGATCCCTGGTTCTGGACTTCCCCAACATCAGGAACATCCTTCCTGCATTTACCCTGTCTAGTCCTGTTAAAATTTTATAGATTTTTATGAGATCCCCCTCATCCTTCAGAACTCCAGCGAATATAATCCTAACCGACTCAATCTCTCCTCCTATGTCACTCCTGCCATCTCAGGAATCAGTCTGGTAAACCTTCGATGCACTCCCTCCATAGCAAGAACATCCTTCCTCAGATAAGACCAAAACTGCACACAATATTCCAAGTGTGGTCTCACCAAGGCCCTGTATAATTGCAGCAAGACGTCCCTGCTCCTGTACTCGAATCCATGACACTTGTCTTTTTTACTGCCTGCTGCACCTGCATGCTTGCCTTCAGCAACTGGTGTACAAGGACACCCAGGGTCATGTTGCACATTCCCCTCTCTCAATTTATAGCCATTCAGATAATAATCTGCCTTCCTGTTTTTGCTACCAAAGTGGATAACCTCACATTTATCCACATTATACTCCATCTGCCACCCATTTGCCCACTCACTCAGCTTGTCCAAATCACACTGAAGCATCTCTGCATCCTCCTCACAGCTCACCCTTCCACCCAACTTTGTGTCATCTGCAAATTTGGAGATATTACATTTAGTTCCCTCATCTAAATCATTAATATATATTGTGAAGAGCTGGGTTCTGGCACCAATCCCTGCAGTACCCCGCTATTCACTGCCTGCCATTTGGAAAAAGGCCCGTTTATTCCTACTCTTTATTTCTTGTCTGCCAACCAGTTTTCTATCCATCTCAATACACTACTCCCAATCCCATGCGCTTTAATTTTACATGCTAATCTCTTATGTGGGACTTTGTCGAAAGCATTCTGAAAGCCCAAATAAACCACATCCACTGGCTCCCTCTCATCAACTTTACTAGTTATATTTTCGAAAAATTCCAGTAGATTTATCAAGCATGATTTCCCTTTCACAAATCCATGCTGACTCTGTCCGATTCTGCCACTGTGTTCCAAGTGTTCAGCTATTAAATCTTTTATAATGGACTCTAGAATTTTCCCCACTACCGATGTCAAGCTAACTGGTCTATAATTCCCTGTTTTCTCTCTACCTCCCTTTTTAAATAGTGGGATTACATTAGCTACACCTAAATCTGTAGGAACTGTTCCAGAGTCTTTAGAATTTCAGAAGATGACCACCAATGCATCCACTATTTCTAGGGCCACTTCCTTCAGTACTCTGGGATGTAGATTATCAGGCCCTGGGGATTTATCGACCTTCAATCCCATCAATTTCCCCAACACCATTTCCCTACTAATACTGATTTCTTTCAGTTCCTCCCTCTCACTAAACCCTGTGTTCCCCAACATTTCTGGTATGTCATTTGTGTCTTGCTTTGTGAAGACAAAACCAAAGTATGTATTTAGTTGGCCAGTCATTTCTTTGTTCCCCATTATAAATTCCCCTGTTTCTGACTGTAAGGGACCTACATTTGTCTTCACTAATCTTTTTCTCTTCACATACCTATAGAAACTTTTACAGTCAGTTTTTATGTTCCCTGCAAGCTTACTCTCATACTCTATTTTCCCCATTTTTAATCAATCCCTTGGTCCTCCTTTGCTGAATTCTAAAGTGCTCCCAATCCTCAGGTCTGTTGTTTTTTCTGAACAATTTGTATGCTTCTTCCTTGCATCTAATACTATCTCTAACTTCACTTGTAAGCCTTGGTTTGGCCACCTTCCTATTTTACTTTTG
Source organism: Carcharodon carcharias (assembly GCF_017639515.1). Lineage (NCBI taxonomy): Eukaryota > Metazoa > Chordata > Chondrichthyes > Lamniformes > Lamnidae > Carcharodon > Carcharodon carcharias. The sequence continues at coordinate 125,277,383 of NC_054472.1, read as the reverse complement.
CGCCAGACAGGAAAAAACAATTGTTGCAGTTCACCCAGTCGCTCTTTGAACGTTTGCCATTGCCTATCCACCATCATCCCTTTAAGTAACATTTCCCAATCCATCATAGCCAACTCGTGTCTCATACCATCGTAGTTTCCTTTTTTAAGATTCAAGACCCTAGTATCAGAATCAACTATATCATTCTCCATCTTGATGAAGAATTCTATCATATTATGGTTGCTCATCCCCAAGGGGCTTCACACAACTTGATTGCCAATTATTCCTTTCTCATTACACAATACCCAGTCTAGGATGGCCTGTTCTCTCAGGGTTCCTCAACGTATTGGTCCAAGAAACCATCCCGTATACACTCAAGGAATTCTTCCTCTATGGTATTGTTACTAATTTGATTTGCCCAATCTATATGCAGATTAAAGTCATAATTACATAATTACAGATGTTCCTTTATTGCATGTGTCTCTAATTTCCTGTTTAATGCCATTCCAACATCACCACTACAGTTTGAGGGTCTATATACAATCCCCACTAAAGTTTTTTGCCACTTAGTGTTTCTCAGCTCTATCCATACAGATTCCACATCGTCGGAGCTAATATCTTTTCTCACTATTGCCTTAATTTCCTCTTTAACCAGCAATGCCTTTTCCTTTTTGTCAGTCCTTCCTAAATACTGAATACCCCTGTATGTTCAGTCCCCATCCCTGGTCACCCTGCAGCCAAGTCTCCGTAATCCCAACTATATCATACATCTATTTGCGCAGTTAATTCATCCACTTTATTGCGAATGCTCCTTGCGTTAAGGCACAAAGCCTTTAGGCTTGTCTTTTTAACATTACTTGTCCTGTTCTCACTATTTTTCACTGAGGCCCTGTTTGATTCTTGCCCTTGATTTCTCTGCCTATCACTTTTCTTATTCCCCTCTCTGGGCAGAATTTTACCGTCGGCGAGCAGGGGGGGGCGGGGCCCCTCTCGCCAATGCGTAAAATGACATGGGATGATGTCGGGCGGAACCCCCGATGTCACCCCACCCCACTTAAATTTTCAGGAAGGCAGGTGCGCAGCAAAATCAGCTGCAGGCCCACCGACCTCTCAATGGCCACTTGAAGCCGTTGACAGATCAATTAAGCAATTAAAGGACCTGCCCATCCAACCTTAAGGATGGTGGGCAGGCCAGGAGCCCCAGCGGCAACTAGAAAAAACATGAAACCGCATCCATCGGCGGGATAAGGTTTCATGTAGGGTTTTTAAAATTGTAATAAGATTGTTATGGAAATTATGAACATGTCCCGACTCATGTGACATTGTCACATGAAGGGACATGTAAGGGATTTTTCTCTCCTCTATTTTTAATATTTTCAGAAGTCGAGGTGATCTCCCTGAGGTTGCACTTAGCCGTAGGCAGATGAGTGCGCTCTTTCGTGCGCATGTGCGAAAGAGCGCACTCTCGATTTTAGGGATTTCCCTCGCACACACAGGGAGCGCACAGCGCTTCCCAGCGGACATCACGCTGGGCGGGCCTTAATTGGCCCGCCCACGTAAAATGGTGGTGGGACCCCGATCGCTGGCAGCGATCGGCTCTGTGCCCACCGCCCGACAAACGGAAAATTCTGCCCTCTATCTTTTGTTCCTCCTTGATTCCCCCTCCTCTGACTCCTAACATTTTAGTTTAAACCCTCCCCAACCACTCTAACAAATATTCCCCTAGGACATTAGTCCTAGTTCTGCCCAGATATAACCAGTCCAGTTTGTACTGGTCCCACCTCCCCCAGAACTGGTACCAATGTCCCAGTAATCTGAAGCCCTCCCCCTCACACCATCACTTCAGCCACCACCTCTTTCCCCTGGAAAAGTCGGTAATCCGAGATCATAAAGAAGCGAAGTCATGAAAGGATTTCAAGTGAGGAAGGAGACCCCGTAATTGAGTTGCTGGGGAATGGAGTTGGTGTTGCCTAACAAGGAAAGGAATAATTGGAGTAATTTATAGCACAGGAGGAGGCCATTCGGCCCAATGGGTCCATTCCAGCTATCCGCAGAGCAATGCAGTCAGTCCCAATTCTCTGTGCAATCCCAGTAGACCTAGTAAGTTTATCTTCTTCAAGTACCCATCCAATTTCCTTTTGAAATCACTGATCATTCCACCACTCTTGTGGGCAGGGAGTTCCTGGTCACAACCACTCGGTTTTCCTCACATCATGCTGTAATGCTTTGTATTTCCTGAGGCTTGATGTTAGAGCACACTAAAAGTAGAAAGGCATTCAAGAAATCAATCCTCAAGCTAACTGGTTTTCAGCAACAATGGTAGTAGGGGGAGATAAAGCAAGTCAAGGCGTATACATATGGGTGATAAAAGCAAAATACTGCGGATACTGGAAATCTGAAACAAAAACAAAAATAGCTGGAAAAACTCAGCAGGTCTGACAGCATCTGTGGAGAGGAAGACAAAGTTAAGAGAAATAGAAATGAGGAGAAATATAAGCGGTTTAAAGGGGGTGGGAATTGTAGGTGATGTTTGGCAAGTGGAAGGTGCCTGTAAACACAACAAATGAAACAAAATTGGGAGTAAAATATCTCAGTACTCAGATATACTCAAAACATTATGGTTGTGCAACACTAATTTTAGCCTGAGCAGCCAGCTTGTAAACTTAATGCTGGAAGACAAAAAGGATTACCTCAGTTTATTAACAAAGTGGCACATCCCAAGATTGTGTTAGACAGGGAGCTGGGAAGTGCAGAAACAATCTTGGGTTTTATGTTGTCCGTGGACAGATGGAGTTGGGTATTACCAGTAGAGGGATGGAAGATGAACTTATGCTTGTGAATAATGTCACTGAGCAATTGCATGTAAATGAAAAATTGGAGGGGACCAAGGGTGAAGACCTGGGGCACATAGGAGTTGAAGTAATGCTGCTGGACTGGGTGCTCATAGGAGTGATGAGAAAGTTAGCTGGCTCCATCAAAATTCAACTTCCAAACTACATAGTGAGGCACAGAGATGAACCTCATAACTTTAAATGACAGTCAAACTTGGGTACTTACAAATAAATTGGAGTCAACTCAGTGGTAATCTTTTGCCTCTGAATGATATGGTCTTGGGTTCAAGTCTGCTCCAGAGATGAGTACACATTCTAGGCTGACACTTCAGTGCAGGACTGAAAGAGTGCTGTACTGTTAAGAAGTGGCATCTTTTGGATGAAAAATTAAACTGAGCCCTCATCTGCCTTTTCAGATGAAAGTAATAGATCTCATTGAACTACTACTTCCAGCTTCATGGACAACATTTATCCTTCTGCCAACATCACTAAAATAGATTATCTGGTCATTTATCTAATTGCCATGGGACTGCATTTGCACTAGTGTTGCTGGTTTTCCCCATAGTCTATTACAATGAGCAAAGTTGATGTAAAACAGACATAATACATAAAGGTAAAAAACCTATATCACATTTGGGAATGACTTGGTGATTTCCAAACATGAGAATCGCTACAAATGAAGTAATGTTAAGCTTTTAAGTACTGTTTTTAATAAGTAGGAAATACTATAGTTGCCTCAAACATCATTCTCAATGTACGCAAGTTCAGAGCACTGCCAACTAAGATTATCATTTTACTTACTTGCAAAAGCCCAAGTAGCCTTTAACTGAACTGTGTCCACACTGATCATCTTTCAGACCATGTGAGGTTTCTCTCTGCTCCATAACTTTGCATTTACCTAAAGCAGGACAGTATTTATCATGATGAATAAAGCTTTCCAATCCAATGTTAAAGATTACATTTTCCAATATTTAAAGAAAAATCCGGATTAAACTTTATTGCCCATTACCATTAGATGCAACATAAATGCAAACAGGGTTTTCAATTTCACGCACAAAATGTTAATTCAGTATTACAGGTGCTTCACATAAATCCACATAATTATTGAGTCAACATGTAAATCCAAATGATCACAAAATTGCATACGTTCAAAAACAGTTTCTCTGTTACAGCTGAAAATCTTGGTATTACATTTTCAATATACTTCCTTTAGGGCAACAATATCTGTGTTGCTGGGTCACAATCTGCCAACTAAGATCCAATTTATAAGATTTAAGATCCTGAGGGACCTGACAGGGTGAATGTGGAAAGGGTATTTCCTCTTGTGGGAGAATCTAAAACTTGGGGTCATTGTTTCAAATTAAGGGGTCTCCCATTGAGAACAGAGATGAGGAAAAAATTTTCTCTAAGAGGACTGTGAGACTTGGGAATTTTCTTCCTCAAAACTCAGTGAGGGAGAGTCGTTGAATATCTTTAAGGCAGAAGTAGATAGATTCTTGATAAGCAAGGGGGTGAAAGGTTATCAGGGGTAGGCAGGAATCTGAGGTAAAAATCAGATCAGCCATGATATTATTGAATGGTGGAACAGGCTCGAGGGGCCGAGTGGCCTACTCCTGCTCCTAATTCATGCGTTCGTTTAATTTCACAAAAATTAAAAAATGATCGTTCCTTTCTCCATCTGTGGTAAAAAAAATTCTTCAGAGCCACTACTGGGGCCGGAAGCAATGATATAAATTGAACAGTTCACTTCTGTCAATTGTATAGTTTATCATAAGTAGTGAGTCCATAGATACACACACATATATATATATATATATATATATATATTATATACGTAAACACTGATAATCTATGATAAACTATGTGTGAGCAGCACCATGGCCAAACTACTCCTAATGTCAAAGGACAACTAAGATTAAGAATGCACAGATATTCATACAACCTATATTTTTATGCAGTATATCATCCCTATTATTCAAAGATGATAGTTATTACCTTCTACCTGTCCTAGACTGTTATCTGTTCCAAGGGCAGTCAAGGAAATACCAGCTCTCTGTATGAAAGGAAATCAGACATTAACAAAGTGCTGAAAAAAGACCCAATTGTCTTTGTGTTCAATAAATTATAATGGCTCAGATTTGGGGGTTTTTGATAGCGAACTGCCAGTGTTCCCAGTCATTCCTCCTCTGAAGTTGACTGCAACATCAGATTATTGCTTCAGTCCTGAAGTTACAGTCTGTCATTCACTGCATCACCACAGGCTGCTTTGTGAACAGAATCAATCCCACTGCCTACTGTCACAAACAGCAATCAATGACATCAGTTGACATGGCGAGAACTACCGTTTCTCCTTTCTCAAATTGCTGTTAGAAACCCCATAAGAAGTGACACGTGGTTCAATCAGATCTGGCCCTGAATGTTTTTTTTAAACTTTGTGTAGCAATGTTAATTGTTTGCGTTATAATTAATTACTAGATTTTTTAAACTAATTTTTTAAAATCATTTTTTAAATTAATTTAGCTTCTACCTTCATTTTGTTTTGCTCTACGTAAAATGTTAAAAATGATTTAATTTTAGTGCTTTTCATTTCCTGGTTGCTGTCTGTTAGAATTATTTAATGTGACTGGCTGCATGGACAGTTTGATAACATCACTGCAGTTCCACAGTGGGAATTCCCAAAGAATGTTACCTAATTCACTCACTGAATGATGAGAGTTGGTAAAACTCTTCCCACAGAAATTGCTAAATCTCTCAGCGAGGTTTTTTTCAAGGTTAGGGGTGAGCATCCTTGCTTTGCCGCTGACCACAAAATTCAGCCTGACTCAAGAATAGTATATTGGAATAGAACAGACAGCTTTCATTATAAAACTGGCTATTGTATTTAAAAAAAAAAGGTGTTGACATACAAGCTTTGTCCTGCCAGTTATGCTTTCCTTCATGTTATCCACTATAACTAATGGTGGGCTTGGGATGGAGGGTGGTGATGGTGCAGGGTTGGAAACCAAGGAGTCATTTGTATTGAAAGTCCTCCCTCCATGATAATGTTCCCCATGTTGAATTATTTGAAATACATTTAATCAAGTACTCTAGGCAGAGTAGAACATTCAAGATATTAGATACAACTCACGTGTAATAGTTGCTGCAGCCGTTCCACACTCCAGTCTCTAAGGTGATAGAAGCAGTCCCGGGGATGATGTGCATGCAAACCCTTAGTATGGCAGTTACTCATGAACACACAAGCCTGTTGTAATCAAATACATTTAAAATGTTTGCATTATTATATAAAACAATCTGTTTCTATTATATGGCTATGGCTATTAGCAAAGTATATATAGAAATATATGACACAGTAACATAGGGTACAGGAACACAGGAACACAAGTAGCCCCTCGAGCCTGTTCTGCACTGGCGGGATGAAGTTTCATGTCCATCTTAAAAATCTTAAATAAACTTTGTATGAGATTTATTAACATGTCCCATCTTGTGTGACGTTGTGGCAGACTCACTCAAAATGGTGGTGGGGCCTGCTTCGACGGCAGAATTCGGCTGCCCGTGCACTGCCGAGCTGGTGGGGCCTGTTCGCCAACCTAGGGCAAAATTCTGCCCATAGAAACATGTTTAACACATAACCAGAGGGTAAAGGAGAAACCAAGAAAAAAAAGCATTGTTGCAGTTTTCTTACAAAATGACAAGAAATGATTTCAGTATTTCTTGTGATTTCAGTAGACAGATGGCAGTCAGAGAAAAGGTGAAAACCTATAAGATGCAAATAGATTTGAAACGGAGCATAAGACAGTAAATACTCTTAATTATTAACTTCTCCCCAAGTGTTCCCTAAAGGCAGCACAAACATTATACTATTCACAAATAGAGATGGTCTAACCAAAGGTAATGCCCAGACTTCCAAAGGGTATTTAACTGACTTTCACGTGGAATCTTGTCAAACAGGAAATTGGGAGAATTCAAGGTGAATCTTCAGACCAGACTAGAAAACCTGGTGAATATTAGAAAACATTAAGTACTTGTTAGAGGAGCTTTTTTGAGGCAGGGACATACTAAATGGGGGAACCCCAGGGATCAGTGTTGGGACCACTACTGTTTCTAACTTACATTAATGACTTGGATCTAGATACTCAAAGCAATGCGGTCAAATTTGCAGATGAAACCAAACTAAATTGGGTAGTGGAATCAGCCCAGAAATTACAACTTTTTTATTCATTGGGATGTGGGAGTCACTGGCTAGGCAGCATTTATTGCCCATCTCTAATTGCCCTTGAGAAGGTGGTGGTGAGCTACCTACTTCTTCAAGCGCTGTAGTCTAGGTACATCCATAGTGTTGTTAGGGACGGAATGAGTTGGACAAAACATGTAAGTTAGCAAAACAAAGGGAAATAATGATTAATATGAGCAAGTGTAAAATACTGGGCAACGCGCATTGAAATAGCTCAGGAGGGAGTTGAAAGATACTTAAGGGTCTTGGCAGATTTCATGTTCAAAATGTCTAATAAATGGAGAACTACAATGAATAGTCAACAGAATGGTGAACAGTACAAAAGAAGTTAGAAGAAATTGAGATTGAACCATAGGGTGCTGTGATCAGCTCAAATTTTGAGTAATGTGTGCAGTTCTAGTCACCAAAACAAAAATATATTTTAGTGTTGGAGTTCATACAAGTAGGAGCCATGAGGATCACCCCTAGATTCAAGGATACACGAGTTAAGAGGAACAACTCTTGAAGTGAGGGCTTATCACCCCCAAAAGGTGTTTGCTGTTAGAGGTACAGAAGACAGTAGCCCATATGAAAAAGGTAAGCATGGAAAATTCTCTGATAATAAATGCGAGTAGGACTAGTAAACTAACAAAAGTTTACGAATGATATTTTAAAAAGTTTTCAAAGAGTGATCAATAAATGGAATGGGCTCTCAGATACAACAGTGAAAACAAAAACCTCAGAATCAGTTAAGAGACAATGGAGGATGAAAGCTTTAAAGGTTTGGATGGATGATGGATGAATGTGAGTGAAATGACCACTGTTACAATTTTGGGATCTTGCCTTAGATGTTCTCCATCTATGCAAAACATTGCTGTAAACAGCCTGAATGTTTAAGTGTTTTGCCTGTACTGTCCCTTATTTAACCATACAAAGGTGCAGCAATTGTAATCCTTTATGATTTGAACTGGTGGGGGGTCTTATCCCATACAGGCATGCTTCTTCTCTTTGAAACCTGCTTTATTTCACAGCAACATACAAATGAGTAGTCAGGATCAGGCTGACTTGGTTAAATCAGTGCAAAATATCTTTGTCTGGCAATACAAGAAAATAAAAATGCTCTGCTTCCCCACATCGGTGTGTTATCTTACATAACCACTCACGTGCTGAACCCCTGAGCCAAGTTTTTGCAGCTTTCTCTTTAGGGCTGACTGGAATCACAGCCCTTGCTGGACCTGATTGACTGCTCTTGTCCCTGGTCTGTGTTCACAGCCAGAAAGGCGCAGAGATTTTCCAGCACAAGGATTGTGAAATAGGCTAAGGAATTATTTATTTACAATCTATAGGAAAGCAAAATCAAAGTTTAGCTCACCATGATTTTAATTAGCTTTTGCCTATTTTGAGAAAAAACACTTCTGTGAATACATCTGTCTTTAAAAAAGCAACTTTTAAAAGGGACTGTTTTTTTTCCCCCAAATCCTACCTGGGGGAAATTGGTCAAAACAGCTCTTAAAATATGATAACTGATAAGACTTTGGTCCTGAAAAAACTACCTTTATATTATAGATAAAAGTGAAAAGCAAAATGAAACACAAGTATATTTTATGAACGAAAGGACATTCAAAGATCTGGAAACAACAACTTACCGATCCTAATTTAAAGGGTCTCTTACAGCCACCACAGAAGTCATAATGACATTCGGTGCAATTAAAATGCATACACCCTCCTCTGGCCAGATCAAATCGAACTCTGCAATTAGGGCACTCTAAAGGAGATACAAAATATACAATGAAAGAAAATAAGGACTCACAAAGCAGGCCAAAAATGCCTGCATATGTATCGGTTAGATATTGTATCATGAACTGAAGAACACAGCTATTGCCCATCACACAAAGGAAGGATTTCTGCTGTTTGCTATTTACAGTACAGAGAAAATCCATGCATGCAGAACATACTTATATCAATATAAATCAGAAAAAAAGAGAAATCTGTTGCCAGAATGGTGAACAACAATAGCTAATTTATTCTACCTAAAAAACTATTTGTATTGGGAAATAATTCTCATCACTTTGGTGTTCTAACAATGATTTTAGTCCTTAACCTAGCAACAGTCCAGGAAAATTCCTGACTTTATAGCCAATAGTTTCTGTAAGTTTTCATCACAAGACTGAAACAAATGTTATTCCAATAATGAATGCATAGGTCACAAATTGTTTTATTATTTAATGAAAATAAATTATGTCCTTTAAATAAATAAAACAATCTTAACACATGCAATGGTATCATCTTCTCGTCTATTTTCTGTCATATTTTAAATAGTCTTTGTCTAATATAATCTTTTCCGTCGTAATTCCTAAATTTTTAAAAAACGTATTTGTCTTGAAACTTCTGATGTCCTGCTCTAAGCATTCATTTTGGGAATAGGACCAGCTTAAAATAAATGGCAAATTATTTGACCAAAAAATGCCTCCAAAGGACAATTTTAAAAGCTAATTGAATGGCAAGCATTGACCCACCGTGACATCATAGTTGCATCCTATTGTTTTCTTATGCAAATAAAATTCTTAAACAATAAAATTCTGCCTGAGGAGCAACTTTGTCAGTAGCCCACAGAATAAAGGCATAATCTGAGACTACAGTTGTCTGTGGCATGCTAAAAAAAAATTCATCTATAATCTCAGTTGCTCTCAAGTGCAATTAATTACCTATTCCATTCTTGCAGAGGTAGATGTCTAATTTGCTCGCCTGATACTCAGGATTATTCTGCTGCTTCCATAACTTAAATTTTTCACAGCTGATTCCTTCATGCTGTTGCTCCCACTGAGGAAAAAAAAAACATGAAGCATCATTGTTCGTGCTACTGGGGAGGATTTAAACTAGCTTGACAGAGGAATGAGAACCTGAGTGTAGATTCAGAAATGAGAGGAGTAAAGCTGGAAGGAAAGGTAGGAAATTAGTAAGCAACTGTTGAAAACAGAGGAAACAAAGGCTAGAAAATGGACAAAGGAGTTTGGCAGTGTTTAATGGTGTATCTATCAACTCAAGGAATCTCATGAATAAGGCAGGTGTGCTGAAGGCACAGATAGGCACTAAAAGATGTGTGATATCACAGGTAATACTACAAAATGGCTTAAAGAAGGACAGGAATGGCAGCTCAACATTCCTGGTCAGAGGGCTTTCAGATGAGATAGAGGGAGGGATAAAAGAAATGAGTGGAGGGGGTCACAATATAGGTTAAAGGAACAGTTACAGACTTGAGGAGGGATGATCTGCTGCAAGGATCATCATACAAGGTCATATGGATTGTAAAGAAGAAAAAAAATGGAATAACCATGCTGCTGAGAGTATACTAAAGACTTCCAACAGCCAGAGGGGGATAGAAGAGCAAATGTGTGTTCAAATTTCTGAGAAAACACAAAAACAATAGGACAGTAATTGTTGAGGTTTCAATTATCCTAATATTAACTGGGACAGAGTTAGTGTGAAAAATATAGAGGTGGTGGAATTCTTAAAAAGCTATCAGGAGAACTTTTTTAGCCAGCCCATAGCAAGTGCAACAAGAGAAGAGACAGTTCTGGACTCAGTTTTAGGAAATGAAGCTGGACAGGATAAAGGAAGAACATTTTGGTGATAGAGTCACTTTCACACCGAAGGAGGCCATTTGACTCACTGGCCTGAATTTTCCCGTCGGTGATTTGGCGGCGGGGCCCGCTCGCCGACAGGAAAATGACGCGGGATGACGACAGGAGGAACCCCCTATGTCATCCCTGTCCATTTAAATATTCAGGAAAGTGGGCGGACAGCGAAATCAGTTGCCCGCCCGCCAACCTGTCAATGGCTAATTAAGGCCATTGACAGGATAATTAAGGTAGTTAAATGCCCTGCCCGTTCAACCGTAAGGTTGCGGACAGGCCAGGAGCCCCTGCAGGCTTCTGATAATACATGAAACCTCATCCACCATCCACTGGCGGGATAAGGTTTCATGTCCATTTTTAAAAACTTTAATAAAGTTTATGTGCTTCTTATTAACATGTCCCATCTCATGTGACATTGTCATATGAGGGGGACATGTTAATAATTTTTATATTTTTCTAATTTTAAAGTTTTTTAGAACATCAGTAATCTCCCTGAGACAGCACTTAGTCTCAGGGAGCAGTGCGCTCTTTGGCACGCATGCGCTAAAGAGTGCACTTTGACAGATGGGGAATCCCTCCCCCCACCCCGCAAAGGAAGCGCATAGCACTTCCCATCAGGCAGGCCGGTGGGCGGGCCTTAATTGGCCTGCCCACTCCAAATGGCAGCGGGCCTTGTTTCGGCGGCCGAGTTCAGCTGCCCACCCACCGCCGAGCCGGTGGGGCTCGCCCGCCAACCAAGGGCAAAATTCTGCCCATTGAGTCCATGTTGGCTCTCCGCAGAGCGATCCAGGCAGTCCCACTTCCCCGTTCAATCCCTGTAGACGTGCAAGTTTATTTCCCTCAATTGCCCATCCAATTTCCTTTTAAAATCATCAATTCCACCACCCATGTAGGCAGCAAGCCCTGGGTCATTACCCCTCACTCCATTAAGAAGTTCTTCTTCACATTTCCCCTGCATTTCTTGCCCTAACCTTTAATCTGTGTCCCCTAGACCTTACACTATCAGCAATTAAAGCAGTTTTTTCTTTCCTACCTTATCCAAATCTGTCATAATCTTATACTTTTCTAACAAATCTCAGTTCAATCTCCTTTGCTCCAAGGAGAACAACCCCAGCTTTTATAACCTAATCTTTTAGCTAAAATCCCCAAACCTCTTCTCCACCCTTTCAAGGACCCTCACATCCTTCTTAAAGTATAGTGACCAGAACTGTATGCAATACTCCATCAGGGGCCTAACCAGAGATTTGTAAAGGCTCAGTGCTCAATGTACTTTTGTACTCAATGGCCTGGATTTTCACAATGACAGAGAGCCTCTAAGTTATTGCAAAAATGGTGGAAGAGGCCAAAAATCGAAAGTCCTACACCAGAACACGATGGCTACGATTTTCGTGGGGGCGGGAATGGGCCTGGATCAGAATTTGCGCATGCGCGTTTTATGGAGGCAACTACCCATATAAAACTGCAGCAGCCTCGACTCATATCTAATTTTGGTGACTCGGGTGTGTGAGGCACAACATGCACAGGTTAGATATGGTAGCAGCAGGTCTTAACTTTGTGCAGTCCTTTAGAGTGGTGGAATACCCTTTTGGAGAGTTAGGCTCGGCCTTATGATATGGTCCCGGGACACCTTTGGGGGAAGTCAGGTGTCCTTTGGCATTGTTAAAAGTAGGCATGAATATACATAAAAAATGCATAATCTCATTAACTTTCAAGCTCAATGCAACTGTCAAAAGTGTCCAAATGAACTGTAAAAGGAATCTTTCAAGTTGTCAAGACAATTAAAATTCCTGCCCTTTGAATCTTTGAAAAGCAATGTTTGGATTTAAAAAACAAATCATTGCTTGCCATTTCACTGTCTGCCGACATAAGCTTGAGTGTTACCATTACTGGATTAGTGCTGCATGGCTGATTTCACAACTTTGCATTATCACAGTAGGGTACCTGCCATTTCACAGTTTGATTGACAGTTCCATGTGGGATTAAGAATTCCAATGCTTGTTTTCATAACGGAGTATGCATTTGGATGAAATGTTTGTGCTTGTAAGGGTTTATGTAGTTGAAGAAAGGTCAGTGTAGTAAGCAGGTTTTTTAACAATGAGAGTTTTTAAAAAAAATGTCTCCAATAGACAATTAGAACGTTATATTGTTTCATCTCAGCATGGCTCCTGAGGTCTGCCCACTGTGGATACTGGGTGAGTTAGCATAGTAGGGTGAGCAAAGGGTGGCAGATGGAGGGCATGGGTTGGCACTAAGTTAGCATATGGGCTATAAAGGGCTTTGGGGATGGCAGATGGGCATGAGGTGTCATGGAGAAATGAGGGTCAATGGGGATGGACAGAGTGGCATAGTTTGGCATGGATGGGGCATGGGGAGTATGTGGGGGCATGAGGGGTGTGAGGGTTGGAGGGCTGTTTTATGTTTTATTGTATTTTCAAACTTCAACAGTACCAGGACACTGAAGCAGATCTTCCATCAAGCCTGCCTCCACACCCGACTGCCTCTTTGCTCATTCCAGGCTCGCCTAGCCTAACTCCCAGAGAAACCCACCACCCCAGAATGAAAATCCCAACTTCTGGGGCACTTTCTCCCGGGTCAGCTTTCTGGAGTCAGGAATTGTCCCAACTCCACGCCCCCAACTTGGGAGTGAAAATCCAGGTCCAAGATCCCATATGCTTTGTTAATCACTCTCTCAATATGACCTGCTACCATCAAAGATCGATCTCCAGGTCCCTCTGTTCCTGCACAGTTCAGTTAAATTTAATGTAGTTATGGAAAGTGACAAAGGTAGATCAGGAGTAAAAGTTCTCAATTGTGAAAAGGTCAATGTTACTGAGCTGAGATGTAATTTAGCAAAAGTTGACTGGAAACAGCCACTTGAAGGTAAATCAATGTGAAGCAGTGGGGGCATTCAAGGAGATTGTGAGTATTCAAAACAAATATGTTCCCAAAAAAAAGGGTAGAACTCCCAAATCTAGAACCCTCTGAATGTCAAAGAGAATACATAGTAAGATAAAGCAAAAAAGGGAAAGTTATCTCAGATACCAAGAGTTCATGCTACAGAAAGCCCAGCATATAGAAAATGTAAGGATGCAAAGCATGCAAAGAGAGGGCATGAGAAAAATTGGCGAGTAAAACCACCGATGTTTTAAACATACAAAAAGAGCAAGAATGGGGACTATTACACCTAAAAGGTAACCTGTGGAGGCCAAAGATTTAGGAATCATTCATAATGAATGTTTTGCATCTGACTTTACAAAAGAAGAGGACTATGCATTCATTGTAGTTGAGGAGGAGGAGTGTGAAATATTCAATGGGATAAACATAGTGAGAGGGATAATCATAGTGAGAGAGGAAATATTAAGAGGGTTAAGCATCTGTCAAAGTAGCTAAATCACCAAGCCCTGATGAAATGTATCCTAAGCTGTTAAGAGAAACAAGGGAGGAAATAGTGGAGGCTCTGACCATCATTTTCCAATCCTCTCTGTCAGAGGATGGAGAACAGGTAACTTTGCATCATTGTTTAATAAGTGAGAAAGTGATAGGCTGAGTAATTATCGGCCAGTCAGCTGAACCTCAGTGGTGGGCAAATTTTTGGAAAAAATTCTGAGGAACAGTTTATATCATTATTTAGAAGGACACAGATTAATCAAGGGAAGTCATTAGAGGTTAAAGGAAGGTTGTATTTGACTAGACTCAATTGAATTTTTTGAGCAAACAAGGAGGGTTGATGAGGATAATGCATTTGGTGCAGTCTGCACGGATTTTAGAGAAGCTTTTGACAAGGGTCCACATGGCAGACTGGTCAGCAAAGTAAAAGTTTAAGGGATCCAAGGGAAAGTGGCAAGTTAGAGCCAAATCATTTTTGTGGCTGGAAGGTTGTTTCCAGTGGATTCTGCAGGCTTATTATTAGGTCCCTTGATGTTTGTGGTATATATCAGTGATTTATACTTAAATGTAAGGGCCATGATGAAGACAATTTCAAATGATACAACTTCTGGCTGTGTGACAGATAGTGAGAAAGAAAGCCGTAGACTATAGTAAGGTATCAATGGACAGCTGAGGCAGGCAGAAAGTGGCAAATTGTATTAAATCCAAAGAAGTGCGAGCTAATGGATAAAATTTTCCTGCCTGCCTGTGATGATGCTCACTAGTGTCGGGCTGGAAAATCCCGCCCTATGTATTTGGACAAGGCAAACAAAACAAGAGAATATACAATAGGCCTTGATTGTACAAGAAGAGGGACATTAGAGTGCAGGCCCACAGAGCCCTCAAGGTAGCAGGACAGGTAGAAAAAGTGGTTAAGAAGGTGTACGGATACTTTTCTTCTATAGGCTGAAGCATGGAATATATGAGCAGGGAGGTTATGCCAAAAAACTGTATAAAAACTGGTTAGGCCACAGCCTTTAGTACTGCATACAGTTCTGGTTACTGCACTAAAGGAAGGATGTGATCACACCATGGAGGGTACAATAGGGATTTACAAAAATGTTGCCAGAAATGGAGAATTTTAACTGTGAGGAGATATATAATAGGCTGGCACTGTTTTCCTTGGAAGAGAAGAAATTGAGGGATATTTAATTTAGGTTGAGAAATTATGAGGGGCCTAGATTGCATGGATAGGAAAGTCCTTTTTCCATTAACAGAGAACATATGAACATACACATTAGGAGCAGGAATAGGCCACTAAGCCCTCGAGCACGCTCCGCCATTCAATAAGATCATGGCTGCTCTGATTGCAACCTCAATTTCACATTCCCACCTACCCCCGATATCCTTTCACCCCCTTGCTCATCAAGAATTCATCTACCTCTGCCTTAGGAATATTCAAAGGTTCTGCTTCTACTGCCTTTTGAGGGAGAGTGTTTCAAAGGCTCATGACCATCTGAGAGAAAAACATTTCTCCTCATCTCTGTCTTAAATAAGTAACCCCTTATTTATAAACAGTGATCTCAGAGAGGTCAATAATCAGGGGGCAGAGATTTAAAGTAATTGGTAAAAGGGTTAGAGGGGAGATGAGGAGAATTTTTTTCACCCCAAAGGTGGTTGGAGTCTGGAAATCACTGTCTGAAAGGGTAGTGGAGGCAGAAATCCTCACAGTATTTAAAAAATACTTATTTATGCACCTGAAGTCCAGGAATCTACAAGCCCATGGACCAAGTGGGATTAGGGTGGTTTGTTCTTTTTTAGCTGCCTAACAGACATGACTGGCTAAATGGCCACCTTCTCTGTCACAGACTTCTATGATTAGTCATGTTCTGTGAAATTTCCACGAGAGCTGAAATGAAGATCAATTAAACATGAAGAATTAACCAGTGCAATAGATTACTTACCGGAATCTTGCACTGGAAGCATGTGCTTTTTTTACAGGAAGGGCAATCCATTCTCAATCTATCCATCTCATGCAACAGTCCAAAGGAACACTGAAAGAAACAAGGTAACATTTAGCATAGAAACCATGTTCTAAATAAAACAAAGTTTAGTGTTATTTCAAAAATGTTACTAAACCAATTTGTGTTTTGACTCAACCACATAGCTTCCATATGACTTTGGTTTCTCTGATAATCAGGAAATTAGGGAATTCAAGAACTGTGATCCACATCGATTACTCACAGACATGCCTATCTACACAGCAGTTCATCATTTGAAGCCACAATGGTTAATGTTTTGACAGCTTCCACACATTCGATGGAGAGACCATGAGCAATTCAAATACAAAGTCCAGGTACTAAGAATCACCATAACTAATCTTGTAAATAAACTGATCTAAAAAGATGCAAGACAACCATGGGGCAAGATTTTCCCATCAGCGAGCAGGGGGCAGGGCCTGCTCGCTGACACTCCCGACGTCACCGCGCCCCATTTAAATTTTCTGGTAGGCGGGGGCCAGCAAAATCAGCAGTGCGCCCGCTGACATGTCAATAGCCAATTGAGGCCATTGAAAGAGTCATTTAGCTTATTAATGGACCTGCCCGCCCAACCTTAAGGTTGGCGGGCAGGCCAGGAGCCCCAGCAGGAAT
Source organism: Carcharodon carcharias (assembly GCF_017639515.1). Taxonomy (NCBI): domain Eukaryota; kingdom Metazoa; phylum Chordata; class Chondrichthyes; order Lamniformes; family Lamnidae; genus Carcharodon; species Carcharodon carcharias. The sequence continues at coordinate 125,260,711 of NC_054472.1, read as the reverse complement.
TAGAAAAAGCATGAAAAGCATGGGCAGGATGAGGTTTCATGTAGGTTTTTAAAAATGTTATTAAAGTTTTTTTTAAATTATGGGCATGTCCCAACTCATGTAACAGTGTCACATGAGGGGACATGTCAGGAATTTTTTTTTCCTATTTTTAATATTTGTGACAAAACAGTCGATCTCCCTGATGCAGCACTTAGGCTCAGGGAAATGAGTGTGCTTTTTCGTGTGTATGCGTGAAAGACAGCACTCTCGGGTTTAGGGATTCCCCCCACCACCCGCACGGGGAGCACACAGCGCTTCCGTGCAGATGTCACGCTGGGCGGGCCTTAATTGGCCCGCCCATGTAAAATGCACCTGTGCGCGCCTGCAATTCAACTTCGCCTCCAATGGGGCTGAAATCCTGCCCCATGGTTTTTTTTAAATAATTTTGTCACTTTGTAACCATTAATTGCAAAACTGCAGCTGTGCCTTTCAATGGCATGATATGACACAGAGTTAGATGGGCTCACTATTAAATCTGCAACTGTACCTAACTCTAGAGTATTGTAGAAACAGTGGAATTTTCTGAAATTTGAAACGGAGGTGCATGGGAACATGTGGGAAATAAATAATACATTTCAATGGAGAAATTAAGTCCAGAGTTCCACTGAGCTTGGTGAATAAACTGGGCTATTGTCCAGTTTAGTACAGAGTCACATAAACTAGAAAGGTCCCGAGTTTGCACATAGTTAGGTGAACTCAACCAAGACAAACTGGGGTACTATAAAGAGCTTTTAGACCCTAGACAAGGGAGGAATAAATGAAGTATTCAGGACTCCTGCCCCTGATGATTGTCCAGTACTTCATAACGGAATCCAAGTGTCTAGATATTGGGTAAATCAGCCAAACAATCTACCAACATTCAAGTCTTGTGGTCACAAGCAAGGTATTTGAGGACAACTAACCGAACAAAGAATACTGAATACCATCAATAGTCATCACTTTCAGGAGGGGAAGGAAGAACACAGGAACAGGAGTGGCCATTCAACATCTCAAGCCAGTTTCAAAATTCAATTAGATCATTGCTGATCTGTATTGTAACCCCATCTGCCCACCTTGGTTCTCTAACCTTTAATATCCTTGCCTAACAAATAAAATCTATCAAATCTCAGCTTTGAAATTCTCAATTGGCCTACCTCAACAACTTTTTGGAAGATAGATCATAGAAAAGAAGTAAAAGTCCAAAACTGAAAAGTACAGATGATTACAAAAATCAAATCTCTATTTATGTCCAGTTTAAAAAAAAATCCTTTCTGGATTGAAATGGGACAGTCGCAAAACATTCTTACATGTGCACACCATCTGAAGTTTGGCATTTCCATCAGAGTTCGGTCTCGAAGCTTTCTTTGAAACAACTCATGAATTTCTTCATCAAGATAGTGGCGAATCTATCATATAGATGTAAAAATATATATATACACACATATTTCAGTTAATCAAAATTAACATATTTTCTATAAAGACCTAAAAGATACACAGACAGGGATTTAATTATTAAAAGCACAGAATTAATCCTTCCAAATCTTTGTTTTCATTCGTTAAGAATAGTTGCATTTGGAAATTTCTTCCATTTCCACCCTGAAGAGGTTTGACAACAAATTTTTAAAAATGGATAATGTTTGTATTTAAGTTTCAAATCACTAGTAAGCAACTGAGTATTAAATATTTTACAGTTTACAAAATATCTGATGAGTTTAAGTCAAGTAGATCGGTTTCATTTTGAAATAAACGTGACAAACACTTCAGTCCCTCTTACAAAAAAACTGCATTAACAAAATAAAAATGGATGACTTATATTTATTAATTCCACTACTATTGCTGTGGCTTTCTGAAGTCTTTTACTATTCTGCATTGTTTGCCATGCCGTCTACTCTGGTGCCTTCTATTTATTACTCGTATTAACATAATTATCCAAATTACTTCCTGAACCAAGTTTCTGATGCTATTCTCATGTTGGGACTTTTCTTCCCAGATTTTAAACTCTAACCTGAATATCCAATAAATTGAAGTATTCCATGTTATCCTCTTGGAGCTGGTGGGTTTTCAGATCAGGTGTACTGCACATTGGGCAAACCATGTTCACAATATTTTTCTCCTTTATGACTGATGAAAAATAGTTCTTAAAACAGTCTTTACAGAACGAACAGCTACAGTGCGTCATTGTGACAATCTACAGAAATAAAAATCAGGATCTTAATCCATATGTCACTTAACAATAAACCAAAATAATTAATCCAGTTTTATGCAAGTCATTTAAATTAAATAAACTAGAGAAAGACAACTCTCACTATACCATATTCACAATCAAAGTTTGAAAAGAAATCCGGATTTTAAGAGTTGCATAACGTATAGATAAGAAGCATTTTATTATGTTAGAATAGCAATGTCTGCAGCTCTAAATCATACACCAAACTTAATTGATAGGTACAAGTGATTATTCACCACCAGTCTAAATTGGGATTTAGTGGATGCTTAGAAGCTACTGTAGCTGTCACTGAATACTCTTACTTCCACTGCTCTATATGTATATTTTTCAAATGCTTGGAAAGTAACCATGTGCATTTTAAAACAATAGCAAATTACAATCTTTGCATCACAATGAAAAACAGAATGCTTTGCAAACTGATTGATTAGGACACTATGAATAAGCAGAGGTCTCTCAAATGCATTGAAGATCTGAAGGAAGTTTACTGATACATTCCGAGCACCTCGTTACTCCATTAAATCATCGGGTGATTTTTAGTTTTAAGCAATGCAACAGATGTCAGAGCAATGAAGCTATCAATATCCTCATCAAGAAATTACAGATTGGGTACAGCATGTCAAGCGTAGGTACAGTAGCTCTATTATGCCTCAACAATTTACCTTATGGCCAGCATCTTCTGGTCGGTCAGCAGGGGGGCGGGGCCCGCACGCCGACACATAAAATGATGCAGGGATACATCGGGCATGCTTCCCAACGTCACCCCATGTCATTTAGATTTTCAGTTTGGCGGGCTAAACTGTCAACGGTCTATTAAGGCCATTAATAAACTAATTAGCCTGATTGATGGACCTGCCCGTCCAACCTTAAGGTTGGCGGGCAGGCCGCGAGCCCAGGCGGGCCTCAGATAAAGCACAAAACCTCATCCACGGCTGGGATGAGGTTTCATGAGGTATTTAAATTTTTATTAAACGCTTAATTAAAAGTTATGGACATGTCCCAACTCATGTGACAGTGTCACATGAGGGGACATGGAAGGGAAATTTTTTAATTATCTTTATTTCAACTTTTGAATCGGAGCCAATCTCCCTGAGGCAGCGCTTTGCCTCAGGGAGATCTGCCCGCTCTTTCGCGCGTATGCACGAAAGAGCGCAATCCCAGCTGAGGGAATTCTGCCCCCCCACCGCCCGCAATAGCGCTTTCTGGCGAATGTCACGCTGGACGGGCCTTAATTGGCCCGCCCACCTAAAATGGCGGCAATCGGAGGCCATCTCCCTCGCACCTGCTCCCGCACTTCCCCCCCAACGGCAGGGGGTGGGGGGGGGTGGGGGGAGAGAAGGGAATTTGCCATATGGCTAAACTCAAAAGACCACCCCTAGTGCACCAGTGTCAGTGTCAATTTCTGCATTTCCTACATAAACCTTTAAAGTGACCCTGCTAAGTGGAACTGTTGACACTGCTTTTGTGCTGAATGATCTTGGTTAGTTTCTCTAACATTTTCATACCTAACATAAATTTTATCAAGTAAATTCACTATAATCTGATACTTTCAGTAATTATTTCGCTGGTGCCTACAATGCACAATTGAGATACATAAACCATAACAAGCAAATTACAGGCTGTGACCAATCAAAATCATTAATTTTCCAAGTCAATATTTCAATATCAGCATAAATGGGCAACTTAACAATTAGAGCAGAACGTGTGCTCTATCATCTCAGACTTAAATATCAAAGCTAATACTAGTGAACAGGCATTTTGGGGCTTTTTGTAAACAGGTAATTATATCAATACGTCTAGTCCCAGGGTATTGCAGCCTGGGGAAACATTACTGCATCATGTCACACAACAATCACAGAAGGGCTCAAGCACTGTGGTGTGGTGGGTTAAAAAGGGAAGATGGATCAAAAAAATCGCCTAAAGGACTGTAAACAATTGGTGGTTTCCAATGAGGTGGTTTCCTAATGAGGACAACTCCCAGCTTTAAAGGAATTTCAGATTGCTGACCTGGCTACGTGAATTTCCTCTAAGCAGGAGAGAAGGGAAGGGATGGTTAGTGCACAGAAATTACATCAGCCGACTGATATGAGCAAGCACGTATGGGACTGATGATCTTTTGTATGTCCTGGATATGTAAGTACATAAACCATAATGATAGAACCTAACTACTTCAGCTCTGAACAGAGTAAAAGTGTGCTGCATAGGTCATAGATTTTGCAAGAACAAGAGGGTGTATGTACTGCTCTGTATTTCACATCAGCGCCAAGAATTCTATACATTATACCGTACCTTGCTAAAAGATACATGATCGCTGCAAATGGGACACTCATGAGAAAGATACCGCAAAGCTGATTCATAATTTAAACCAGACTGCACAACTTCCATCACATCCTCAGCACTGAAATTCTGGTCTTGAAGGCTCAGTAATCTCTTGAAAATTATCGATTTGTCCCTCGGCAGATCAACAGGAATCGATGACAATTCTACCTGTGAATTGAAAAATCAAAATCTTGCCGTGATTAGGAGGAAGAACTTCCTTTATAGCATAAGAGAGTCGATCTCACAATGATCCATAACGAACCTTCTATATCAGGGGTGGGGAAACCCCGGCCTGGGGGCTGGATCAGGCCCATTGCACTTTTTCATCTGGCTCGTGGCGAGATTTAAAAAAAAAATCATGTATGTATGACACACGTCTCTGCCATTTAACACCTTGCACTTCCCAACCCATCTCCTGAAAGCTGTCGAATTCCGGCTCAGCCACTTTGAATCTTGGGAACCAGGGAGCTTGAGCTCCAGACTTTGAGTGGGTTGAAGGTAACACAGCGACAAGCCCCGGTTGGTGAGGACTTTCTCCATTCCGCACACACCATTCATGCTATTTTAGAAGCAGCTCCCGCTCATCAGACACAATGAAGTTCAATCTCATGGGTTCATTTTCTGACTTCACATCTCTTGAACAGCACAATCGTTGGGAGATATTGATCATGGATGGTTGATTTAGGCATAATTGTGGAAGGCAGGCAACTAGCTGTATTCTCCCTCTGACGGAGCAAATTTCGGCAGAATCGAGGTTAGTGCAAATCCCTCGGGGAGCCTGAGAGTAGTGTGCCAGGAATAATGGGCAATCCTCATTACAGGTGGAATTTCTTAAATGTCCCACTGCTTCCTTCCATCTATTTTCTCCTGACATTTTGTCTGAAATCCTTTGTTCCCACACAATACACATGTTTGCGGTTTTGTTGCATATGGTGTTCTCACAGTTTTAAACATAAAAACATGGCTATTACTAACAGAAGAAGAAAAGTGGATGTACAGTGTCGTGTCTTTCATGAAAAATGAACAAACGGTTATTTTTTTGTGGAGGTGAAAGGCAAACCCATTTGCGGAGAAGCAATTTCAATCATGAAAAACGTCAACGTAGAAAGACACTACAGCACGATGCACATCAAATATGAATAATTTCAAGGACAAGCGCAAGCAGACAAAATTAAAGCACTTAAAAAGAATGTGAGCACGCAGCAAGCAAGACTGAAAAGGTGATGAACTGTGTTATGCAAGCTAGTTAATCACAAAAAATCTTAGGCCTCATTCAGAAGAGTTTGTAAAGGAGTACATCATTTCGACCACAGCTCTACTGGCGCTAGAGAAAATAATTTGAGTGTGAGCTTATCTCGCAGGACTGTTTCAGATCGAAATCATTGAAAAGTCTCTGAAAGATTCTCTGGGTGACTGTATGTCACTGCATCATTCATCAGGAGAATCGCAGTCTGTGCGACTGAGCAACGTAATGTCAATAGCAGTATCGAGTACTAACTTCATTAATCGTACAGGGTTAAACAGCCGCCAGTTTAAGGAGTTATTGAAAGGTCTTCAATCAGAGTTGGCGATTTAGTTTACTATCGTGAAGTGTGATGACTCAGCCAGGGGAGTTTGCTGATTTTACGAACAGAGGGACGAAGCGAAACTTTTCATGGAGACGAAGGGAAAATCTGTGGCTGAACTGAGTGACAACAAGTGGCTGCGAGACTTGGCTTTCATGGTTGACATTACGCAGCATCTATCTGAGCTCAATGTCAGATTGCAAGGGCCTAACCAGCTTCTTACTTCTCTTTCAAATGTGAAACCATTTGAAGCAAAATTAAAGCTGTGGCAAATGCAACTGGAAAAGGGCAACACGGTGCATTTTCCTTCCCTTCAGCAACAAAAATCTGCAACAACAGTGGAGAATGCCAGGGAGTGTGCAAAGTTACTTGAGAAATTTTGTGAGCAATTTCAAGACCTAAAAGTGAAGGAACTGGAATTAAACATTTTTGCTACACTGCTCAATATTGAAGCAGCTGATGTACCTGAAACCTTCAAAATGGAGTTATAGAACTGCAAAGCAACCTTGAACTTAAGGCTAAATACAATAACCTGCCTCTGCTGGAATTCTACAGACCCCATGTCAGCGCTGATTAACTTCCAAAGGAGGAGACACGCACTGAAAATTGCATCGCTGTTTGGAGCTGCATACTGCTGTGAGCAGTTTTTATCAAAACTTTCTCTTGCAAAGGACCGTCTGCATGCCAGATTAATAGCTGTGAATTTGGAAACCCAGTTGTGAGCAGCAACATCATCAGAGCCAGCAGACATAACAAGGCTCATTAAGGAAAAGCAAACTCAGCCATTGCCTTAAAGCAATGGGCAAGTTGAACATTTCTGTATTCTCTCTAAAAAAAGTAAATTATTGTGGCCCACGACTGACTTTGACTATGTGTGAGTGGCCTTGTTAAGAAAAATGTTCCTCATCCCTGTTTCGTGTGATATCTACTATCACAGTAAATAAGTAGGTGTTAAAACACAGTGAACTAAAGGAAACTGTTGTTCTAGTTCACAAGCACCAACATGTTGGTATTTAAAGTTACCTACCCAAGTTTCACGCGAATGCACCATATCCATAGGAAGAATTTTAGCTCCAATGTCATCTTTAGCTAACACGTCATCTTTCTCATCACACAACTTCAACTTTATGGGGAAGTTTTTATTACTAATGGTGATCACACAACGTTCCTGTTGGGCAACTCTTTCTGCAACTGAATAGGAAACAAAAATGTTCAATATATTTTTGGGTCAGTGAATAGAGAATAATTTTTCAACATCCAGGATGGAAAGAGAAGATACTCTGTTCCTGTATTATGGTTTAACCTTGGTGTGCATATTAAATTTTATGTGATTTTTCTTAGTGGCTGGAACCAAAGACAATTGGATTTCTTCACATTTGCTTTAAAGTCAGTTTTCCAAGGTTATTAGAACAGTTTCCGAATAACATTACCCAACTGCCATTGTACAATTAGATGTTATTGCAATTTGCATGAGGCAGTGCAACACTAACTTACATGATTAGGAAATTGTTGAAAAAAAATGCAGTTTCTTGGTGGAAAATATCATGCGTGCCTTATTTATAATTCAAAAAGTTTTATTGGCAAGTTAAAGCATATGTGTTCTTTGAAGGATAAACCATGTTCAGCACCCTTTTTAAACAGTATTACAGGATCTATTTCTGGTGGTTTATTCTTAAAAATCTTAGCTTAAAAAGTGAATATTACTTTATTATATTACAATATTATTTAGCTTTGAGGAGTTATTAAACTGGTTGAAATAAAGAGTAGGGCCCATAAGGGAACAAGGGGGCAACCTATGGGTGGAGCCAGATGACATCGCTAGAGTGTTGAATGAATACTTCACATCTGTCTTCACCCAAGAGAATGAAGATGTAGGTATCGAACTTGGGGAGAGAGACTGCAAGGTTCTTGAGCAAATTGATATAGGGAGTGACAAGGTATTGGAGGTGTTGGCAGGCTTAAAAGTGGACAAATCTCCAGGTCCGGATGATTTGTGTCCCAGACTGCTGAGGGAGGCAAGGGAGGAGATCGCAAGGGCTCTGACCCAAATTTCTAATTCCTCTCTGGCCATGGGGGAGGTGCCAAAGGACTGGCGAACAGCTAATGTGGTTCCGCTATTTGAGAAGGGTTGTAGAGATAAGCCAGGGAATTACAGGCCAGTGAGTCTCACATCAGTGGTAGGGAAACTATTGGAGAAAATTCTGAAGGAGAGAATCTACCTCCACTTGGAGAGGCAAGGTTTGATCAGGGATAGTCAGCATGGCTTTGTCAGAGGGACGTCAGGCCTAACAAATTTGATTGAATTTTTTGAGGAGGTAACCAGGTGTGTAGATGAGGATAGTGCAGTTGATGTAGTTTATATGGATTTCAGCAAAGCCTTTGACAAGGTCTCACATGGGAGACTTATAAAGAAGGCAAATGCACATGGGACACAGGGTAATTTGATAAGGTGGATTTAAAATTGGCTTCGTTGTAGGAGACAGAGGGTGATGACAGAAGGATGCTTTAGTGACTGGAAGCCAGCATCCAGTGGCGTACCTCAGGGATCTGTGCTCAGTCCCCTATTATTTGTCATTTATATGAACGCCATAAATGACTATGTGAGGGGTAGGATTAGTAAGTTTGCGAATGAAACAAAGATTGGCCGCGTGGTTAACAGTGAGGTTGAGTGTCTTGGGCTACAGGAAGATATAGATGGGATGGCCAAATGGGCAGATAAGTGGCAGATAGAATTTAACCCTGAAAAGTGAGAGGTGATACACTTTGGAAGGAGTAATTTGACAAAGAAGTATTCAATGAACGGCATGGCACTTGGAAGTTCTGAGGAACAAAGGGACCTTGGCGTGTGTGTCCATAGATCCCTGAAGGCAGAGGGGCATGTTAATGGGGTGGTGAAAAAGGCATATGGGACACTTGCCTTTATCAATCGAGGCATAGACTACAAAAGTAGGGAGGTCATGTTGGAGTTGTATAGAACCTTGGTGAGGCCACAGCTGGAATACTGTGTGCAGTTCTGGTCGCCACGTATAAGAAGGATGTGATTGCACTGGAGGAGGTGCAGAGGAGGTTCACCAGGATGTTGCCTTGGATGAAACAGTTAACTTACGAAGAGAGGTTGGATAGACTTGGGTTGTTTTCTTGGAGCAGAGAAGACTGAGGGGTGACCTGATCGAGGTGTACAAGATTATGAGGGGCATGGACAGGGTGGATAGGGAGCAGCTGTTCCCCTTAGCTGAAGAGTCAGTCACAAGAGGACATAAGTACAAGGTGAGGGGCAGGAGGTTTAGGGGGGATGTGAGGAAAAACTTTTTTACCCAGAGGGTGGTGACGGTCTGGAATGCACTACCTGGGAGGGTGGTGGAGGCAGGTTGCCTCACATCCTTTAAAAAGTACCTGGATGAGCACTTGGCATGTCATAACATTCAAGGCTATGGGCCAAGTGCTGGTAAATGGGATTAGGTAGGTAGGTCAAGTATTTCTCACATGTCAGTGCAGACTCGATGGGCCGAAGGGTCTCTTCTGCACTGTGAGATTCTGTGATTCTGTGAAACACTGGAAGCACCCAAGGTTGATCATGTTCTTTACATAATAGTTGTTAATATAACTTCTTCAGCTTGTAGAATTATGGTGCTATTTTACAGCTGTTGGTACTTTTTTTTATATGTGCTCATGGGATGTGGGCATTACTGGCATTTATTGCCCATTCCTAATTGCCCTAGAGAACTGTTAAACAAAACATTTCAGGAGCATTTAAGAGTCAATCACATTGCTGTGGGTCTGGATTTACATGTAGGCCAGACCAGGTAGGGCAGCAGATTTTCTTCCCTAAAGGACATTAGCGAACAAGGTGGGTTTTTACAACAATTGGCAATGGTCATCATCAGAATTTTAATCCCAGATTTTTACTGAATTCAAATTCTACCTGGATTCGAACCCAGGTCTCCAGAGCATTACCCTGTGTATCTCAATTACTTGTCCAGTGACAATACCACCGCCTCCCCATACTCGGAGGTATATTCCTGTAGCATCACAAGAGGTATACAACACACCTTAACTTTATGCTCAAAGGATAAAATCTTGTTCTTTTGATGAAAAAGTAAGATATTAAGGTAAAATTATGTGGATGAGTGTACTAAAAGTAAAATTCTGTATTATTGTTTTGAAATGCCTTGTAAAAGCGAAATCATACTTCAGGCATACTGTACCTTTGGCATCATCAAATGTGATAACAGCATTCCCCGGAATTTTAGTTGGATACTGAAAATCAACTATTTCCCCGCCACCGTTTATAGCTCTTTGGAAAAATATGGTAAGCTTATCTTTCATCCTGTGGCATGGAAATTCAACAGGAATGTTGAACACGTGCACTCTCCGTTTATCTTTATAAGTGCTTGAATTTTGAGCATCCCGTAAACTCAAAGGTTTTGCATCTTCTGATTCAATCCAATCAGAAACATCAGCCACACCTTCAAGAAACAACATATTACTCTAAAATCTGCATGACACAGTGTTACTAGGTTTGACACAGATAAATTCATAATGGAAAACTGTACACCTCTACACTAACAGTTATTTTTCAAAAATTAGCTTCATCGATGCAAAACTGGCAATATGATTGGCAGTCAGATCCCCATCTGACCCCAGTGTACACAATAGGAGGAGGCATTACACAAGTTTTAGTTTGCAGCAGATGCAGTATAACTCCAAATACTATGTTTTAGAATTCCCCAGGATCCTTTCACCATCTGAGCACTTTATAGACTTTTCAGCATTAAGAAAAGGGTATTCCCACCTAAACTGTCTTATTATTGAAAATTATGAACCAGGCAGTAGACCTCTGAATATGCATTGAAATGCAGCTGCATAGACTTTTTTTCTGACTGATCTTAGTGCAGCCCACAGTCATGTAGCAGCTGAATGCCAACTGCACACTACATTCCATGGATACTGGTCTCAGGCTAGTGGCTGCAGCATAAAAACAGCCAAATAATTTCTGAGTATAAATTATTTCACTGATAGGAACTTTCTAACTATTTAATAGCAATCAGCAATATATTCTGAAAGCCAGTAGTGGAACTACTTTAAACATGAAAAAGTGTTGGACCAAACTTTAACTCCAAAAAGCGAGTTAGGTTGGGATTGTGTCAGAGGTTAGAATGCAAAAAAAGTTTAACAGGAGCTGAATCTGCCTCAAACTCACCAACCTCCAGCTTTAATCAAGGTGAGACAATTGATGCGTGAAAAATCGGCATGTAAGAAGCAGGTTGGTCATTTAATTATAATGACACTGTCTGCCTATATTTTAATAATCAATTCTATTTTTAACCACAAGCAGCTGGGTTTCCAGGCCTCAGAAATTTGGTAGCCTACTGCAGGCAAAAAGAGCTGAATCCACAACTTAAGTGTTTTTACAGCACTGCTTGTGGGCCAGGAAGAGCAGGAGTGTTTCCTGCACGGTCAGCAAACTGCCCAGTTAACCATATGCCCCCATTCCCAAACGCCACTGAGCACACCACCACCATAGAATTCATCCATGCTGCCTCTCTCCCTCCACTCCACCAACCCAATCAGGACCCTCAAGCCAAGTCTGGATTCCCCCACTCCGTGCAATTGGGACCCCCTGACCAATAACAGACCTCCCCAACCCCTCATTTATTATCTCTCTGACTCCCCCACATTCTCAGCCTTGTGAAGTAGGCTTCCCATCCAAAAGGCCTCCACAGCCTCTCAACCAGGCTGGCTGTAGATGGAAACCCCACAGAAAAAAATTAAAAGGAGCCCTGCAGTTAAATTCGGCAGGACAATCCAAAACCCATTCTTCCCAATGTCACAACAGGCCCCTTACACAGAACTTGCCTTCAGGTTAAATGTCAGGCCATTAATTCTGGAACAAATATCTTGTTAGGAAATAAGCTACTATGCAAGATAGGATGAAGATAAGGTAGTTATTTAATTTAAGCACTTCAACTTTCAGGTTGTTTGTTGTAATCTACAAGTGCTACCTTGTTTGTTTTTGGAAGATGTCGCCAAGTTAAACGCATTAAGCACTTTGTCCAAATGCAAGTCTTTAAAGAGATCTACAGTTTGTTCTACAGAATCCATCTTTTTCTTCACCGCATGATCTAGCAAATAAAGGAAACAAGAATATAATATTTCAAGCAAGTTATTCAAAATGCAATGAAGAGTAATAGCACAGACATACTGACAATCTCATATTCAAAACTGTGTCTGTTGACACAAAGGCTTGGATTTTTACACCTGTGTTCCTGTTGGCCTGTAATTTTACTCCAATTTACTATAATACATGAACATCACAGGCCAGCAAGCAAAAAAGACAGAAAATCCTGGCCATCATGCTGGTGCATTGCACTGTGGAGTAGCAAGGCACAGGTTCACATCCCAGATTCCCAATTTTGTTCCAAGTGCGAACAAGCCTATTTAATGAAGGTATGGCCACACAGGGACAGGGGAAAAATACAACAAAGAGGCATAACCAACCTCATACCACTTCCCACACCAGTCACACTCAAACTGGCAAAATACAGGCCTAGAGCATGGCAGCCTTCCCAATCTCTTGGTCTAGCAAGCCTTATTAAGATAAAGTAAAAAAGAAGCATCATTAATAAGTTGTTTAAGGAAGGTGTCTTCTTCCCCATTTTGGGGGAAATTGTGATCATATAGGCTATTAAAACAAGAAAAATACCTGCTAAATAAAAAGCAACACACTGGAGCCTGAAACAAAAACAAAAAAGCTGGAAATAGCAACAGGTCAAACAGCATCTATGGAGATTAGTCAAAGTTTTGTAATTTTTCTCATTAGAGATGAGCAAGTGCACTGATAGCAACAGAATAAGGGCAGGGAGAAACAGAGGAGTATCAGTGGAATGATGCAACAGATCTTCTCAGTAATGGAAAGAAAGAGAAAACAAGTTTCTTTCCTTTAAACAAATTAGACTACTAAATGAACAAAGTACATACCAATAGCTAAGGGAGTATAAAGGATAGGGAAATGCTAAGATAATGAGAAAGATGGAAAACACCTTGATGATTAGGTTTGATATTAAAACATAAGATGCTAGAAAAGTACAGTGGGTTCATTGGCCCTAAAAGGAAAAAACAGATTAACAACATTATGTTCTAATGAAGGAGTGCCACAGCCAAAACACCAACTGCTCTACCCTCCCCACACACTAACAGCTCCAATGTATATCATTTGTAAAAGAAACGGAGGATAGCGCGGAAGTATGAAACCTCTCCGCTTGGCTACACCTTCCACCAGTTACAGCACTCAGACTGTTAACTGCTGCAGTAGTGATGTGTCTCATCACCAAATCACATCTTTGTCTGTGCCCCTACTCCTCTGGCACACTCTCCTCCTTTGAGCAGCTCACCTTGTTCAACCACTCTTGCCTCATTCAAAATCCTGCTTTTTTAATGTCCACGCAATGCCATAAGAACTTTAACACCGAGACACCTTCACTGCTTTCCTCCCTCAGCCTTTACAAAGAGTGACTTTTCATTCTCAATTCATCATATTCCTTCTCCTCAGAGCTCGCTGCCCTTCCATCCTTTTTTTCCCCCCATTTAACTCTCCAATCCACATTCATGAACACCTCCTTCACCTTGCTATTTCAAGCAGTGTTGAAAGCAGCAGACTCCCAATGAGTCAATCACAGTTAAGGAGAATTAGAGATGGGTAATAAGTGCTGGCCTGGCCAGTGATGCTCATGTCCCAAGAACAAAGAAAAAAAGCCATCTCTGATCACTTCCTTGTAATGCTTTCCATCCAAATTCACCTTCATTGCCACAACCCTAGTTTGACCACCCCTTGGGGGAAAAAAATCATCTCCCAATTCACTTACAGCCGTGCTTTCAAAATCCTAAATATCTAGCTTTTGGCTGTCCATTCACCACGACACTTCTGTAGATACCAATTTACTCAACCACACCCTCATCTCTACCTTTGATGCTCTAGTCCCCATTAAAACCATTACTCTCATCTTGGCCATTTCTTCGATAGAGCGCTCCCTGCAGACCTGAACAGATATGAAGCAAAGAACAAGTTTACCCCTTCATCGTCAGATCTACCTGTATCATCTAAAACATCGTCAGATCCTGCACTCGTCTGCTGCAACTGCTCACTGGTCCAGGATCATTCTGGAATGCAAAGCGAACTCCTAGATGGTAGAGGCAGAAACCCTTCTGCATCTAAAAGACACTTGGATATGCATCAAGGTGCCTGGGAAGGCACAGTGAATGAGTTGACATGATGTGGGCAGGATGTAGTCAAGTGTGCCATTGTACCCACCTTTCCTGCCCTGATTAGATTATTAAACTGCTTCCAGCATGTATCCAGGAGCATTGAACCACGCTCCTTCTGCTTGGTGCCTCTGCAATCTTCAGCTACTCCTTTTTGCTCACTGCGGCAGGCTTCTAACCCCCATTGGCAGTGAAGAGGATCTTTCCGAGGGCCCTTATAGACTGCAAAATCAGATCTGGGCAGACATCTGAGAAGTGCGGCCCAGCTTTGCCACATTGGGACTCCACAACACCAGTTGCTTCTGCTGTTTCCCTATCTTTGCAATCCATCAACAGTATAGCTTTAAATAGTTCCATTGTAATTGGCTCACGCAAATTGTCATCACGGCCACTCATACTAACTGGTTGGGAAACCCTGAAGTCAGGTGCAATTGCGGTGTCTGGATTAAAAACCACTGCTCCTATTGTGTCACCATGTTATAAGCTCCTCCAGATGTTATCCATTATAAATGTCAGAATTTATAATGGAAAATTCACAAAGGACAAAATGTGTAACTTTAACATGAAGACTGAATTATATTGACACACTCTGAAATCATTTCCTGACCTCCGAATATAATTCACCTGAAGACTCCCTATGTGAACACCATGGGACTATTATTAGACCAATGCAAGGAATTTCTTACGTATACCAGTTTTGAAATTTTGGCAAGTTGTACTTTCCACAAATAAACTACATAACCTGCTGTTTTAAGATATGATGCTTTGACAGAAAGGATCAGGAAAAGAGTTACATTTAAGGGTTATATTTTAAAGCACGGAAACAAAAGATGGTTAAATGGTAATTTACCCCAAAGACTGTTGACAATAAGCAATTTATTATCCCATATCCTTAATAGATAAGTATCTCACATGCATACAGTCAGAATCCTTGATTCTAGGTGCTTGGTAGGGGCTGTCTGGTATAGGCCCCTGTCGTCAAATTGTGAACACTGAGTTAAATGATAGGTCAGACACATATATAGATAGTCATCAGGCTCAAGGGAGAATGCAGCTGGATGGTTAGGAGTTATTTTTGGTCTCTATATATAGTTGCCTTGGAGGAGGTGCTACAAGGGTTCATTAGATTGACTCCTGGGATAGGAAAGTAGTTCTATGAAGGGAGATTGCATAAAATGGGCCTATAATCTGAGTAAAATGAGAGTTGATCACGTTGAAATATTTAAGATTCTGAGAGGGCTTGACAGGGTAGATGCAGAAATGCTGATTCCCCTATATGGAGAGTCTACAACTAGCAGGCATTTAGGATTAAGAGGAGAAGAAATTTCATCAGAGGGTTGTGAAGCTTTTTATTCTCCATGCTCAGTCAGTGAGTAAATTCAAGGCTGAGATTGTCAGATTTTTGGAATCTAGTGGAATCAAGTTATATGGGAATTGTGTGGGAAAGTAGAGTTGAGTTTGAAGATCAGCCTAGATCTTACTGAATGACAGACAAGACTCAATGGAATATAGAGTAAGATCTCATTTTAAGTGGCCCCGCTTTAAGTTGTTTCATTTTGATATTGCTTTTGTTTTAGGTCCGTTTTCTCCAACTTAAGTCGCGATTTCCACTTTAGTGACGTTTCATGTCATCGCCTTCTGCATCATCATCAGGTGGCATTGCAGGTCACCACCATCTTCACGTCCCATTTTCATTGCTCCAGTATGATCATGTGTCATTGCCGCAAGTCATTGCACATCAGCTCCTTTCATGCAACATCAGGTCCTAAGACCCAATTGATACCATTGTTAAGGAGCCTGTTTGAACCATTTCAAGGCAACATTGATTTTTTTTAAAACCCAGAGTTGTTTTTGTTTAAGCAAAAAGTTGGATTTAAATTTGATTTAAATTTTGGAGTTTCAAGAGTGAATGCCAGAAATGCCCACTAAGTGGCAGCAGTGTGCTTGCTGCTGCCAAGCAAGCAAGAAAAGCCATCAGCCTATGACTGAAATTGGATGTTTCCAAATGTTTTGAGGCTGGAGAACAAGTAGTTGATATTGCTAGAGTGCTTAGGCTATCTCCTACGTCAGTGCAAACAATCCAAAGCAACACTGGCAAAATTGTACAAAATATGCATAGCATCACACCTTTAGGTGTTAGCAGGGTGAGTCGGACTAGAAACAGCATAATGAAGGACATGGAAAGACTCCTGGCAGTCTGGATCAAAGACCAAAACAGCCCCAGGTGCCTCTTAGTTTGATAGTCATCCAAGAAAAAGCCAAAAGCCTGTATGAAGACCTACAGAATGAGCAGGGTAAGAGTTCTCAATCAGAAAGTTTCCAGTTCTGTCGAAGGGTCATGAGGACTCGAAACGTCAACTCTTTTCTTCTCCGCCGATGCTGCCAGACCTGCTGAGTTTTTCCAGGTAATTCTGTTTTTGTTTTGGATTTCCAGCATCCGCAGTTTTTTTGTTTTTTTTTAGAAAGTTTCAATGCTGGTCATGGATGGTTCCAGCATTTCAAGAGGCGTTCCTTTCTGCATAACATTAAAATGTCCGGCGAAGCACCTGGTGTTGAAACAGAAGTGGCTGATAAATACCCTGCCTGTTTGAAGAGAGTTATTGAAGAAGGTGGCTACTCACCAAAACAAGGTTTTCAATGTTGACGAGATGGGGTTTTTTTTGGAAATGCATGCCACAGAGAAAATACATGTCAAAAGAGGAGAAGACGATGCCAGGATTTAAAACTGCCAAAGGTCATCTGACTGTACTGCTTGGTGGAAACGCTGCAGGAGAATTTAAGTTTAAGCCCTTAGTGATGTACCAGTCCGAGACACCATGGGCATTGAAGGGTTATTCCAAGGAACATCTGCATGTCATTTTGTGTTCAAATAAGAAAGCCGGGATGATGGGGGAACTCTTTCAAGAATGATTCTCTCTGGAGAGAATATTGCATCAGAGAAAATCTCTCCTTCAAGATATTGGTCCTCTTGGATAATTGCCCAGGTCATCCTATCAGCCTTGATGAATTGTTTGAAAATGTGAAGGTCACTTTCCTGCCATTCAACACGACTTCATTCATACAACCCATGGATCAGGGAGCAATAGCAACATTCAAGGCTTACTTTCTATATGCCATACCTTCTCCCAGCTCTTCAAGACAGCAGATGGTGAGAATCATCTGTCAGAGAGATTTGGCATGGCTATCAACATCCTCAAGGGGATCTACAATATCACTGATTCATGGGATGAAGTCACGTCATTGAGTCTGAATAGTGCATAGCAGAAATTGTGGCCTGAGTGCGTTCAGTGGTTAAAGAAAATCTCACAACACTGTCCCTGAGGTTCAGCATGAATTCATCACCTTACTGAGGGAAGCTAGCTTTAATGAAGTGGACAAGGCTGACATGGTGGAATTGCTTGCGTCCCATGGTGTAGAATTGTCCAATGAAGAATTAGTGCAGCTAGAGAGTGTCAATAAACTGGAGGAAGACTGCGCTGAAACATCATCCCCTCGAATTTTGTCAAAAAACTGTCAAGGGGCAACGGAAATCATCATGGAAGATGACCCAAACAGAAAGTGCAGTGGCATAGTGAACAGAGTGATCAATGATTTAATTAACTGCTACAAAGATATCTACTGGGAGAAACAAAAGAAAACTGTCCAACAGTCTTTGGATAAGTTTTCAAGGTTTTTGACAATCCTGGCTCTTCATCCCATTAACTCCACCAGGAACTGGCTGTTGCACACCATCTTCAATTCAAAACTAAATCACTCCCACAGTCATTGAAGAAGAGGGCCAGGATCCAAAGACTTAGGTCATGGTACCATGCAGGCAGCTCAAAGCACCACCTGCAATGTCTTCCAAATCAAGTGGTAAGAAAGACAGCCAGGTCTTCCTCCAAGCTAACATTCCCAGCATCAAGGCTCTAAATCTTTCCTAACCACCTCTACTGAAACACTTTAAGGATGTACTCAAATCATCCCTGAAGGGGTCAAACATCTCCCCAACCCATCGAGTTAGAGTGGAAGCAAGCCATCCTTGAACCCGAGGGACTGCCTAAAAAGATAGAGACTGGTGAGTTTAATCTAATTTGAATTTATACAGGATTTATTTCATATTTAGGGATTTATTTTATTTTGCAAGTTATTTCAGCTAGGAATGAGCACTGCTGCACATGTATGGCACAGTATTTCAATTTGTACATTGATTTTTCTAGGCGAGAGGTGTCCGTCGGAACCTAACTCCAGCTTTAACATTGATTCCGATGGGAAACCATGATTCACATAAAGTTGTTTCACTTAAAACCAGGAACATAACCACAACTTAAAACTAAGACTTACTGTATGACCTATTCCTGCTTTTTATATTTGTTTAAGCCAAGGAACGTGACCCACTGATGTGGGTGAACAAAGTGTGTTCATTATTTTCACATTATTACACACAGACAAGTTGTACTGTGAATTAAATGTATCTGATCAAAATAATTGTTGGATTATAAAATGCTAATACGCACCAGATTTTCCCTTGACAGCTTCACGCAAAGATCTGGAAGGTAACAGGCTATAACCAAATAAGAAACAAAAATAAAACAAAACATTTAATGCTACAACTTCAAATCTATTATGCAACTATACCAACAATTTTAACAAACTATGAAAAAAATGAACCTAAGGCCTTCACTGCACTATTTACAAAAATATTCCCTAGACCTAATCCAGGAAAAACAAACTGGCCCCAGTGTCCAGATACTCTTGCAGATTTAACTTTACTGATTCAATCCTCTGCTGAATACTGTTTTCAGCATCTTCTTTAGAATCCATTGACATTACTTTTTAAAATCTTTAAATTAATTTTTGTTTCATGATACTGCCAGTCATACAAGAGGCACTTATTTTAAAAAAGGCATCAATAGGCTTGCTTACATTGTAATGTTCCTAGTTTATTTTTGTTGCATAACCATTGGAAAGGGTTTTAAGAAGCATCTGAATTTTTGTATTGCAGAAGAAAACCACAATATATCTTAGACAAAAACAACTTTCTGCTGAATACAAAAAACAAAACATTGCAGAAGCTGGTAATCTGAACTATAAACAGAAAATGCTGGAAGTACTCAGCTGGTCAGGCAGCATCTGTGGAAAGAAAAACAGGGATATTTCAGGTTAATGACTTTTCATTTGATCTGAAATGTTGATCAGGATATTAATAAGTGTGGGCTACGTAAGCAGGAGGGCAGTATTTAGAACGGGAAACCTGGAAGATTCGGTTTCCTTGGATGTTGTGGAGCTTTAATCCTATGTGTGTTTTTTTGTCATTTACAGATTTCCCCATCCGGAGGTCAGCCTGATTGAAAGACTTGGCTGCCTGTCACGCGGGTAGCACTTGGGATCAGACCACAGGGTAAAGTAGCTCAAATTCCTGCCAATGGGTGGAGTGCACAATCCTGGTAGGATTCTGATCATCGACCTCAGGCTGAGGGAAGGGGTGGGTGGGGGAATGGATAGTGCGGGGGGCACAGGAAAGAGATTGGGTGGCCATGAGGAAGCACTCCTGCTCCTCCTTGCCTACAAGTGCTGTAAAGGGTGCTAAAATCCAGTCTGTTAACTCTGTTTCTCTCTCTACAGGTCGTGCCTGACCTGAGTATTTCCAGCAGTTTCTGTTCTTATTGCTCCAGAATACTAATTCTGAATCATATGAGTTTGCACAATACAATAACTAAAAGGAAATATTTTCAATGAACTTATGCTTCTCTTCTAATGCAATTTCAGTGGCATTGGGAAGAATCTTATTCCCTTTGAAAAATTTCAGACATTAGGACCATTTCTGGGCCCCAAACCAGAGCAGGTCAGAGGTGCGTCGACAGGTGGAATCTTCCAGGAGTTAGCCAATTCGTTCCGTGGGTTCCCGATGTAGGAGGCCCAATGATAAGGCCCGCAGAACTGTGCAGATGATGGCCCCACTGGCAGAGGTGGGCACTACTGAGGCAGATAGGGGAGCGCAAAGGGATGAATGTGCCCTTGAAAGCCTGTTGAAGATTTAAACATAAGGAAGGCTCATAGCTCTTATCGCTATCTAGGGAAATCCCTCCACAGGAATGGTCATGGTTCAGGGTGCAGCCTTTGGATTCACGTGGTTCAAGAATGAGGCCAGTGAATGAGGGACCTATAGTCCTCCAGCCAGCCGCCAGAAGGCTGTCTCCTGAACAGGGGGTCAGGGGGGTGGGGTGACAGTTCAACATTGGGAAAATCCCAGTATCATCTGCACTTTGGCTTTAAATGGGCCCTTAACTGACCCTAATTGGCTACCCATAGCTGCTGGGCAAGAATACATCAGGGAGCTGATCTGATGCACAACTTTCAAAATTTTCTTCCCACCCTGCCTCCAAAGCTGCATCTCCGGGGCTGGGAAAATTCCATCCCACATAAATTGTTCCCTTTTGCTAAAAGTCAATTTCCCTGGAGATAAACATCAAATGACCCAATAATTCAAATTAAGCAATTAAATGATACAATACAGGGTTGTTAATGCACAATTCTAATTTGAATTAACATGTAATGTGAAAATTCTTAGTACCAAATATTACCTTGGAGAAGTCCTTGCAGGAGACACAGAATAACCACTGCCCTCATGTTGGTAACCAAGGGCTGTAAAAGTTAAATTGTAAAAACTATTAACATATTTAAACATACAATGATCTTAACAAATTTAAGTACTGTCAAAAAGTTACTATATATACTTGTATATAAAGAGTAAGCATCCTCAATGGCTGCATTTGTGAGTACACTATACAATGTAACACCTGGCTATATGCAGTTGGACTGAATTAACTGAACTGGAGTTCAACAAGATCCTAATGTCAGGGCTTCGTTTGTACCTAAATCCTTTAACCAGGAGGTTACATATGTGGACATTGGACAAATAATATTTGGCCAGGCAGTGAAGCTACAGCCCATCACTGAGAACCCTGTTAATGTTTAATGCTCAGATCAAACAAAGAATGGCCACTTGCACAAGTTACTGGAAAGTTGCTGGTACCCATCCAATGATATGCTAGCTAGTGTTAGTCACCCCTTCAGGAGAGAAGAGAAACCACAAAACAAAAAAGGATAATAAATCTGTCAAATCTAAATGGCACTAAGTTTCTGATTTTTTTTAAACTCGCTGCTGAACTATTTGTTTTATTTATTTAATTTATTTAATAGTTTGACTCTACTTTCCTTGTCAAACCAAATTAACTTGGGATTAACTGTACTGTGTATTCATCTTCCTGCCATATAATGCATGAAAGTTTGCTGTAGCTTATCCGAGTCCCATTTTACAATTTGGACATGAAAGGCAGGGCAATACTGTATTGAATTGAAAGCCTGAGGTAGGGTACTTCAGGTGAGATATTGAAATGAAGTATGAATGCTTTTTCTGATAAAGGTTACAAAGATTGCATGGTGCTATTTGAACTGCAAAGAGTTCTGGTGATTTCCTGGCCACCTTACCTCTCTCAAGCATGAAAACATAAGGAGGAGCAAGAATAACCTATATGGGCCCTCAAACCTGCTCAGCTATTTATTAAGATCATGGTTGATTGCTGACCTCATGTCCACTTTCCTGCAGAACCCTTTATCTAGAATGCAGAAATCTACTGATCTCAGGCAGAAAGGAACTTTTCCCTTTGGTGGAGGGATCAATAACCAGGGGGCGTAGACTTAAGGTAAGGGGCAGGAGGTTTAGAGGGGATGTCAGGAAGAATTTTTTCACACAGAGGGTGGTGGGAATCTGGAACACTGCCTGAAAGGGTGGTAGAGGCAGAAACCCTCATAACATTTAAGAAGTATTTGGATGTGCACTTGCAATGCCATGCAAGGCTATGGGCCTAGTGCTGGAAAATGGGATTAGAATAGTTAGATACTTCTTTGACCAGTGCAGACTCAATGGGCCCAGCCTTTATCTGTGCTGTAGACCTCTATGGCTCTATGACTATGACTCATGTGACAGTCACATGAGAGGACATGTTTAAATAAATGTTTAAACCTTTTATTTAATAATTTCAAAAGCCCTTCAATTTCCCTGAGGCAGCTCCGTGCCGATCGCGGATCCCACTGAGCCCGCCCGCCACCTGAAAATTTCAGGCCAGTGTTTCCAGAAGAAAACCAAGGGCTACAGCTTTAAAACTCACTTGGCCGTGAACAACAGCAAAAGACTCAAAAATCGGTGAACTCTTTATATCTTTGACTTCTCGTTGAATCTTATTTTGACCAAGAGTTAACATCCTCTACTTTGTAACTTCTATTTTTCCATGCTAGTGTGTGTGCATGTGTTTAATATTTTAATATATTTACCTGGGTGAGTTTTAGCACAATATAAACTAACCCCATATGTTTAAATTCAAGAGAATCTGTCTGACTGGGTTACTTGTAATCAGCATATTAAGTATGCCTTGTATGAATGTGCCACTAAATTGGCACGTTCATCTTTCCATTTAAAAAAAACCTTTACGATCAACTGAGAAGTGGAAAAGGGGGGTAGTCCTTGCACCTTTCCTCACCTAGTCATAACAATATAAAATATTTGCTTACGTTCTGCCATTTCCTTATTTCTGATTATAATTTCTCCTGTTCAGCTGGTAAGGGAACCGCATTTACTTTTGCCACTCTCCTTTTTTCCATAGCTATAGAAGCTCCTTCTTTATACTTCTTGCTAGTTTACTCTCATGTTCGGTTTTTTTCCTCTTTATCAGCTTTTTTGGTCATCCTTTACAAGTAACTGAAATAGTCCCAACCTCAGGCTTCCTACTCATCTTGGCAATTTTTAAAGCCTCTTCTTTTAATCTAATGTTATCCATAACCTCTTCAATTAGCCATGAATGGAATGTAGATTCTTTAAGAAGTACAAAATATTTTTTTAAAGTTTGCCATTGTTCATCTACTGTCGTATCTTTTAATCTCATTCTCAATTTACCTTAGCTAATTTCTCCCTCTTATCTATGCAATTGGCTTCTCTTATCTCTGTAACTGGCTTTTATTAAAAAGTTTAGTTTCTAATTCTAGTTTTAGACTTACGTACATCATTCTTAAAGCAATGTGCAATTCTATCTTGTTATGGTCACTTTTTCCTTGAGAATCCTTACTATAAAATCATTAATTAATCCTGACACACAACACAGAATGGCATCTGCACTAACCTCTTCCCTGGTTGTTCCAAACGTATTGCTCAAATACATTCCATGAACTCGTCCTCCAAATTACATTTGCAGATTTAATTTGTAGAACCTATATGTAGATTATAGTCCTTCAATGGCATTGCATTGCCTTTGCTACAAGTTCCTTTCATTTCCTGATTAATACTCCGACATCAGATTAACTGGTCATTCATGTCACTGCTACTTGTCATAGAACATTGTGCACAAAAGAGCAGCTGCATTCACCTACTTAAATATGACTGACCCAAGAGCCAAATTTATGTGTGTGAAGCATTTTGGAATATATCTGAGACATTGGGCAGCCTTTTCCGGTTGGCAAGCGGGGGCGGGGCCCGCTCGCCAAAGCGTAAAATGACGCAGGGTGACATAGGGCGTGCGTCCCAACGTGTCCCCTCATCATTTGGATTTTCCGGTCGGCGGGCGCGCAGCCAATTTGGCTGCGCGCCCGCCGACCTGTCAACTGCCTATTAAGGCCATTAAAAAAGTAATTGAAATGATTAATGGACCTGTCCATCCAATCTTAAAGTTGATAGGCAGGCGAAGAGCCCAGGAAGCCTTCTGAAAAAGCCTGAAACCTCATCCATGGGCAGGATGAGGTTTCATGAGAGATTTACAATTTTCGGAATATTTTAAAATAAAAGTAATGGACATGTCCCCCAACTCATGTGACAGTGTCACATGAGGGGACATGTCGGGAAAATGTTTTCTAACCTTTAAAATTTTTTTATAACTTCAACAGCCTCAGGGAGATCTGTGCACTCTTTCATGCACATGCAGGAAAAAGCGCACTCCCAGCTCAAGGAATCCCCCCCGCCTGCACAGGGAGTGCTCAGCGCTTCTGAGCAAACATTATGCTGGGTGGGCCTTAATTGGGAACCCCCTCGCCAAGCCCATTCTTGCACAACACCCCCCCACCCCCCCCAACGAGGGGAAAATGCTGCCCATTAAAACAATTGAGGGTGATCAACGAAAGAAAATATAAAGTTTCTAATGAGATAGAAAGATTTTGCACACTCCAAAAAAAGTTATATTTCCTTTTTAAACCAAGATCCTTTCAGTTGTCAGACATTAATATTTAATAAAATTACTGAAGGTGCATTTACTAATTAAAATGACTTATTATCCAGTTATGTTAACTTGCTTACTTACACCATACATTTGAATAGGCAGGCAGGAAACAACCAGAATTCAAAGGCTGAGGAATATTCTGGAGACTCTGCCAACTATTTTCAGTGGAATGTAGAATGCTACAATGGAAAAACAATATACTTTGTCAGATTCTACCTTTTCGAGAAGACATACATAACCATCTGTACTGCGAAGCCTTTTATTTCAGTCAATGACAGAGCTGAAAAACTCTTGTCTGTCCTGCAGAAAAACTCATATCCTCCAGCCAACTCTACATTTCTGCTTCCTGTACTGTTACATTAAAACTTGTAATATATAAATAGTCTTCAACAAGAGTTGCCATGTTAGTGGCACATTGATATTTAATGTAGCGTATCACTGTAAATTCTGCAATTAACTGCAGTTTAGTGCACCACTAACATCTATAACAATACTAGGTTTTGTCTGCCCAGACTGTTTTCACTGGTCAGTTTAGGGGATGCATCGGCTGGTGGTTGGGTTGTGCCTGGCGCACGTGGAACACACAAAGGACTAGAGCATGTGATTCACATACAGCTACCGACAGTTGGTGGCAACGGTGATGGGCTATGAGGGGGCAGGGTTGGTGGAAGACAAAAACAGCGGAAGATCAGGGGAGCCCAACAACTAAGTTACCCTGGCTGGAGAGATTGTTTCTGTGAGGAAAGGATGGATGGGAGGGTTGGGGATGGCAAGAGAAGGACAGGTTGACATTGGAGAATGACACAGGAAGGATGGAATGTTATCAGATGGGGATGGCATGGGAGGGATGGATGAGATGATAGAATTGGTTAGTGTGCCAAAATGGCGGGATAATTATTTGATACAACTTATCATTCAAAAGCTATTCTTTGTGCTAAAAATTAAGATGCACTAGATTTGAATGACAAAGTTTAAGAAACGCTGTCAGGTGATCAAAACATGTACATCAGCGTTGATTCTACAGATGAAGGTGATGAAATCCTCCAGAGTTTCTGCACAGTCTAATTCCACTGCATGCCACATGCCGCTACACAAACTTGGACTCAAGGAAGGAGCAGTTATGACGTTGTTATGCAACTTGAATTCTAAACAAGGACTGCATCATGGAACAAGATTGGTAGGAAGGAAGCTGTTTTCTTTGATGATTGATGCTAAAATTATAACATATATGGTTCAAGGAACTAAGTGTCTATTCCCTGAATAATATTGAGCCCATTAGATGTAAACCAATCCTTTCAACACAGGAGAATAGTTCCTAATTAGACCTTCATATTCTATGATAATAAATATGTCACAAAGTGAGGCTCTTGACAAAAGTTGTATATATATTTCTGGGCCTATTTTTATACGTGGATAGTTTTATGTAGCTCTTTGCAAGTTGAAAAGTTTTGAATCTGTTAAAGTCTTTGGTGAAAGAATAACTAGATTTAAAGAAGTACTGTTGCAATTAAGAGACTAAGTTGACCGCAAATGTTTTGAAGGTTGTTGCTCATTTTTAAATATTCTACTGCTTCATCACTTGCTGAGCACACTTTGTAGAAGTATGTTGCAATTGCAATCAATAAATCTTCACTGCAGTAATAGTCAAATTTACTTTAGTGTCACAAAGTATCTAACTTCTAATCATCCATAACTTAACAGCAATCACCAGCAACGGGGACTTACCTTGGCTGAGGAGGCACAGCAAGAGAGTTGGGGGAATGGCGTGCTAAATTCAAAGAAAAATAATTAAACCATGTTCTCCTAAAGTACCATCTGCAAACATCAATTCTAAAATTCCTTTCCACATCATATTTATTTTTTCTTGTGTTTTAACAAACATTAAAATATTGCAAAACAAAAACAGAATTACCTGGAAAAACTCAGCAGGTCTGGCAGCATCGGCGGAGAATAAAAGAGTTGACGTTTCGAGTCCTCATGACCCTTCGACAGAACTTGAGTTCGAGTCCAAGAAAGAGTTGAAATATAAGCTGGTTTAAGGTGTGTGTGTGGGGGGGGGGGCGGAGAGATAGAGAGAGAGAGAGAGAGAGAGAGGTGGGGGGGGGTGGTGTGGTTGTAGGGACAAACAAGCAGTGATAGAAGCAGATCATCAAAAGATGTCAACGACAATAGTACAATAGAACACATAGGTGTTAAAGTTAAAGTTGGTGATATTATCTAAACGAATGTGCTAATTAAGAATGGATGGTAGGGCACTCAAGGTATAGCTCTAGTGGGGTTTTTTTTTTCATTTTTTTTTAAATAATGGAAATAGGTGGGAAAAGGAAAATCCTTATAATTTATTGGAAAAAAAAGGAAGGGGGAAACAGAAAGGGGGTGGGGATGGGGGAGGGAGCTCACGACCTAAAGTTGTTGAATTCAATATTCAGTCCGGAAGGCTGCAAAGTCCCTAGTCTGAATATTGAATTCAACAACTTTAGGTCGTGAGCTCCCTCCCCCATCCCCACCCCCTTTCTGTTTCCCCCTTCCTTTTTTTCCAATAAATTATAAAGATTTTCCTTTTCCCACCTATTTCCATTATTTAAAAAAAAATAAATAAAAAAAAACCCACTAGAGCTATACCTTGAGTGCCCTACCATCCATTCTTAATTAGCACATTCGTTTAGATAATATCACCAACTTTAACTTTAACACCTATGTGTTCTATTGTACTATTGTCGTTGACATCTTTTGATGATCTGCTTCTATCACTGCTTGTTTGTCCCTACAACCACAACCCCCCCCACCTCTCTCTCTCTCTCTCTCTATCTCTCCGCCTCCCACACACACACCTTAAACCAGCTTATATTTCAACTCTTTCTTGGACTCGAACTCAAGTTCTGTCGAAGGGTCATGAGGACTCAAAACGTCAACTCTTTTCTTCTCCGCCGATGCTGCCAGACCTGCTGAGTTTTTCCAGGTAATTCTGTTTTTGTTTTGGATTTCCAGCATCCGCAGTTTTTTTGTTTTTATTAAAATATTGCATATATTTTGTCAACAAAATGAGGAAACTAAATTAATTGAAGAATTCAAATTACTTAAAAGGAATCACAGAATTGTTACAGTGTAGAAGGAGGCCATTCAGCCCATCATGTCTGCATTGGCTCTCTGAACATTTTAACTTAGTGCCAATCTCCTGCCTTTTCCCCATAACCCTGCACATTATTTCTATTTAAATAATCATCAAATACCCTCTTGAATGCCTCAACTGAACCTGCCTCCACTACATTTCCAGGCAGTGCATTCCAAATCTTAACTACTCACTGTGTGAAAAAGTTTTTTCTCACCTTGCGTTTGCTTCTTTTGCAAAACACTTTAAAACTGTGCCCTCTGGCTCTCAATTGATTTGCCAGATCTTTGTCCACTCACTTAACCTATCTATGTCACTTTGTAGCCTCCTTATGTCCTCTTCACAATTTACTTTCCTACCTATCTGTGTCATCGGCAAATTTTGCAACCATTCCTTCAGTCCCTTCATCCAATTCATTTAAATAAATTGTAAAAAGTTGTTCCTGTTAGCTAGCCTATCTTCTATCCATGCCAATATGTTATCCCCAACACCACGAGCTTTTATTTTCTGCAATAATCTTTGATGTGGCACTTTATCAAATGCCTTCTGGAAATCTAAGCATAGTACATCCACCGGTTTCCCTTTATCCACAGCAGATCCTTCATAGAACTCCAATAAATTGCTTAAACATGATTTCCCTTTTACAAAACCATGCTGACTCTGCCCAATTGCCTTGAATTTCTCTAAGTGCCCTCCTATAACATCTTTAATAATAGCTTCTAACATTCTCCCTATGAGAGATGTTAAGCTAACTGGCCTTCGGTTTCGTGCTGTCTCCCTCCCTTTTTGAATAAAGGAGTTATATTTGCTATTTTCCAATCTAATGGAACCTTTCCCGAATCTAGGGAATTTTGGAAAATTAAAACCAGTGCATCAACTATCTCACTATCCACTTCTTTCAAGACCTTATGGTGAAGCCCATCCGGACCTGGGGATTTGTCCACCCGCAGCCCCAACAATTTGCTCAACAGCACTTGCCTGGTGATTGTAATTTTCCCAAGTTCCTCCCTCCCTTCCATTTCCTGATATACAACTATTTCTGGGATGTTACTAGTGTCCTCTGTAATAAAGTCTGAAGCAAAATACCTGTTTAATCCATCTACCATCTCCCTACTTTCCATTATCAATTCCCCAGGCACACTTTCCGTAGGACCAAAGCTCAATTTGTTAGCTCTTCTTATTTAAAAATCCATAGAAACTCTTACTATCTGTCTTTATATTACTAGCTAGCTTTCTCTCATACTCTAATTTTTCCCTCCTTATTAATCTTTTTGTCATTCTTTTCTGTTCCTTATATTCTTTTCAATCTTCTGACCTGCCACCTGTCTTTGCGTAATTATATGCTTTTTCTTTAAGTTTGATACTTTAACTTTTTTAGTTAACCACGGATGGTGGGTCCTCCCTTTGGAATTTTTTCCCTCAATGGAATGTATATATTCTGTGTATTCTGAAATATCCTCTTAAAAATCTGCCACTTAACTTCTATTGACATATTCCTTAACCTCATGTGCCAGTTCACTTTAACTAACTCTGCTTTCATCCCCTCATAAATGCCCTTATTTAAGTTTAAAATTCTAGTCTTGGATGCACTCGTTGCTCCATAAAAATGAATGTCAAATTCAATCATATTATGATCACTGCTACCTAGGGGTGTCTTGCATTTGCATGCACCCTACAGAAAACCTTACTTGCTGTTGTCAATTTTTCCCACTATAACTTGTTATGTCCACATATTAATGGAAACTTCCAATGTAAACTGATCATACTATATGCACTCCCCCCATCAGCGGTCTGCCAGGATAGGCATTGCTTTTATAAATGTAGACTGAAAAATTTATAATGACATTAAAATGGGATCTGAGTTATGCCTGGATGCTTTGCTCCAATTATCCCACATCCTTTAACCTTGCTTCACCTAAAGACTACACTTGGGACAGGATTTTGAGTTTTGGGTTGGGACTCCAACTTCAGGGTCAAATTGGGGTCACAACCCCACACAGCATGGGACACAGTCACTTGCAATGATTCCCCCCGAACTGGTTATCAGCCAGAGCGCAAGCTCGCTTTCGGGCAGTCTTTTGAAGCTGGAAGGCCAGAGGCCAGTTCAGAAGCAGCAGCAACAACCTACAGTTCAGTTAAGAAAGAGAGGATGCCTCCATCTTGAGGGGGCTTCACTGCCAGTTTTAAAAGTTTTAAATGAAAGAATGGCCTCAGCAGCTTGTCCATCATTGTGAAAGAGCACTCCTTCATAAGGAAGCCTGTGGCCGTAACTCTAACCAGGTAGGCGGGGAATGCCTCGAAGCCTGCCTGGAACATGGGAGGCTGCCTCCAGGCAGATTGTCTAGTTCCCAAGGCTTTGGGTGGGTGGTGGGGGCTGCTGCAGCTGACTGGAGAACTCCAGTCGGCATCAGACATTAGGCCTGAATAAGTTATTAAGTCCCCTTAATTGGTTACCAGCTGCTTGCTGGAGGTAACCTTTCCAACCTCAATCCTGCTTCTGGAAATATGTCCTGGAGGTGACTTCATGCCAGCAAATGGGCACACTGGCCAGCTGCGTGAATTTTCATGCCTGCTTGCCTCTGTACTCATTCCCTCATAGGAGCATATACCTTGCCCATGGTTTTTAATTCACTATGTGCAATGCAACTGGAAATCAGCCAATCTCTATTGTAAATACATTATATATGCTCCACGTTTCATTGAAGAAACTTTTTTCTTGTTAGATATATTAATTATACAGATACATCAAGAATAACAATCTATAAAACTGAAATTCAAAACAGTAATGCAGTTTAATGTGCTAATTGGAATCCTAACATTGCACTGTTATTAGGAAGAGGCTAAGTAGAAGCCTTGTGTTTTCCACAGGAAGGCGTTGGCAATAAAAGATAAGAGAAAATTTATGCCTAGACTGGTCATACATCCTTTTTTGTTGTGTGCAGCATAAGACCTGCGAGCAGCTTGCCTTTCTTCTCAGCCATTGCTAGTGTACTGTATAGGAAGACCAGCGAAGGGAAAAAACTGTCACAAAAAACTCAAATTTAAAAAGGTGTAGGAGAAAATGGATTCTGCCAAATCTTTCAATATAAAAATATACTGACAGTAAATTGACAGTTTACCTTGCGAAAGAGCAATCTGTGTTGGATTATTTAAGCAGTTCATAAATGATGTTCTTATGTCTTCAATAAGGCCCACCAAATGTGATGTCGGCTGAAGAAAGCAGGATCATCCAATGAGAAAAAAATAACAAAGAAAATCCTCATTACCCAGACCTCAGATTTGTAATTTTGATACCTTTGTATTTTTACTTCCAGCAATTACTTTACTACACTCTTCTTAACCCAAATTAAACTTGTATTTTTAATTTTCTCATTTAAATACACACTCTAAAACCACTCACACTAATTTTGTAATTAAATATTCCTAAACTTCCTAGTAATCCTGTTCTACTGCTGCTCCTACATTGCACTTTCACTCTTGTATTCTATTGTACTAGGAGAAATTATAATATATCAAACGTAAAGGAACTATTTGGTTGCTTTAAGAACTTTGCAGTTCAGCTGTAAACCAGCTATTTAGTACCAAACAAAAACAGTGCCAGCCTTTTCTTTATCACCATTCTAAGATATGTATTTGATGGACAGAATTATTTGGTCTGCTATTTTTATTGTATGTACATAGAGTTAACAAAAGATTAAAAGAGTGTGTTCTGAGGAGGTTGAGAGAGGGGCTCAAAGTGGGAGAGGGAAGAAGAGTTTGCATCAGAATAAAATTACTGGCTCATAACTTAAAATGTTTGCCATAATCTTGATTTACATATTTTGAAAAAATAACATTTCAATTAAGTTATGAAGGCATTTGAGAATGAGGACTGGTGTAATGTGGACTTCAGAATTAATCCTACATCTACCAATGCACGCATAGCTGAGAACTAATTCGAGCCACTGGGAGGGGGAAAATCCTGCTACCCAGTTTCTTTATTTAAAAACATTACAATTCATGAATTTACAAGTGAAAAAAACCTGATATATTATTTTAAAGCACATTCTTAAACTCCCCTCACTCCCCTTCTAAACACAATGTTTATAACAACTTTAATTGTCACTTTTACATAATTTGACATGGTCTGATCATTGAATAATATATCAGATATGTTCTTAACACCAATTCTCACATTCAAATAAGACTAGGTTAGGCACTCTACTAGAAACTTGTTAAGTTAAATTATTGAATCTGGCAATATGTTTATGTCCTAATACAGTCATATACCACCACAGACTTCTGCATTTTTGTGAGTAAATTTGCCAAAACCAGTGTGTTTCAAACATTTCATCTCATCTTTACTTAAAGAATCATCTTTGCTTAAGTTTGTTTTTTGCTGTATGAACAAAATTATAAAACGTATTCTTGCTTACGTATTTCCAGTTCCTTAAATAATTCGAAGACACCATGCCGGTGTTATCCATATGGATTCCAGGGTTTTGGCACCCTATTGGTAACCCCTTCACAAAAAATTTTGGTGGAAACTGGGGGTGCGTGTTGTGCAACCAAATGCTTATTGGAACATTATAAATTAAGCCTGAAGATAAACAGATTTACACATTGTTAATAAAACGGGAATAAATTTTGTGCAAACACGACAAATGTGAGATCCATGCTTGGGAGTGGGGATCTACTTTTATAACTTTGGCACTAAAAGATTTTTTAAAAACAAAGCACTTGTAAAAGTAACGCTCTAAAATGAATATTGTTTGTAAAGGGTTTTAATCCTATCAAGCTTTTCTGCCCCTCATCCACACTGCTGTTCATCAGTAGGAAGGATACAATTTAACCTACAAATAGTTCCATAGACACCATGGGCAGGATTTTTTCCATTGGCGGGGGTGCTCAGCGGGTGTGGGCGAGGGTGGTCAGGAAGCCGCCTGCGATAGGTACCGCACCACAGTTTAACGTGAGCAGGCCAATTAAGGCCTGGCCAGCGTGGAAGGTAGCGGCAGCGCTGAGCGCTGCCTGTGCGGGCAGGGGAAAGGAGGGCCTAGCATGAACTTCACGCTCCCTGAAGCACAGAACTGCCTCAGGGAGATGAAGCGCTGTTTAAAAAAACTTAATGAACAAAATAAAAATGTCATAAAACATGTCCCCTCATGTGACTCTGACACATAAGCAGGGACATGTTTTTAATTCAAATGTAAAATTTTTATTTTTATTTGCTTTAGGAAACCTCATCCCACCCGTGGATGAGGTTTCTCAAAAAGTACAAAGGCCATTTGACGTTTTTGCCTGCCCATCAACCGTTAAGTTGGATGGGCAGTGTAAATTAGAATTTAATTACTTTTTAAATGGCCTTAATAGGCCTTTTAATTGTTGGCGGGCGCGCAGCCGGCTCTGGCGCGCGCCCAGCAAAAGAAATAGCGTGGGACTACACAATGACATCAGGATGCTCGCTCGATGTTATCACGTCATTTTACGCTCAGCCGGGTCGGGTGCGCATCCGACTGCCAAGCTCAATATTCTGCCCCATTAGTTTACCAGGAGGCACAGTCCAGTGCTTGTGAAGGCAAAACCAACTTGACTCTCAGCAGTGCTTCTCAGATAAATTTTCCCAAGACTAGAAAAGCACCTCCACAAATGGAATTGAACTGTTCATCCAAATTGCGATCTAATACAGATCTAACACTCTTATGTAGCTGCCAGACTATGGTCTTACCTCTGCATGGCACAGGAATATTGCCATTCAAATTAACAAGCTTATTTTTAACTCCAGTTCCATCACCTGGAAGGGAAAGGAAACAAAAATTTATAAAATAGATTAAAGAAATATTTTGACCTAGAATGATTTGACTCAGCTATGTTCACTCAGACATAAAGGGCTGGATAACACTAAAAATAGGTGGTTAGAAATTAGGTCAGAGGTTAAAATTTTTTAAAAATCCAACTTAATCCACTTCCAAACCCAACCACTTCCTAGCTTATTGGAGTTGGGATAAAAGTGAGGCAGACTGCTTCTAGAACACGGGTTGGCAATGTAAATATTTTAATAAGATTGGCAATTTCCTGTTTTACTGTTTAACCTTAACGTGAAAGGATTGCCAGGCCTTGGAAACCCAATAGCTGGAGGGAGACGAGGACAGCTTTGGGGAGAAGGCAAGTGCCTTTTCAGCACTGCTTTGTGGGCCTACGGGAGCAGGAGTGCTTCATCTGGCCCTCCAAGTCCCATCCATCCCCCCAGTATAAAAACCCCCAGCATCTGGTTTGGACCTCCCTGGGATCAGATAAGTTGCCCCACTGCACCGCTGCCCACTTCTCGAGGTCAGTCATTAGTATTACAGCTGCTCTGAAGTCTTCCCTGCTGACTTCTGGACAGGGAACTTGTCAAGGATAAAAGATGCACATTAACCTAGCCTCCCTGGTTTCCAATCTAAAGTTCTACCCCCACCTCATAAGTAGCCTGTCTCTTTTAATATCCAGACAATATGTTCTAATATCAGAAACTTAAATCCAACAATGTTAGAGGATACACTTTCTTGAATATAACAAGAACACCGATTTATCATGAGATGACAAATTGTACTTTTATTATAGAGTTCTGAGAGTGTGCTAGTGGTATTTTCTGACTAACTGATTGAGTATAATGTTTGAAAAATGCAGAGTAGATGAAATGGTGTAATGGAGATGGCAGTGGCTTTATTATCTAAGGACACAAATTTCTGATGCAGCTTGTGCCTTCTCCCAAACAAAGTTCTGGACATGTATGAATACCCTTCTTTCCAACATTCACTAATAAATCATGCTCTGGTTAAGCGGACTCATCTTACATGTCCTTATCCCCACCCTATAATAATTGCCTCTTACCTTTCATGTACTTCACTTCCCTAAGACTGGGCTTCTCCTTGAGCCCCGTCAACAGCTACTCATTCATATACTATGCTCTTGCACAATGAAATACTTTGTCCAGTTTCCTCCACCCTGTAACCATCCTCTCTGCTTTCAAAATTTCAGGACTCACTTTGACCATATCTTTTAAGTTCTCCTCAAATCTCCTTTAATCCTTTCAAAGTGAAAGATTGCATTGATATGGAGACCTCAGGGTGTCCAAAAGCACTTTACAGTCAATGAAGTACTTTTTGAAGTGCAATGGAGGAAAGCAAATTTGTGTACAGCAGGGTCCCACAAGCTGCAATGTAGCAATGACCAATGATGTCTTCCTGCAACTGATGAGTGCTACTGAATTTCAAGTTGCTGTTTTTGCCTCACCAAAATTTGCACTTTAAACAAAAAGAACTTGCATTTTATAGTAAATATATTCCTTGAACACTCTTTTCAAGCTAAATAAATGTGGAGTTATGCATTTTAATCAGGAATAGGAGAACAATTAAATGTAATTTATCTATCTCCCTCTGTATACATTAAACTATTACTTACGATAATAGTCAAAACATACAGAGAGGTTTCTGTATGTTGCTTGTACATTTTTAAGTTCCTTCATAACCTCTGCTGGATAACGGTATGAACACTGTAAAAGAAAAACAATAAGATTACTTGCATCTGCAGTATTTTGCTTTTATCTAGATTACTTGCAACATTGCATAAGATCAAAACATAATTTCCTGTTATTATTTAGTTTATCATTTCTAAATATTTGGAAATCAATTAAAAAACAAACCTTAAAAAGTAAATTTTAATTTGAAAAGGCTTTTGTTTGAAATGGGAAGTGCAGCAGGTAAGGATGCTGCTCGTTGTTTTCTGGGACGTGATACTGAAATAACCCAGACTCCCAAGATAAGTTTCCTCTACTAGCTTCAAACATCTTTTGTGAATTTTTGAATATTAATGGCTTCATCTTTATTCCTAATACATATCAGTCCCCACCAGAAAACTTGTCACTATAATAAATGAAGCTTTTAAAAATCAAGTGTTCCCTGAGAACCATGGGGCCTGTTCCTTCTTTGATTGGGTTATGATAATTATGTGCTGAGGCTTCCGATACTTTTCCAGTAACATAATTGGGCTGTGCGAACCAGAGGCAGGAACCAGTTGAATTTCTTTTCTTCAATCTTGGTGTCATTCCCAGTCCAGGTTAAGTCCTAACCCTTAAGCACTGCAGCTGAGTAACAGCTTCAGAGCACTGGATCTCTTACTTTGGCTCTAGCATTGACTGGTTGCACCACCTCACTCCATATCCATGAGGGGTGCCACAGAGGCAATCCCTTGTTCTTACCTCTGTCGCAACACCTCCACAAATTTGGCTGAAAATTCAGGAGTTCTTAATACTGCAGATGTTCCTATTACTCATCTTCCTGCTACTGCCTGCCTGTTTTTGCTCTCTCTCTTCCTCCAATTCAAGTGGCCATCCTAAGAGATTTGAATAAAGAACTTCTGAAGCACAGTCACTTTTGTAAGGTAGTGAAGCGAGGCAGTCAGTAGGTGTAGAGCAAGGCCTAATGAACAAAAATTA
This sequence comes from Carcharodon carcharias, assembly GCF_017639515.1. Classification (NCBI taxonomy): domain Eukaryota; kingdom Metazoa; phylum Chordata; class Chondrichthyes; order Lamniformes; family Lamnidae; genus Carcharodon; species Carcharodon carcharias. The sequence goes on along the minus strand of NC_054472.1, from coordinate 125,224,524 downwards.
GTTATGAACAGCTAACTCTTTTAGTGATGTTAGTTGAGGTATAAATACCAGTGTCCAATACCAGGTTGATGTAATGTATCAAGTGTGTTTGCCTAGTGGCCAGTCGGCTTGTCACCTCTTGTTTTCAGCTCCCACCACTGGCTAGCAGTATAGCTACTGAGAAAAAAATCTGAGTGCATAGGTCTCTTCCTCCAAGACATAGCCTTTTCATCAACAAGCCCTATGTAGGGCCTCCATGTGACGGTAGACACATGACATACAGGGTTACCTGCGTGCGAGTACACCCTGGTGCCCACAAACCAGACCACAAGCTATGGGTAAATAGCCACGCTGGCTTGCGGGTGTCTCAGGAGAGAAGACGGCTAAGGTAGTAAACCCTGATGGAAAATCCAGAGTGGCATCCCATAGGCAGCAATCTGTCATCTATCAGTTGGCTTTCTGGCAACTCCTGCAGCAGAGCTGGTACAAAACAGTACTGGATTCATCCTCTCCTATGGACAATACTAGCAAAGCCAAGAGGGGGGGCCCTGATGCTGGGGCAACTCAGGGTCTCCATTTTATTTGTCCTGGAGAGGACACTGCAGCTTTGTGGTTGACAGACCCCAATATACCATAAACCACAATGCGCAGTAACTCTGGATCCCAGTGCAATATAAACTCCATGTGCAGTAACTCCGGGTCCCAGTGCAGTTTAGACAGTTTTCACTGTAACTCAGGGTCCCAGTGCAGTGTAAACAGTCTGCACCTTAACTCCAGGTCCCAGTGCGGTGTAAACACTCTACACTGTAACTCCCGATCCCAGTTCAGTGTAAACAGTCTGCACTTTAACTCCAGGTCCCTGTGCAATGTAAACACTCTGACTGTAACTCCGGGCCCCAGTTCAGTGTAAACAGTCTGCCCTTTAACTCGGGATCCCAGTGTGGCATAAATACTCTGCACTGTAACTCGGGATCCCCGTGTGGTATAAACACTCTGCACTGTAACTCGGGATCCCCGTGTGGTATAAACACTCTGCACTGTAACTCGGGATACCCGTGTGGTATAAACACTCTGCACTGTAACTCGGGATCCCAGTGTGGTATAAACACTCTGCACTGTAACTCGGGATACCCGTGTGGTATAAACACTCTGCACTGTAACTCGGGATCCCAGTGTGGTATAAACACTCTGCACTGTAACTCGGGATCCCCGTGTGGTATAAGCACTCTGCACTGTAACTCGGGATCCCAGTGTGGCATAAACACTCTGCACTATAACTCGGGATCCCAGTGTGGTATAAACACTCTGCACTGTAACTCGGGATCCCAGTGTGGTATAAACACTCTGCACTGTAACTCAGGATCCCAGTGTAGTATAAACACTCTGCACTGTAACTCGGGATCCCAGTGTGGTATAAACACTCTGCACTGTAACTCGGGATCCCAGTGTGGTATAAACACTCTGCACTGTAACTCGGGATCCCAGTTTGGTATAAACACTCTGCACTGTAACTCGGGATACCCGTGTAGTATAAACACTCTGCACTGTAACTCGGGATCCCAGTGTGGTATAAACACTCTGCACTGTAACTCGGGATCCCCGTGTGGTATAAACACTCTGTACTGTAACTCGGGATCCCAGTGTGGCATAAACACTCTGCACTATAACTCGGGATCCCAGTGTGGTATAAACACTCTGCACTGTAACTCGGGATCCCAGTGTGGTATAAACACTCTGCACTGTAACTCAGGATCCCAGTGTAGTATAAACACTCTGCACTGTAACTCGGGATCCCAGTGTGGTATAAACACTCTGCACTGTAACTCGGGATCCCAGTGTGGTATAAACACTCTGCACTGTAACTCGGGATCCCAGTTTGGTATAAACACTCTGCACTGTAACTCGGGATCCCCGTGTGGTATAAACACTCTGCACTGTAACTCGGGATACCCGTGTGGTATAAACACTCTGCACTGTAACTCGGGATCCCAGTGTGGTATAAACACTCTGCACTGTAACTCGGGATCCCAGTGTGGTATAAACACTGCACTGTAACTCGGGATCCTAGTGTGGTATAAACACTCTGCACTGTAACTCGGGATCCCAGTGTGGTATAAACACTCTGCACTGTAACTCCCATCCCAGTTCAGTGTAAACAGTCTGCCCTTTAACTCGGGATCCCAGTGCAGTGTAACCAGTAGATCTCGGCTGTAACGCCGCTCGCTCCCCGAGGCCCCCCGGCGCAGTGCCAGGGTCTGTCTCTGGTCTCAGCGAGTGTTAAGAGGTCGCCGGGTCCTACTCACTTCGATCAAACCACGGTTGTGTGGGTTTCCGGGAACACTCATCATTCCTCGAGCGGCAGAATCCACTGTTGAATATTCAGAATGAAACCGGAAACCAATTCCAAAGCCGCATGACGTAGCACGCAGGCGAGCACGTGACAACGCGCATTTGGCAACAGCTACGAACTCACACTGCACGTGACCCAGGTGGCATGGCGCCACTCTGATCAGCAAGATAGGAGCTACTTACATCCACTCATATTTAAAGACAGTGAAAGAATTGACATTTTCCATGGCTGTCCTCCAGAGGGCAGAATACATTTAGGGGAGATTTAATGAAGGTGTTCAAATTCATGAAACGAAAACAAAAATAGCTGGAAAAACTCAGCAGGTCTGACAGCATCTGCGGAGAGGAATACAGTTAACATTTCGAGTCTAAATGACTCTTCATCAGAACTAAGGAAAAATAGAAATGAGATGAAATATACGTTAGTTGAGGGGAGTGGGACAGGTAGAGCTGGATAGGGGGCCAGTGATAGGTGGAGGCAAAGCAGAGATTGCCAAAGATATCATAGACAAAAGGACAAAGAGGTGTTGACGGTGGTGATATTATCTAAGGAATTTGCCAATGGTGACATTAAGAGTGGAAAGCAGGATGAGCAAGTGGCAGATGGCCCTGGTGGGGTTGGGGGTGGGGGGAAGGGATCGAAATAGGCTAAAAGCTGGAGATAAAACAATGGAAATGCATTTAAAAATAATAAAAAGTGTGAAAAGAAAAATATATTAAAAAATGTATATATATTAAAAATATATTAAATTATTGGACCTTCTCCCTGGCTTCTCAAAATGGCTGGACCTTTAAAGCTACCTGCTTTATGGCAGCTAGTGCCGTAAAAAAGGAGACGTAATTTCCTTTCCTCCAATTCTGCTGTCCTCGAAACAAGGCCTCGGGAACCTACTGCACTGCACCTTTTTCACCCGGTCCACATCGGAGGTTTAGGCGAGAAAGGCGTGGCTACATTCCAGGGTAAGTAACTAGGAGCAGAGTGGCAATCTGACTGTGATTGCCACTCCATGGAAGTGGAGTCAAGAGAACCCAAAGCAAGTTGAGGAGACTGCGTGAGAGCTTGTAGGAAGTCAATTCCATGGGAAGTTTTAAATGGAAATTGGATGAAGTGCTTGGAGTGGAAAATTTGGAGGGCTATGGGGAAAGGGAAGGGGGAATAGGAGTAATTGGGTAGCTCTTTCAAAGAACTGGCACAGATATAATTGGCTTGAAAGGCCTCCTTCTGCATTGTATCATTACCTCAAGTAACTAGTGCATGTGACAGGAGCCACATTCAATATGTAACACAAGACCTGCAGAAACAAGACATTTGAAAGCATATGATAAATGTTTGGTAGATGTCATCTGATGTGGACAAATGCAAGGTCATACCAATTAGGGTAGGAAACTCTGAGCATAGCTATAAGCTTTGGGCTACATTCAGTGCTTAAGTTTGAGTTTGGTGAGAGAGGGAGTTTGGTGAAGAGGGAAGGAGGGATCCTTTTATTTTCTACCCTTCCTCAGTAAAAAGAGCAGTGGTAAGTAGGACCTGGTGAATATTTCTTCTGTCCTTAATATTCTGTAAACTAGAGGAAGTAAAAGTAAAGGGAGTTATTTAAGGGTAAGTCATGGCTGGACAGCTCGGTCATATGGAATATTCCTTCTGTGCAATGTGGGAAGTCAGGGACACCTCCAGAGTCCAGGCCGACCATGTGTGCAGGAAGTGTCTCCAGCTGCAGCTACTCAAAATCCATGTTTTGGAGCTGGAGCTGCAGCTGGAGTCACTATGGAGCACCCACAAAGTTGAGATCTTCGTGGATAGCACGTACAGTGAGGTGGTCACACCACAGGTGAAGAGTGCAAAGACAGAAAGGGAATGGGTGACTGCCAGACAGAATAAAAGCACTAGGCAGGTAGTTCAGGAGTCCCCTGGGTCCCTCTCCCTCTCTAACAGATTTTCCGTTTTGGATACTGCTGGGGGAGATGTTTCTCAGGGGAATGCAGCAAGAGCCAAGTCTGTGGCGCCAACTGTATGGGGTGCGGGGGGAGAAAAAGAGCAGGAGAGCAATAGTGAGAGGGGTTTCTTTCATAAGGGGAACAGAGAGACTTTTCTGTGGCTGCAGATGTGACACCAGGATGGTAAGTTGCCTCCCTGGTGTCAGGGTCAAGGATGTCACTGAGCGGCTACAGGACATTCTGAAGGGGGACGGTGAACATGGTCATGGCCAGTGGTCATGGTCCATATCGATACCAATGACATAGATAAAAAGACGGATGAGGTCCTGAAAGCAGAATACCGGGAGCTCAGAAATAAATGAAAAAGCAGTGTGTCAAATGTAGTAATCTCAGGATTACTCCCATTGCCACCTGTTAGCGATATCAGGAATGGAGAATAGATGAGATGAACGCGTGGCTGGAGAGATGGTGTAGGAAGGAAGGATTTAGATTCCTGGGGCACTGAGACCAATTCTGGAGAAGATGAGACCTGTACAAGCTGGAGGGGTTGTACCCCAGCAAGACTGGATACCAATATCCTCAGGGGTATTCACTGATACTGTGGGGGAGGGTTTAAACTAGGGTGGCAATGGGGATGGGAACCTGTGTGGGGAGACACAACGGAAACAAAGATAAGAATGAAAGACAGAAAGGTAGAAACCAAAAGAGGAAGGCTGAGGGAACAAGGGCTAGTAGATAGGGCCATAGTACAAAAAAATGTTAAAAAGATAAGACTAAAGGCATCGTATCTGAATGCATGGAGCATTCTCAATAAGGTAGACAAATTAACTGCAAATAGGTAGACACGGTTACAATATGATTGTAATTATGGAGACATGGCTTCAGGGTGACCAAGGGTGGGAATTGAATATCTAAGGGTACTTAACATTCAGGACGGACAGGCAAAAAGGAGGTGGTGTGGTGTTGTTAGTTAAGGATTAAATCAATGAAGTAGTGAGAGACGATATTGGCTCAGAAAATCTAGATATACGATCAGTCTGGCTAGAGCTGAGAAGCAACAAGGGGTGGGAATCATTAGTGTGAGTTGTCTATAGGCCTCCATACAGTAGTGGTAAGGTAGGGGACAGCATTAAACAGGAAATTAGAGATGCATGTAACAAGGGTGCTCCAATAATCATGGGTGACTTTAATCTACAGTTAGCAAATAGAAATAGTTTTAGTAAGTTAAATGTGTATTTGGGTGTGTTAAGAATAAGGTATATCTTTATGTTTAAGCTTAATTGATATTTATTTTCTATTTGTGAGTTAAAAGGTGAAACCTGGGATCTAGTTTCATTTTTGAGTAGAGACAGCAGGTCTAAAGCTTGGTTTGTATGCCTGCATTTCTAATGAGATTTTTACGACTCTTGAAGGAGAGTTAAAGCAAACACAAGAGTGGGAAAAACTGTGCAGTTGCCTAGCAACAGAGGTCCAATGTGGAAAGCCCCATACACACATAAGCACACACACACACACACACGCACACACACAGGAAAAACTAAAACCAAAAACAGTTTGAGTTCAGTTGGAAGCAGCTGCCAGAGAGACTGGATAGGAGAAGGACAGATAGTAAGTCCCAAATTGAAGCTAAAGCCAGGATTCCAGAGAGAAACTGGATTCTGGAAGAGAGAACTGCAGAGAGAACAGATTTCCCAAAAGAATGAAAAAAATTCCAAGGCCAAGGACTGAGACAGAAAGGAGCGGTCCCAAGAAGACATACTTATCAAAGGAAGAACAGGAGTCTGGAAAAGGTCCTGTTCTGTGGAAGTGACAGTAAGGAGCAGAGATGAAGGCTTCTAGCTTAAAGAGAGAAAGCTGCAGGAAGCAGACTTAAAGTGATATAGGTATGTTAGAAGCCAGAAGGTCCAAGGACACAGCTGAAGGTCTGTAGCTCTATATTGGCATGTGAAGCAGTGGTGTTCTGTTGACACAGCTGAGTAAGTGAGAGAGAGAGACTGCGTGGAAGAGAGCTTTAATGCACGTGGTAATCCAGGGGAGAGGAACATCAGAAGGATAGTTTGAAACCCTGGAAGTGGACTCCTGTGGAACATGTCTGAGAGAAAGTGTCATTTGGGAGAAGATTCCAAAGCAAGTTCTTGGAGAGCGGAGATTGGAAACCCTCATCTGAAAGACAGAGCTCAGTGAGACCATTTGGCTCACGATGTGACAAGCATCTGGGGGAAGTTGAGGAGAGATCCATAACATCTGTTTGGGGTGACATCTATCACTTGCTTTCAGAGTGCGGTGTGTCTGACTACAGATCACCTATTGGTTTACATGGACTATGTACTTGCTGTGAACATTAGAGTATAAAATAGCTTTGTAACTTCTGTTACCCTTATAAATCTGTACATGTCTGTAAAGGTATAGTTGTGGGTGAAGGAGTATTGTAATATAGTTCATCTTTTCTTGTTCAATAAATGTTTCATACTTTTGTTAAAAGTTCATTAGCTGACTTCTGTGACTTTGTTCAGTAGCTACTCTCCACGTATCTAAACAAAAACTAAAAGTTAGGACCTATCTAGCCGGGCTCCCCCCTGGGATCTGGCCTGTCCAGTAGTAACACTAGCTGGAATCATAACACTACATATAGACTGGGCAAACAAAATTGGCAATAATACTGTGGTGGATGAATTCCTGGAGTGTGTATGAGATGGGTTTTTAGACCAGTACATCGAGCAACCGGTTAGGGAACAGGCTATCCTAGATTTGGTGTTGTGCAATGAGAAGGGATTAATTAATAATCTTCTTGTGCAGGGTCCTTTATGGAAGATTGACCAAAATATGATAGAATTCTTCATTAGAGTGGAAAGAGAAGTAGTCTGATCTGAAACTAGGGCCCTAAATCTAAACAAAGGAAACTATGAACGTTTGAGGCATGAGTTGGCTAAAATAGACTGGGGAACCTCATTAATATGTGGATAGGCAATGGTGAATATTTAGGGAACAAATGTATGCCTTGCAACTGTTATAGATTCCCTTTCTGGTGCAAAAACACAACAGGAAAAGTGGCCCAACTAAGGCTAACAAAAGAAATTAAGGATAGCATTAGATCCAAAGTGGAGTCATATAAAGTGGCTAGAAAAAGTAGCAAGCCTGAGGATTGGGAGCAGTTTAGAATTCAGCAAAGACGGACCAAGAGATTGATTACAAAGGGAAAAATAGAGCATGAGAGTAAAGCTGCAAGGAACATAAAAGCAGACTGTAAAAGCTTCTATAAGTATGTAAAAAAAAAATCAGTGAAGACAAGTTTAAGTCCCTTACAGCCCGAAACGGGAGAATTTATAGTAGAGAACAAGGAACTAGAAGAGCAATTAAACAACTACTTCAGTTCTGTCTTCACGGAGGAAGACACAAAAAACTTCCCAGAAATGCCAGAGAACCAAGGGTCTAGTGAGGAGGAGGAATTGAAGGCAATTAATATTATTAAAACAATAGTGCTGAAGAAATTAATGGGATAGAAAGCTAATAAATACCCAGGGCCTGAAAATCTGCATCCCAAGATGCTAAAAAACGTGGATGTGTTGGTTGTCTTCTTCTAAAATTCTGTAGATTATGGAACAGTCCCGGAAGATTGGAAGGTAGCAAATGTAACCCCACTATTTAAAAAAGGAGGGAAGGAGAAAACAGGGAGTCACAGGCCGGTTAGCCTAACATCAGTACTAGGGAAAATACTAGAGTCTAGTATAAAGGATGTGACAGGGGTTAGACAAAGTCAACATGGATTTATGAAAGGGAAATCATGTTTGTCAAATCTACTGGAGTTTTTTGAGGATGTAACTGGCAGAATGGATACAGGAGAACCAGTGGATGTACTTGGATTTTCAGAAAGCTTTTGATAAAGTCCCATATAAGAGGTTAGTGTGCAAAATTAAAGCACATGGAATTGGGGGTGATATATTGGCATGAATTGGGAATTGGTTAGCAGACTGGGAACAGAGATTAGGAATAAATGGGTCTTTTTCAGAGTAGGGTACTGCAGCTATTCACAATATGTATCAATAATTTGGATGAGGGAAGCAAATGTAATAATTCTGAGTTTGCTGTTGATGTGAAACCTGGTGGGAATGAGAATGGTGAGGAGGATCTTAAAAAGCTTCAATGTGATTTAGATATATTGAGTGATTGGGCAAATACATGACAGATGCAGTATAACATGGATAAGTGTGAAGTTATCCACTTCGGTAGGAAAAACAGAATGGCAGAGTATTATTTAAATAGTGATAGACTGGGAAATGTTGATGTACAAAAGGACCTGGGTGTCCTTGTACACCAATCACTGAAAGCAAGTATGCAGGTGCAGCAAACAGTTAAGAAGGCAAATGGTATGTTGGCATTCATTGCAAGAGGACTTGAGTACAGGGACAAGGTTGTCTTTCTACAGCTGTACAGGGCCTTGGTGAGACTATGCCTTGAGTATTGAGTGCAGTTTTGGCCTCCTTACTCAAGAAAGGATATACTTGCCATTGAGGGAGTGCAGTGAACGTCCACCAGACTGATTCCTGGGATGGCAGAATTGTTGTATGAGGTGAGATTGGGTTGACAAGCCTATATACACTGGAGTTCAGAAGAATGAGAGGGGATCTCATTCAAACCTATAAAATTCTGACAGGCGGGACAAACTGGATGCAGGGTGATATTTCCCCTGGCTGGGGGGAGTCTAGAACAAGAGGTCATAGTCTCACGATACAAGGTAGGCCATTTAGGACTGAGATGAGGAGAAACATTTTCAATCAGAGAGGTGCTGAACATATGGAATTCTCTACCACAGAAGGCTGTGGAGGCCAAGTCACTGAATATATTTAAGAAGGAAATAGATATATTTCTGGACTCTAAAGGCGCCAAGGAGTACAGGGAGAGAGCCGGAATGTGTTGTTGAGATAGAGGATCAGCCATGATCATATTGAATGGCGGAGCAGGCTCGAAGGGCCGAATGACTACTCTTGCTCCTATTTTCTATTTTTCTATCATGTTAAGAGGAACAGATCTGAAAATAAACTGGGGCAGAATTTTGCCCTTGGCTTGTGGGATCGGCGGGGGCAGGCAAAGGCGGTCAGGAAGCCGACTGCTGCCTGCCATCGGCAGCACTCCACAATTTTATATGGTCAGGCCAATTAAGGCCCGCCGGCGTGATACGCGAGCCGCAGCACTGAGCATGGAGCTGCCTCAGGAAGATGAATAATATATTGAAAATACTATTAAACAATGGAAAAACATTAATAAAACGTGTCCCCTCATGTGACTCTGTCACATGAGCAGGGACATGTTTTTAATTAAAAATTAAAATTTTTACTTCATTTGTACTTGCTTTTTGAAACCTCATCCCGCCCGTGGATGAGGTCTCCAAAAAAATGCAAAGGCCACTTGACTTTTTCGCCTGCCCGTCAACCATTAGGTTGAACGGGCAGTGAAAAATTCAGAACAATTGATTACTTAATGGCCTTACTACTTTAATTGATGGCAGATGCGCTGCCAGCTCTGGCGTGCTCAGCCAACGTTAACGCGCATCATTTCACATTCGATCGGGTCAGGCCTAGCTAAAATTCTGCCCCTGGTATTCTTTTGTTAAAAGTTCTAAGTTATATTAATATAATCCTTAAATTCAAACCAAAAGAATTATTCTTAGGCGAAATGTGACTTTACTATGGCTGCAATGGAAATTTTTTAAAAATTCATTCATGGGATCTGGGCATCGCTGGCTAGGCCAGCATTTTTTGCCCGTCCCTAAATGCCCTTGAGAAGATGATGGGTAGCTGCCTTCATGAACTGCTGCAGTCCATGTGCTCTAGTTACACCCACAGTGCTGTTAGGGAGGGAGTTCCAGGATTTTGACCCAGCGACAGTGAAGGGACGATGATATATTTCCAAGTCAGGATGGTGTGTGACTTGGTGGGGAACTTCCAGGTGGTGGTGTTCCCATTTATCTGCTGCCCTTGTGCTTCTAGATGATAGCGGTTTTGAGTTTGGAAGATGCTGTTCAGTACTGGGCACCACACTTTAGGAAGGATGTAAAGATATTAGAATGGCTGCAGAAAGGATTTACAAAAATTGTTCCAGTGATGAGGGACTTCAGTTATGTTGATAGATTGGAGAAGCTGGGGCAGTTCTCCTTGGAGAAGGTAAGTTTGAATGGAGATTTGATATAGGTATCCATACACTCAAGAAGGAACTGGACAGAGTAGATAGAGAAAAACTGTCTCCATTGGTGGAAAAATTGAGAACCAATTGAAGATAATTGGCAATTAAGCAATGGTGACTTGAGAAAAACCTTTCTTACACAGCAAGCATAGGAAATGGAATGCATTGCCTGAGATTCAATCATGGCATTTAAAAGGGAATTGGATCATCACCTGAAAGGAAAAATGTGCAAGGCTGTAGGGAAAAGTTGGGGAGTGGCACTAGGTAAATTTCTCTTGCAGATACCCAGCACAGACTTGATGAGCCAAATTGGCTCCTTCTGTGTTGTAACCATTCTAAGTTTGGGGGATGGAATTCTAAATTTCCACTATCCTTTGCGTGAAAAAGTGATTCCTGATTTTGTTCTGAATGGCTTGTTCTTGTTTTTCACACCAGTAGAAAAAGTTTCTCCGTGTCTACCTTATCAAATGCTTTTAACATTTTAAACACCTTGATTAAACCCCCCACATTCTCCTATATACAAGGGAATACATGGTACAGTTTCTCAAATCTGGCTATCCAAGGACCGGCAAGATCCAAAAGCTGGACACTATTTTAAGCTTCCATGCATGAATTTTAATTAATTTTAGATGGATAAAATAATATAGTGGTGTCATGAAAATATAACAATTTTCATAATGTTATTGTGATTTATTGTAAGGTAGGTTAATAGTGGTGTTTGGATTAGTTTCTCTGTGTGTATGTGTGTGTGGGGGGGATTTAATTGAATTGGAGGCAGCTGGTCTGAAGATTTTGAGTTATCAAAAGGGAAGGTAGGTTTGAAATGCTAAATACATAAACATGGCTAAAGTTTTAGAATGTGAGGTGTGACGAGCATTTGCATTTTTGGATAAATTAGGTTAACTTGAATTTCAAAGAGATGGTAAGATGTTACACCTAGCCATAAAAGCTCAGCCCTACAGTGTTTGTTTTTCCCAAAGGTTACTGATAATATGAGTACAATGAAAGATTTATATTATGAGAAAAGTAAAGCTGCAAAGACATACTGGAACAATTGAATTTACATTAAAATGGGAGAAACATGCATAAAGGAGATGAGGTTATGTGTAAGGGAGAAGGCATTCTAAGATCTAACACAAGTGTGAAAAGCCTTCAGCCTCCATGCATCAAGTTGTGCTCTACAGGAACCGAAGCTAAGAAAACTCAGTGTGGATATCACTGTCCAGTGTATTGTGTGCTTTGCCTGGGTCTGCTGAAATTTATTTGTTTTTACTGTTGCCTTAATGGAGGTGTAACTGGGAACCAGATTAATTAGGGGTGTTAGGAGTTATTATAGTAGTAATTTGTAGACATATGTTTGCTCTTAAAATCTTTTCTTCTTTTAATAAATGTTTATTTAGTTTTGTAAAAATCCTCCAAGCCTCGGTAGACTTATTACTTCTGAATTCAAGGCACACATCTTGAAATAAAATACAAATTGAAAAACAGTTGTGGTTGCTGTTTCAAGTTTCCCTCTGGGATTTGAGCAGCTCAGCATTTACAATCTGCTGTGCCATTATGCTGGCATATTCAGCCAGGTGTTGCGTTGGCATACTGATTAGTTATTGGCTTCACGCACCTAACTTTTTCCACACTCCAAGTGGTCTGAGCGACCCTTGACCCACACCTGACCTGGCTTGGCCTGATCTGCCTGACATGATCCAACCCAATGCTGGCAAGATTCAAAATCTGGCATAGACGCAGTCCTGCGGTTACAAGCTTTGAGGCTTTGTGCCTGACAACCAGATGTATGCAACCAATCTTCATAATTCAGCACTTTCAGCCCTGATTGTCAAAGGTACCTTCAGCTGTCTAGGCTGAGCTCACCAAACCTCACCGCTTCTCTAAATTTTTCTCGTCCTTTAAGACACTCCTTAAAACCCTACCTCTTTGACCAAGCTTTTGGTCACCCATCCAGATGTTTCTTTCCATGGCTCAATGCCATATTTTATTTGACACCACTCCTGTGAAACACCTTGGGATGGGTAGGGATTTGGACTCTACTAAACCCAAAGTAAGAAAATTCTTGTCGAGGAATAGCCAAATTGGCAAAAAAGAAAATCATTCATTTAAAATGCTAACTAACAAGGTTTATTCGACAATAAAGATTGATACTTAACATTTCATTAGTCAAGGCATGGCATGATTCACAAGTTCATCCCATGTCAGAACTCCAAGTTCGAGTCATACGGACTCGAAACGCTAACTCTGTCTTCCTCTCCACAGATGCTGTCAGACCTGCTGAGTTTTTCCAGCAATTTTTGTTTTTGTTTCAGATTTCCAGCATCCACAGTATTTTGCTTTTATCAACCCATGTCAGTCTGTCTTTCCCATGGATCCCATGACTTTTGGGATCTTCCCTTCTTGATTTCTTTAACCTGGTCTCTTGACTCACGATGCCCTTCAAAGTTTTAGTTTAGCCAACTTAACTCTAGCATCCATACAAATCCCTTTGAATCTTTAAGACTTCAGCTCTAGCTGATCCTTTTCCAACCCACAGATTCCAGTCCATCTTAACTGCTGAAGCTACACACTCCACAGCTGCCTGCTGAGCATTCTCTCTCTCTTCCTCTGGTGGAAACAGCTTTCTAACAAAGACTGTGGCTTTCCCAATATGACTAAGACTGTACGTTATTACTGATTCTACCAAACTAGACTTTAACTGACTGAATGATTTATTGGCAGCTAAGTGGTTATACATTTTCCATCTCCCGCTCTCTTAAGGAAATTACTTTAGCCCTGACAATCTTGTCCACAACGTATCCATTGATCTCTAATACTAGATTCTTAACAACAATTCTCAACCTGTGACAATTACTTGAGTCACTAACTAAGCCAAATATTGGATTCTTACTGAAAACCCTCAACCCGAGACAAATACAGTCGACTGGCAATGTCCTACGCAAATGCTAACTTTCTAGCAAGTTCCCTGCTTCTGGCAAGCGCTCTCCTGGCAAGTGCCCTACTCCTAACTCTCTCTTTCCCGACAAATTCCACTCAGCAAGTGTCCTGTGACAAGTACTAACCTTTGGCAAGTGCAAAGATTTCAGTGATGCATCCCTATTTTTATACCCTTTTGGCAAGTAACTTTGCAACATTTAGCTCAAGTATGTGCACCTGGATCAACACAACTAACAGCTACTAAGCCAATATTTAAAACTTTTGACCAATGGGAAGAGCGCTCCTAGTGTCTCCACAACAATCTAACCTTAATATTTATCTCTAACCAGAGGTCCTCTGAACTTCTAGGCCCAAGACCATTCTTCTAGCCAATCAGCTTTGCAGCCTTAGCATCCCTTGTAACTGTTAGACTATAACTTTTATCTTTGACCGAAGGCCCTGGAACATCTAGTCCTCAAACCAACTTCTTGACCAATTAGCATTGTAGCTTTGGCCTCTCTTTGCTCCTAAGCTAGAACTGCTGGAACCCAAATGTGCAAATGCACTAGTTATAAGTTCAGTTCACTCCTACCTGTTCTTTCTTAAAGCTACTTCACAGAATTTGGCACTTAATGATTTGTCAACTTTAAAACTTTCTTAGCAACACATCAGAAAATTCATGAATCATCCCAATAATACATACAAATTAAGACTTTACATCACTAAGCTTATGTACAATTTAATTTGATAACTTAAGCTTTATTAAACAAATGTGCAAATAAAGTGGAGTCTAACAGATGTTTTACTTTGTTAAAAGGGCTGGATCAAGTTGCTGTTGTTATTGTTGTTTTATCATTCTAGAGAATCTGGGTTGCAACCCCTCCTTCCTGAGGTGCTATTGTTAAGCAGCCCAATTCTAGTTCTTGCATTATTGTCTGGCAATGGCTTCTTACTTCAACTATATACACGCCACCGGCAGATTCCCAATTATTTGGATTTTGGTCCCTTTTAAATTCTCAAAACTCCTTTGGCCTAACCACACCCAGCACAAACAGTTGAGAATTCAATAAACAAAACAACAGAGTGTAAACAGAACGCCAGGCTTCACATCGATGAGATGCCGTGAGTCTGCTGCTCACTCTGCCAATCCCACAATGTCCCCCTTGTTCTCATTCAAAATCGGGCCTTTAATTTGAGATCTAAATCCAAGCATCAGATCAGTAACTCACCTCTGAACTGTGCTTCTGACAGTGCAATATCCAAACATGAACACTATATTCTGCACACTATCTTATTATGAGCTCCAGATGTTTAATTTGTTTCATTTTATTATCCATGCCCCTGAAATCTTTGCTTAGGTTATATCTTTTTTGGAATTTTACTAATCATTATCAAAGTTGTAATTTTTTGATGTACTTAGACCTATATGATTTTCATATCGAAACTTTTACTTAAAAATGAACATTTCTAAGATTGTTCCAGGTTTTGAAAAGTAGCAATTTAGTTTTGTTTTAACTTTCTTTATGTCCACTTGGTGTCAGTAAAGAGCTATAGCAATATCCCATCCGTTGATATTCTCTTTTATGGAGCAGAATTTTCCCACAATTGCACTAAGTGTGGAAGCGAGCAGGTAAAATGGAGTCCTAACCACTGATGAAAATGGCGGGTTTTCATGCCATATCGTCCTGAGCCCGGCTCATTATTTATTCACCCCAGCAAAACACGCTGCTTCCTTGGCGGGCGGGTTCTCATTCACCCACCTGCCATCACCCCGCTGTTGCATCAAGCCAGCCGCTATCATTCAAAGGCAGCCGGCAGCTCACCACTACTGCCCAGGAGACATGGCCAGCAAAGGCCTCATTCCGTCACATGGCCTGATCCTGTCCATGGGACCACTCACCACCCACACAGGCCAGGCAGACTTATCGTTTGGCCCGGCAGGCATCCTGATGTGCTCTCCCCATCTCTCTCCATGCAGGACAAACTGGTGCACAACAGGAGGGAAAGGTCGCAGACAGGCAGTGTGTTGCCGGAGGTCAAAGTTCTGACAGAATTTGAAAAGAGAGCCATCCAGCTGGCCGGCGATGACCGGGACTCATCCTGCACTGATGGTGAGGTCGACACTGCTCTAACAAGTGATGATCCAGCAGCGCAACATCCATCAGACAACTATGCCGTGAGTGATGTTTCCTCTTTCACAGACCACAGCCATGCACTAATTATTGCCCCTTGCTTTCGCAGGCACATCTGCGCCAGGCATCAGTTTCCCCCTGCCCTGTGGTGCCCCTGAGGCCTGTAAACAACGGGCTAGCTGTGGAGAATGCTGCTGCTCACTCACCTCGGTTTCCCCAGAGTGAAGGCCGCCAAGTGCACGTCGCCTGTGTGCTGTTTTGAAACACGTTGGTGTGCTTTCCCGCCGACACGGACGGACGATACAGCAGGATTCCAAGAGCCTGGCGGGATGGCCTTTTAATTATATGCTAATGTATTACAATTAGCTCCCCGTTCACCAATGGCAGGAAACACGGCCCGTCGTCGGTGGCTGAGCAGACAATCACGACCTGCCGTGGTGCTGTTGTGAAGCAGGTCCCGCCATATTTTCCATGCACGCCGCCAGCAGGCTTGGAAAATTCCACCCATGGACAACCATTTTCTTTTGTAGTTCTTGTACAGAAATCTTTAAAAACATATATTCTATTTGTCCTGCCATCTTATATCATTTTTTCACTGATATTTTAGATTTGCTCTCCGATAAAGGGTTTTGGACAGACAACCTATAGTTGAGTTACTGCCTGTCCTACATTGCGACAACCTTCACACATTTTAACTTAAGTGAAATTTCTGCAGTGGAGAATTAGAAATTGAGAAAGAGTCTGGAGGGAGCTTAGGAGAGGTATTCAGTGAATAGATAGGTATAAGGAGGCTTTTAATAATTAGGATAAATGTGACAATATGAAAGATTTCAACAAGGGAATTCCAGAGTCCTGGATCTAGTGACTGAAGGCTTTGCCACCATTAGTGGAGGGAGGAAAGGAATTTACAGAAGGTCAGAGTGAAAGGTGCAAGCTGGAAAAAAAAGGGTTAGAAGAAGTTTCAGAGGTGGGGGAGGACAAGGTCATGGAGGCATTTCTAAGTAAAATTCAAATGAGTTTTGAAATCACCCAGAAGAAGAAAACAGTAAAAACTGGGAAAAAGAATACTGGTCTGAACTGGTCTTGTATACCTCAAAATGGAACACCTGTAAAACTGGGAAATAAGAGCACTGCCTCTTCCTTCAGGGCAGTCCACTGGCAGACAAAAACCCAATAAAGTATAAGGCCATAAAGGAACAGGATATAGTGCAGAATAGACTGAAAATGGTGGAGTTCTGTGTTAGTAGGATGGATAGGATGAAGCTTGGAAGCCAACAAGGACACCTTAGAAAAGTAAAGTCTGTCTGGAAAAGTGGGAAAAATGATTGTGGGGAGCAAAGAAGGTATGGAGGTGAATGCAGGCAGCTTTGTGGATGGAATATGTACAAAATTCAAAGCTCAACTCGGTTAAAAAAGACACCAGGATTGCACAATGTTAGGCTTAGGTTGCATAAGAAGCCAAAAGGTGAAATGGTGTGTGGACTGAAGTGTGAAATTTCTGCTAGGAGCTGAAAGAGATTTGTCAGAATCACAAATGTACCTGGTCATACATGATTTTAGCATGGTGAGGATGCATGTCATCAGCATACAAATGGAAGCTGAACTCATGTTTGCAGCTAATGTTCCTGACAGATAGCATATAAATGAAATATAGGAGACTACCAGATGGAACCATATGACATGCAGGTGATCATGCAGGTATGTGAGGAGTAGCAATTGCAGAGTGCACGGCCTATAATGGAATGCAACATTGACTGGACAATGCTACTAGTGTAGACTACAGGAAGGAGCTGGTGGAGGACGATGAAATTATCCACACTGTCAAAAGTTGCAAATCAACTAAGAAGGGCAGGGAGAAATAAAAGGCTGAATTTTCATTCTCCGCCACTAACCCAACAAAGTCAAGAACAGTGGGTAGTAGATGGAGATGAGGTACGGCAAAATACCAGTGCGGCCTGTGTGTTAGTGTAGGGATGTCGTTCCTGGAATTGCCCATTTTGGGGGAGCTGAGTTCTGGGCCTTGAAAGCCTTTCCACCCCCACGAGGTGGGAAGGCTTGTTAAGGGTAAACTTAAAAGCCCAGCTGGGATTTTCCAGTTGACCTCCATTTTCACGAAGCAACAGAGGAAGACCAACTGCCTGGAGGCAGGCCCCCATTGCAGGCTGGGATGCCAGCACTCCTGGTGGATTTAAAGGTCCTCCCTACCTGTCTAGAGTAAAGGTGCAGCCAAAGGCATCCCTGTTCAGGGGTTCCCAATACCCCCAACCCTATCCCTGACCCCACGAATATAAAACTTTGTTTCTACTCACAGAATATGAGAAAATGTGAACTACATTTCATAGTACATCCCTCAAAACATAAGTTCGTACCTGACTATCCTATAATTTCATATTAAGTCTCTTTAGTGTTCCAACTCAAGTAGGGCCTAATTTGATTTATTGGAATTGATAATTGGTCATAGTGCAGTGATACCACCACCACAGTCCATTAGATACTGCACATGCCAGTGCCAAAGTAAATTCCCTTCTAAAAGTGAAATTCTTGCCTGATTATCTTCATTAAATTCTTCGAGGAGGTAACAGAGAGTGTCAACAAACATAATGCAGTATCTAGATTTTCAAAAGGCCTTTGATAAGATACCACATAGTTAAATAATTATTAGGTCAGAGCGTGCAGAGTCAGGGGACAAGTCGCAGAATAGCTCACTGGCTGTTCGACAAAAAGCAGAGTAGGGGTAAAGAGTGGCAGAAGACGGACAGTGGGATCCCGCAAAGATCACTACTAGGACCATAGTTCTTCACAATTTATAATAATGATTTAGACTTTGCAATCAAAAATAGAATTTCTAAATTTCCTAATTGGGAAGGATAGTCAACACTGAGGAGGACTGCAACCAATTACAAGAAGACATAATATGCTTGAGAAATGGACTTATAATTGGAAAATGAATTTCAGCTAAGGTAAGTGTTAGGTATTACATTTTGGTAAAGAAAATAAGAATCAAAATGGAATAGAGGAGAAAAGGGGTAACAACAGAAAATGCTGAAAAAACTCTGGCAGTGCAGACACTTGTTCTGCTATTAACACATTCTGCTATCTTACTTTTATGCCATTACCAGCACCTTCCTTAGTCTTTAATACTACCATTAACACTCCCTTTGCCCTGTGTCCATGACATCTTTGTCAAATTTCTCCTGAGCTCCCACATATCCCTGACCTTCTATTTTGCTCCACCTGCTCCACCCCCTCTTAAACAGTATAAAATCCATCACATTTCTGCTCCTCCGTAGCTCTGAAGAAGTCATGTGGGTTCAAACATTAATTCTGTTTCTCTCTCCACAGATGCTGCCAGACCTCCTGAGTTTTCCCAGCATTTTCTGGTTTTATTTCAGATTCCCGGCATCTGCAGTATTTTGCTTTTATTATAGTGGAGAAAAGGGATCTGGAAATGCACAAATGACTGCAAGTTGTTATGCAGATTAATAAGTCCTTAACAAAACAAAACAAAGCACTGGGATTTATTACTAAGGGATAGAATTGAAAAATATAAATGCAGAGAAGTATGTTAAATATATATAATGCCTTGGTTAGACTATGTGCTTGTACAGTCCTAATCGCCATACTATAGAGGCACCAGGATGGGCAAATAAAATGTACTAAAATTACACCAGATTGAACAGGTTATATCTTCAGGAAGGAATAGACAGGTTGGATCACTTTTCTCTTGAAATGAAAAGGTTAAGTAGTGGCATAATAGAGGCCTTTAAAATTATGAAAGATATTGATTGAGTAGACACAAAGAGTGACTTTTTTAATTATGGAGAAGGGCAAACCAAAAGGTCATCAATATAAGATTGTCACAAAGAATTCAAAGAGAGATTTCAGGATAAACTTCTTTAACCAGCGAGTGATGCAAAGGTGATGTTAAGCCATCTTTTTGAACCACTGCATTCCATAGTTGAAGGTACTCCCATGGTGCTATTGGAAAGCAGTTCCAGGATTTTGACCCATTGCAATGAAGGAAAAGTTATACATTTCCAAATAAGGATGGTATGGACTTGGAGGCAGTGGTGGATTTAGACTTAGTGGAGGCCATGTGCACAGTTTCATTTTCAGGGCCCTCCCCTGGGGACCCAGCCAAGAAAAAGAACAGAAGTCAAACAATGGCATTAAACTCGATTTGGCAGAGTGTGTGAATCATCTCATACAATTTACACCAGTTGTTAATGCTGTGCCAACTGCAAGGACCTCATCAAAGATTTGAACCATCAACTAATTTGCCCTAATTTAAACTTGTCTGTTGCAAGAGGACCAGTAATATCACGCTTCAGCCTTGTTTGATACAATGGCTTGTACATGTCACACATGTCTTGATAAATTATTGGCTATATTTACTTTCAGATTGTTATATCGTGACCTCGATCTGTTCCCAGTACCATTTTGCTGAAGAATACTTGTTTGCACATTCACCAGTAAGAATCCAGTCCTAAACAAGTGCGAACAGGTAAAAATCTTCTATTATGTCATATTCCTTAATTTTACATTTTAATCAATTCCTCATTTCTCTCTATTCAATAGTTTTTTTAAAAAAGCAACAAACGTAAACAATTGTACAAGTGTAAAAAACTTCTAGCCTCTGTGCCCAAACTGCTGTCTGCAAAAATTGAAGTTAAGAAAACTCACTTTGAATTTAACTGTTCAGTGTATCGTGTTACTTTGCCTGGGTCTTTTAAAATCTGTGTTTTTAACTGTTGCCTTAGAAGAGGTGTAACTGGGAGTTAGATTAATCAGGGGATCTAGGAGTTAGCATGGTAGTAACTTGTAGACCTATGTATGTGCTTAAAATTATTTATTAATAAATGTTTAATTTAGTTTTGTAAAACACTCTAAGACTCAGTGGACTTATTACTACTGAATTCAAGGCATGCATCTTGAAATAATTATACAAATTGCAACATAGTTGTGGCAGTTGTGTCAAGTTTCCCTTAGGGATTTGAGCAGCTCAGCATTTACCATTGGCTGTGCCATAACATCACCTCTCATTCTTCTAAACTGCAATAATTACAGGCCCAACCTAGTCAACCTCTCTTCATAAGAAACCACCCTACCCCCCCACCCCCCCCATACCTGAGATCAAACTAATGAACCTTCTCTGGACTGCCTCCAGTGCCAGTATATCTTTCTTTCGATAAGGGGACCAAAACTGTTCACAGTATTCCAGGTGTGGTCCAACTAGTGCCTTGTATAGTTTTAGCAAGACTTCCCTATTTTTGTACTCCATCCCCTTTTGCCTTCCCTAATACCTGCTGAACTTGTATGTTTGCTTTTTTGCGATTTATGCACGAGAACCCCCAAATCTACCTGTGCTGCAGCTTTCTGCAGTCTTTCTCCATTTAAATTATATTCAGCTCCTCTATTCTTCCTGTCACAGTGCATAACCTCACTTTTTCCCACATTATATTCCATTTACCAAGTTTTTGCTCACTTACTTAACCTGTTTATATCTGTAGACTCTTTATGTCATCCTCACCATTTGCTTTCCCACCTATTTTTGTGTCATCCACAAACTTGACGATAGCACATTCACTTCCCTCATCCAAGTCATTAAATAATTGTGGCCCCAGCACTGATCCCTGTGGCACTCTACGAGTGCCATCCTGAAAATGCCCCCCTTATCCCAACTTTCTGTCTTCTATTAACTAGCCAATCCTCTACCCATGCTAATATGCTATCCCCAACACCATGGGCTCTTACCTTTTGGAGTAGCCTTATGTGTGGTACCTTATCGAATGCCTTTTGGAAATCCAAACATGTTACATCTACTGGTTCCCTTTTATAGAAACATAGATAGAAAATAGGAGCAGGAGTAAGCCATTCGGCCCTTTGAGCCTGCTCCGCTATTCATTATGATCATGGCTGATCATCCAACTCAATAACCTGCTCCTGCTTTCTCCCCATATCCTTTGATCCCTTTCGCCCCAAGAGCTATACCTAACTCCTTCTTGAAAACATACAATGTTTTGGCCTCAACTACTTTCTGTAGTAGTGAATTCCACAGGCTCACCACTCTCTGGGTGAAGAAATTTCCCCTTATCTCAGTCCTAAATGGTCTACCCCGTATCCTCAAACTGTGACCCCTGGTTCTGGACTCCCCCACCATCGGGAACATCCTTCCTGCATCTACCCTGTCTAGACCTGTTAGAATTTTATAGGTTTCTATGAGATCCCCCTCATTCTTCTGAACTCCAGCATATATAATCCTAACCAACTCAATCTCTCCTCATATGTCAGTCCCACCATCCAGGAATCAGTCTGGTAAACCTTTGCTGCACTCCCTCTATAGCAAGAACATCCTTCCTCAGATAAGGAGACCAAAGCTGCACACAATATTCCAGGTGTGGTCTCATCAAGGCCCTGTACAATTGCAGCAAAACATCCCTGTTCCTGTACTCGAATCCTCTGGCTATGAAGGCCAACATACAATTTGTCTTCTTTACCGCCTGCTGCACCTGTATGCTCACCTTCAGTGAATGTTGAACGAGGACACCCAGGTCTCGTTGCACATTCTACTCTCTCAATTTATAGCCATTCAGATAATAATCTGCCTTCCTGTTTGTGCGAGCAAAGTGGATAGCCTCACATTTACCCACATAATACTGCATCTGCCCACTGACTTAGCTTGTCCAAATCTCTGCATCCTCCTCACAGCTCATCCTCCCACCCAGCTCTCCAGCTTGTTACCTCCTCAAAGAATTGAAATAAATTTGTCAGGCATCATTTCCCCTTCATGAAGCCATGCTGACTCTGCTTGACTAGATTATATAATTGTAAATGCTCTGCTATTACATCCTTTATAATAGACTCTAAGATTTTCCCAATGACAGATGTTAAGCTAACTGGCCTATAGTTACCTGTTTTTTGTCTCCCACATGTTTTGAATAAAGGTGTTATATTGGCAGTTTTCCAATCCTCTGGGACTTTTCCAGAATCTAAGCATTATTGGAAGATTACAACCAGTGCATCAACTATTTGTGTACTTATATCCTAGAATGCAACACATCAGGTCCAGGGGACCTATTGGCCTTTAGCCCCATTAGTTTCCCTAGTACTTTTTCTCTAGTGATAGTTATTGTATTTATTTCCTCCCCACCTTTAGTATTTTTGGAATGCTGTTAATGTCTTCTCCCGTGAAGATTGATGCAGAGTACTTATTCAAGTCCTCTGCCATTTCCTGTTCCCCATTATTATTTCCCCAGCCTCATTCTCTAAGGGGACTTCACTCTGGTCTCTCTCTTCCTTTTTATATATTTAAAGAGGCTCTTACTGTCTGTTTTTTATTACTTGCTAGTTTACCCTCAAAGTTTATTTTCTCACTCCTTTTATTCTTTTTTTTATGGTCATCTTTTGTTGGTTTTTAAAACTTTCCCAGTCCTCTGCCTTACCACTAATCTTTGCCACATTGTATGTTTTTTCTTTCAATTATATACTATCCTTAACTTCCATGGTTGGTTTACCCCTTCCTTCTTTCTCACTGGGATATTTCTTTGTTGTGCATCATGAACTATTTTCTTAAACATCTGCCATTGTTCATCAACTGTCTTTTCTGCTAAACTCTTTTCCCAGTCCACTCCAGCCAACGCTGCCCTTATTCCTTTGTAATTACCCTTAGTTAAGTTTAGCACAGTTGTTTCCAACTCAAGTTTCTCACTTTCAATTTGAATGCTAAATTCTACCATGTTATAGTCATTCTTTCTGTTGCATTTAATTTCAGAAATGGTTAGCTGGAGATTGAGGTTGGTATTTTGAGCAGACTCTGCCTGCATGCTTTTGCTTTGTATGGAATCTTACCGCACCTATCTAACACATGTAGTTTGCACTGATTCTCTGCTTCTCTCCCCCATGTTACTGTAAACATGTGACGGTGATTTACACTGTGCACACACATCCATTTTGCAACAATTGAAGCTTTCACTTTTCTTCAGCGGGTGGATGGATCAAATTAGATTGTAATTAATGTGAACTGCTTGGAATGTTTTCTGCTAGTCTCTTACCCTGTACGAGCTGAGGTACGGGGCAAAGTTTGCAGCCCATATTGCTATTAGCATGGGATGCTGGTCATGTGTAAAGAGCAGGATTGATACCTGCTATCTTAATGGGTTCTGTAAGGGATCTCAATGCACATTCACTGACACCTTGCAAATAATTAAGCAAGGCATATATCACTCTGGGAGGTATCACAAAACTTGCTGCTTTTAGATTTGACTTCTAGTAAACTTGAATCTGTCTCCCATTTTCCTACCACCCACGAATGAAGATAAGTGCCTGGTGTAGCTGAAAATACTCATTTATACGTTTCACTATTTGCACACATAACTAGAAAATATATAATATTTGCTGTATAATCACATGGTGGCCACATTGTCAGTCAGTAAAAGACGGAATGAGAGATGTAAACCTGTTTGGGTCACATGACATAATTTAAAATTGTTCCTTATGGCCCTAAAATGTTTATGGGAAAGTGGTGAAGTGCAAATGAGGCATTCAAATAACTACTCAGTATGGTACTTGGCCTTTGCAATGCAATAGTGCAGTGTTGGCTTTGTAGCGGTGTTTCAGTGCCTTTGCTGTTATTGACACATCTTACGGATGGGCACTTCCAAATGCAGGAGGACAATCGATTCGTATTGATGGCGCACTGCTGACATTTGAATGAAGACCGGGTTTCTTGTGACTTTGAGAAATAGGCAGTGGCCACAAGCAACAGTTGTTTGTTTAATAGGGCAGGCCCAGTCCAAATAAGCAATGATTTGACAAGTACAGACAAAACCATGGTGTTTCTTTTTAAGCAACATGCTCCAAAACACAATTCCCACTGCATGAGGGAAGAAGCTAATTCCACTTCATTATGAACAGCCTCGAACACCATGTGAGAGGATCAGTTTTTCGGCCCATCATACCTATTGCTGACTCTTTAAAAGAACTCTTCAATGAAGTCCCTGGAAGTTTAATTACCGATACTGTATCAACAAGTTTTATAATAACATTGGATACAAATTGTTCTGATTAAATGGTTGACAACTACACTTCTGTCTGCAGCACAAAAAGAGATTGAAAAATGTTTCATTTTTTTTTAAATAAACAGAACCGCATCCGGCCTGAAAGTTTTTTCTAGTAATGTAGAAAATTGAAAAGTAACATGAATCCGGGATTGGTAGAATGGACAGATCTCTTAAGTATAAATCCAGTTTTAGTGATTAATTCAACCACAGAGGCAGGGAGATGCAGAATGAGATAGGGTGCAAGGACCACATGACTTGAAGGAAAAACAATTGCCAAAAACAGCACTCGCTTCACTGGGGTCATGAAACAAGTTTCATGCTTCGTGTCGTATTAAAATGAACAATTCAGTTAAACAGAAACTATGAAGATTAGACTTTCCATAGGATGATTTCCCAACATTTTCATATTGAATTTCAAAAATATGTTGTAGATGGAAAGAGAAGCATGAAAGATTAAATGAAAAACAAAACCCTGAGATATTGACTGATATTTCCCATTCGGTTTGTGTCAGCTGATTTCTTTTGATTTTTAAACTCAGCAGCAGGTTTTACATAGGGCAGAATCTTCGGCTCGGGGCCCACTTGCCAAAGCATAAAATGACATGTGGTGAAGTCGGGCGTGTGTCCTGATGTCACCGCATATCATTCAGATTTACAGTTCAGCGGGCGGGTACCTAAGTTGGCTGTGCAGCCGCCGAACTGTCATAGGCCTATTAAAGCCAGTTAACTCTCAATTAAGTCAATAAACTGAGTTGCCCATCCAACCTTAAAGTTGGTGGGCAGGCGAAGAGCCCAGGCGGCCTTTGCTTTTTTCATGGAACCTTATCCACAGGTGGGATGAGGTTTCATGAAGATTTTTAAAATGGTGTAAAAATTTTTAATACAGTTAATAGACATGTTCCATTTCACGTGACAGTTTCACATGAGGGGACATGTCTTAAATTATTTTTTTTGCCTTTATTAAATTTTTCTGCACAAACTAATCTCCCTGAGACAGCCCTGTGCCTCTGGGAGATTTCTGCGCCCTTTTGCACGCATGTATGAAAGAACGCAGGCCCTAACTCAGGCAACCCCCCCCCCGCTCGCACAGGGAGCGTTCAGCACACCCGGGTGCCCGCCAGGCTGTGTGGGCCTTAATTGGCCCACCCACGTAAAATGACTACGTGCACGCCCGTGCCCAGCCCCACCCAACCCCCCTGACAGGGAGAAAATTCTGCCCATAATTACATAAATGTCAACAGGCCTGCAGCAGTAGTCCCTAACTTCAGAATAAATTGCTTATTGTACTCTTCTGAGAATTCTGTGACAATAGTTATCATATAGTGATGCCCCCCCACCCCCCACCACCCTCCTGCCCCCTGTCATTTGGGGGGCCACGTGCCACGGAATGGTGTGTTTCATTGTAAATCCGGCCCTGCTTGGAGGGGAACTTGTAAATGGTGATTTATCCAAGCACCTACTATCATTGTCCTTCTAGGCAGTAGAAGACCCTGGTTCAGGAGGTGATGTTGAAAAAGACTCAGCGAGATATAAGTGAATGTTTAAATTGATGAATGGGGTTCCAGTCAAGCGGTCTGCTTTGTCCTGCGCGGTATTGAGATTCTTGAGTGTTATAGAACCTGTAATCATCCAGACAAGTGCAGATGATTCCGTCACATCCTAACTTGTGCCTTGTAAATGTTGGAAACTTGTCACTTACCAGCCCAAGCTGGAATGTGGTCCAAGTTTGCTCCAGGTGGGCGTGGATTTCTTCATTACCTGAGGAGTTGTAAATGGCTGGACCAAGGCTGAAATCAGGTTAGGAGCTGAGTGGAGTTGGTGGTACCCAAACTGAACTTTGTTGGGCAGGTTATTGATGAGTAAGTGTCACTTGACAACTCTGTTGATCACTGTGTTCAAAGATTCCCAATAATTTAACTAAGTTATAGAGTTTAATGGGGCAGAAATTGCTTTTTTGGGGGGCCCTGAAATGGGTGCATTGCAAAGGAGCAGGCAGGCTGAACCTGAAATCAGCCTGCAATTGGTCCTTGGGCCTCATTAATATTATTTGGACAGCTGCCTATGGAGATGAATTTAGAGCCAATAAAAACAGAAAATGCTGGAAAAACTTAGCAGGTCTGACAGCATCTGTGGAGGGAGAAACAGTGTTAGCATTTTGAGTCGATGCAACTTCTTCAAAGCTGAAGCTGAAGCAGGGCTCTGAAGAAGAGTTATATGGACTCCAAATGTTCACTCTGTTTCTCCACAGATGCTGTCAGACCTGCCGAGTTTTTCCAGCATATTCTGGCATCTGGAGTATTTTGCTTTTAGCTTATATGAATTTAGAGCAGCTTGCCTTGCAGGCAGTGAAGTTGGTGCCAATTGTAATGGAGCTCAGGTCATGGTTGCTGCTATTTTGGTTTCTAGTTAGTCCTCTTCATACTGGCACTTGAAGTGGTTGATCAGGAGATTGTTGCACCAATGAGTAGGTGATTTTAACTTGTGTTGGTGGTGCCTGATAGGTGGGTGAAAATAGAATCAACAGCAGATGGTGAATGGAGAACTGTTATGGAGAGATGCCCACAGAATACTGAATATTGGGAATCGAATTACAGAATGTCTTGAAGTTTAGAACATAGAGAGACAAATTGGAAATTACCATTCCTGGAGCTCATGTTTGTTTGAAACATATAGTACTGCAGAATTAGAAATCCAGCGCTCAACCAATGTTAAATATGCCTGCTAATATAGTGGAGAAATATTGTGCAGTCCCCACTACTTACACTGTCCATGCTTATCTCAGACAGCTGCCTATGTCAAGTAAATGCTGTTAGCTATTTGACTGGCCGTTGGAGTCGGTGCTTATGAGGTACTCAGCATGCCAGCTATTTGGTCCAGTGCCTATACCTGTCTAAAAGGGTGTGTCAACAGTCCCGGTTCATTCAATATCCGTTCAAAAAAACAATAGAGGAGAAGAAGCTGCACTACGATTGTTCTAATTAATTAGGTAATCAAGGAGTAACTGCAGGAAGGGAATTGGAATCCAGACAACAGTGTGTTCCCTTATTTCTGTGTGTCTGCAAAGATTGAAGAGTCATACGGACTCGAAAGGTTAACTGTATTCCTCTCTGCAGATGCTGTCAGACCTGCTGAGTTTTTCCAAGTATTTTTATTTTTGTTTTTGTTTTGGATTTCCAGCATCTGCAGTTTTTTGCTTTTATCTTAAGGTTGATACACTGTTCGGATCGGGAATGGAGCTCATATTCACCCTATGACAAACACATTAGAATCTGTCACTGAATCACCAAGGCACAATTGAATCTTAAACAAAAATAAAAATATTGGGAAAAACTCAGCAGGTCTGGCAGCATCTGCGGAGAGGAACACAGTTAACATTTCAAGTCCATATGTCTCTACAACAGAACTAAGTAAAAATAGAAAAGAGGTGAAATATAAGCTGGTTTAAGGGTGATGGGGTGGAGCTGGATAGAGGGCCAGTGATAGGTGGAGATAACCAAAAGATGCCTTAGATAAAAGGACAAAGAGGTGTTGAAGGTGGTGATAATATCTAAGAAATGTGCTAATTAAGGGTAGAAAGCAGGACAAGCACCTCTAGTAGGGGTGGCATGAAGGGAAGGGATCGAAATAGGCTAAAAGGTAGAGATAAAACAATGGATAGAAATACATTTAAATCATTTGAATCTTACTCAGCTACTCTTTCGAGAGTTGTGGGGAAGCTGCATAAACGGTGGGGATTGCACCTGGTAATGCAATACTCTCCTGGTGAGACTAGCCGGTGCACTGCCCATTTCGTGCGCCCAATGTTTGATCCCACCCTGAGTTAAAAATGACCCCCTTCAGTAGAAGTTATAGCGATTGGAGCAGAGAAGCTCTGAGGAAACTCATTCCAGACACAGATTGCAAATATGATGAACTGGCTCGCTCCCCGTCTTTTCAACCCGACACAGATTGTGAATCAATATTATTTTCAGATGAGATTATTTTCAGAAAGTAATGTAAATGAGAGTCCCCCAGACTGTATTCCTGTACTCTAAAATGCACTTAAAGAGCTAATGGTAATAGCATTTATGACCTTTACCCTAATTCTTAACTGCTGAATCAGCTGGCATGTATTCACCACGCAGCAGCCAACGCATTATTGCATTGTGTCAACTCTTGGAACATACAGTATTTACCCTGTGATCTATTTATCACTGTGAAAGAAAAATTACTTCAGTCACATGAACTCCCACAACTTTGGACTTTAATCCGTTTTTAACTAAAAGGGAAGAAATCTGAGGATATTGAAATTTGTTTTAAAGAACCAATAGAGCTGCATTATACTCAATGTGGATGGCTGTGCAAGAAGTACAATGGAGGTATTTAAAGTCTAGTGAAAACCGTACAAAAGGACAGGTACCCGCAGATGGAAGGCAAATATTTGAAACCTCAAGTATAAGGATTGAGAGATCAGCAAAATTGTAGTTGGGGAAGAGGCGAGCTGTTTAAGCTTTTGGTTGGGGGTGGGGGGGCAGGGGCGGGGTGGGGGGGGGGTGCACTGCTGTAAGGTGACTGTATAGTTCAAATCCTATTTTTATTAATTGGATTAGGAAATTTCTGGAATTTTACTGGTGCCTTGGAGTTTGGATTTCAATGAAAGCTGTAAATTCATATTTAATGCCTGGTATAAAGTGACCAATTTTAAATGCATTTTAATAACGTTCCCATTTTAAAGTTCATTTCATGAAGTTAAAAGTTAAGAATTTGGCATCTCTTAAATCTACCAGTTGCGTAGTGGTATACCACATTTGAACCTGACGCATAATTCCTCATGTGACTTCATTATCACGCTATAAGGGAGAGGTGGCAAGTAACAAGAAATGAAAAGAGGAAGCATAAGTCACACTTCTATATTTTCTATTTGCCAATTACACAACAGTTTTGGCAAAGCCTTAGAGACATACCAGCAGCCCATCTTCCATGCTACACTATTGCATGTGACACAGGGGTCTTAATTTTCCAATCAAGCCATGGCAGAAGTGGACATGGATAATAGTGCTATTTTTCAGAATAGTAAAACATCTGAACCATCTCACCTTCATATTGCTGATGCCAGAATGCTTACAGAGTTACGCCAATTATCCACTTGCAGGACTGGCAGAACCGGAAACTGGCCAAGATCAGCATCCAGCCACTGGAGGTGTAGGATCACTTCATTCCCAATAGACTCTGTAGATACATAGCAGCCTGCCCCCTAAGATTGCAGGAAGGTGAAACAGTTGGATTTGAGGGAAAGCATTGGTGATCAGAGCAGTTGGTATCAGCAATGCAATAAAGTGGTTGTTTTCTTTTATTCATTCGTGGGATGTGGGCATCACTAGCAGGGCAGCATTTATTGCCCATCCCAAATTTCCCTTGGGAGGTTGGTGGTGAGCTGCCTTCTTGAACCACTGCAGTCCATGTGGTATAGGTACACACAAAGTGCTGCAACTAAACCCCTTGCGAGAGTATTTTTTATAAGATCTTGATTGATATTTGAACAAATATTCATCTGATTGTACAGAACTTGAGCATTGCTGAAAAAAGACGTTTTGTCAAAGCCTTTCATCTTGCACTTATCAGAATAATTGCAAGAATATCAATGCCAGGGGAAGCAACAACTTTATACTATATGAGAAGAGAGTATCGAGTGGTAGGTTTGTTGGACTCTACTAATCAGACTCCATAGGAGCATAGGAATAGGAGAAGGCCATTCAACCCATCGAGCCTGCTCCACCATTCAATACAATCACGGCTGATCAAACACTTCCAAAGATTTACAACTCTCTGAGTAAAGAAATTTCTCTACGTTTCAGTCCTAAGTGACCTCCCCCTTATTTTGAAATTGTGTTCCCTAGTTCTAGACTCCCCAACCGGGGGAAATATCTTACCTGCATCTACCCTGTCTATTCCTTTAAGTATTTTGTAGGTCTGAATGAGGTCACCTCTCATTCTTCGAAACTCTAAAGAATACAGGCACGGTTTCCCCAATCTCTCTTCATTAGGCAGTCCCACCATCTCTGGAACAAGTCTGGTGAACTTTCATTGCACTCCCTCTATGGCGATAATTAAAAAAAAATACTTTATTCATAAAATATCTGAAAGAACATTACAAAAATTTCTACATGCCCATCACAAAAAGTGCAATCATATTCAACTTTTACACATGGATCATGAGGTGCTTCAGTACAATCAATGAAAAATATAGTTATTTCAATATGGTCATTACAGACAGTCAGACAGTGCAATGGTATTGAAGTTATCGACATACATCATGTTGCACGCTGAGGTGCTTCCATATAATTATAATACATTTAGTATTCACTACATACATTCATTGTGAGTCATACAGCCCGGGGAGTCTACACAATTCCCAGCCCCTCGGTGCACTATGGCAGAAAGGTCTTAGACAGCAACCTTTCCCCATTGTGCCTTTGCGGCAGCTGCCTCAAGCTTTAGTGCATCCCTCAGCACGTACTCCTGGACCTTGGAATGTGCCAGTCTGCAACACTCGGTTGGGGACAACTCTTTGTACTGGAAGGCCAACAAGTTTCGGGCAGACCAGAGAGCATCTTTCACTGAGTTGATGATCCTCCTGCCCTCGGAGTATTGTGTATAGTTTTGGTCACATTACCTAAAGACGAGAGAGGAGAAAAAATAGATTTGCATTGAAATAGCACTTTTCCAACACTGGAAATCTTCAAGTGCTTTACAGCCAACGAAGCACTTTAAAGCCCAATCACTATTGTATGTAATGCACACAGCAAGTTCCTACAAATAGCAATATGATAATGAACAGATAATCTGTACTTGTGATACTGATTGAGGCATAAATATTGGTAGGATACTGGGGATAAATTCCCTGCTTTCTTCAAAATATGGCCATGGGATCTTTCACTGCCACCTGACAGGACTGATAGGGCCTAGGTTTAACACCATATCCAAAAGACAGCACCTCCAACATTGCAGCACTTCTTCATTATTGCACTGGAGTGTCAGTCTAAACTTTTGAATACAATCGTCTGACTCAGAATGAAGACTGCTCCCAACTGTGCCATCTATGGCTTACACTTTTAATGTCTTTAATGGGGATTAGGGCATTGAAATAAAAACTGGAAAAACTCAGCAGGTCTGGCAGCATCTGTGGAGAGAGAAAAACAGTTGACATTTCGAATCTGTGTGACTTCCTCAGAGGGCATTGAAGTTTAGCAGATGGATAATTGCAGAAATGTTGCGGTAAGTGGAAGGCAAAGGTTAGACTGTTTTGAAAAGTGCAGATATAAATGAGTTAGGACAGAGTTTGTTTTCGAGGGGTGGACACAGAAGGAAGCAGGGTTGGGAAGGGGAAGGGGGTATTGGATGGAGAGTGATACGAAGAAGTGATCAGAGATGGCCTTATCTATGAGTGATATGATGGGAATAACATGCCACATGATATGGGAAGGGGCAACTGCGCATAAGGGTAGAGGAGGCAGAAATTAAGGGAGGATTAAAGAACAATAAACTCAGAGTGAATTAAATTGATTCCTTAGATAGAGAACTGTCCTATGAGGAGACATTAAGTATAATGGACCTATATTCTCTGGAGTTTAGAAGAATGAGAGGTGAGCTTATGTGAAATTCTTGGAGAGCCTAATGCTGCAGATGCTGAGAGGTTGTTGCCCCTGGCTGGAGGCAGGACCAAGAAAAGGAAGTTGGTTTCAGGGTCTTTCTGCTTTTGATGGTACTACATTTCTTGCAGTGTGCTATCTTACTTCTCTAGAATAATGCAGAATACAGAGATGCCAAGATGCCTCCAGGTTTGTCTAGGCACAGTCCCCACAGGATCTAATAGTTTGGATTCCTGATTTTCACCCAGCTACCCTGGTTTGACTCCTGGTGTGGAAATATTAAGTCTGGTGTACTGTGTACAGTTTTGTTCTGTGTTCCTAAGGATGGATATACTTGTCTTAGAGGGGGTTTAACTAAAGTTCACTAGATTGATTTCTGGGATGAGAGGGTTGTCCTATAATCACAGAATCACAGAATCACACAGTGCAGAAGAGGCCCTTTGGCCCATCGAGTCTGCACCGACATGTGAGAAACATCTGACCTACCTACCTAATCCCATTTATTGGCACTTGGCCCATAGCCTTGAATGTTATGACATGCCAAGTGCTTTTTAAAGGATGTGAGGCAACCTTCCTCTACCACCCTCCCAGGCAGCACATTCCAGACTGTCACCACCCTCTGGGTAAAAAAGCTTTTCCTCACATTACCCCTAAACCTCCTGCCCCTCACCTTGGACCTGTGTTCCCTTGTGACTGACCCTTTAACTAAGGGGAACAGCTGCTCCCTATCCACACTGTCCACACCCCTCTTAATCTTGTTCACCTTGATCTGGTCGCCCCTCAGTCTTCTCTGCTCCAATGAAAACAACCCAAGTTTATCCAACCTCTTTTCATAACTTAAATGTTTCATTCTAGGCAATATCCTGGTGAATCTCCTCTGCACCCCCTCCAGTGCAATCACACCCTGCCTATAAAGTGGCGACCAGAACTGCACACAGTACTCCAGCTGTGGCCTCACCAAGGTTCTTTACCACTCCAACATGACCTCCCTACTTTTGTAATCTATGCCTTGATTGATAAAGGCAAGTGTCCCATATGCCTTTTTCACCACCCCTCTAACATGCACCTCCACCTTCAGAGATCTATGGACACACATGCCAAGGTCCCTTTGTTCCTCAGAACTTCCTAGTGTCATGCCGTTCATTGAATACTTCCTTGTCAAATTACTCCTTCCAAAGTGTATCACCTCACACTTCTCAGGATTAAATTCCATCTGCCACTTATCTTCCCATTTGACCATCCTGTCTATATCTTCCTGTAGCCCAAGACACGCAACCTCACTGTTAATCACGCGGCCAATCTTTGTGTCATCTGCAAACTTACGAATCCTACACTCCACACAGTCATTTAAGTTGTTTATATAAATGACAAATAATAGGGGACTCAGCACAGATCCCTGTGGTACTGGATACGGGCTTCCAGTCACTAAAGCAGCCTTCTGTCATCACCCTCCGTCTCCTACAACTAAGCCAATTTTGAATCCACCTTATCAAGTTACCCTGTATCCCATGTGCATTTGCCTTCTTTATAAGTCTCCAATGTGGGATCTTGTCAAAAGCTTTGCTGAAATCCATATAAACTACATCAACTGCACCACCTTCATCTACATACCTGGTCACCTCCTCAAAAAATTCAATCAAATTTGTTAGGCACGACCTCCCTCTGACAAAACCATGCTGACTATCCCTGATCAAACCTTGTCTCTCGAAGTGGAGATAGATTCTCTCCTTCAGAATTTTCTCCAATAGTTTCCCTACCACTGACATGAGACTCATTGGCCTGTAGTTCCCTGGCTTATCTCGACAACCCTTCTTAAATAGCGGAACCACATTAGCTGTTCTCCAGTCCTTTGGCACCTCTACCATGGCCTGAGAGGAATTAAAAATTTGGGTCAGAGCCCCTGCCTCCCTCAGCAGTCTGGGACACAAACCATCCAGAGCAGGAGATTTGTCCAGTCTAAAGCCTGCCAATACCTCCAATACCTTATCACTCCCTATATCAATTTGCTCAAGAGCCTTGCAGTCACTGTCCCCAAGTTCCATACCTTCATCCTCATTCTCTTGGTTGAAGACGGATGTGAAGTATTCATTCAATACTCTACTGATGTCCTCTGGCTCCACCCATAGATTGCCCCGTTGGTCCCTAATGGGCCCTACTCTTTCCCTGGTTACTCTGGTTATCCTCTTCCCATTGATATACTTATAGAATATCTTGGGATTTTCCCTACTTTTACCAGCCAGAGCTTTCTCACATACCCTCTTTGCTCTCCTAATTGCTTTCTTAAGCTCCACCCTGCACTTTCTGTACTCCACTAATGTCTCTGCTGATTTGCTCCCCATGTACCTGCTAAAAGCCTCTCTTTTCCTTCTCATTGTATCCTGAATATCCATGGTCATCCATGGTTCTCTGGGCTTGTTACTCCTTCCTATTACCCTAGAGGGAACATGTTGAGCCTGTACCCTCCCCATTTCCTTTTTGAATGCCACCCACTGCTCTTTTATAGATTTCCCCACAAGTAGCTGTTCCTGGTCTACCTTGGCCAGATCCTGCCTTATTTTAATAAAATCCACTCTCTCCTAATCCAAAACATTTTTTTGCAACTTGTCTATTTCTTTGTCCATAACAAGCTAAGGAGTGATTGAATAGAGTAGGTCTATATTCCTTGTATTTTGGAAGAAGGAGAGGTGATCTAATTGAAACATTCCGTGAAGGCTTGACAGTGTAGATGTTGAGAGGTTGAAGATTCTAGAACTATGGGACATAGTCTCAGGATAAGGAAACAGTTGTTTATGACAGAAATGAGGAGCAATATTTTCCTTCAGAGGGTTGTGAATCTTTGGAGTTCTCAACCTGAAGGTTGTGGAGGCTCAGGCCTTGAGTATCTTCAAAGCTGAGATCAATAGATTTTTGGATGCTAAGAGAGTCAAGGGATATGAGAATTGTGTGGGAAAGTGGAGTGAGATCAAAGATCAACCATGATATTTTATGGTGGAGCAGGCTCGAGGGACTCCATGGCCTATTCCTGCCCTCCTGCCCCTTATTGATATTCTTATGGAACACTATTCCAACGTACAAACAATTTGCTCAATGATCACACAGGTGGTTGCCAAGTATTCTGCTAATGTCCTAGAGGTCTCATGATTACCTGGGAACTGTGATTTCCATTCTAGGTAACATTTATTGGTTGGCCATGGTATGTCTTAAGATGAAGGCATTGATCCAGCTTTTGAGTGGTTGTAAATGAACCTAGAATTCAGAGACTGAAATCCTTTTTGATTTGTGTAGGTAATGTTATTTTGCAATGGGTGCAAAGAATAGCCCCGGACCTTAAATGAGTGGATAAAATTCTCTGTTCATGTTAAGGAAGGTGTGCTGTAATTGCTACTTTAAAATGGTCTGGAGGCTTAGAAATTAAAAATTGTTGTCTTCCTCACAGCCTTGTAGATTCATGCATGCACATGAATTTGGCTTCATATCACTTTGCAGCATGTGGCACAATTAAACCAAACCCATCCTAGTTTGTAAATTTGAATGCAAAAGTACTAACAGGTAGGCGCAGAATGTCTTGGGTGCAGCCTAACATACCTATCATTCCTCTCTTGATCTTTCTTACCTTGGAAAAAGCACAGAAATAATAGGAGGGTTCCCAGGGGGAAGCACATAATGATACTGTTGCAACTGTTGAGAAAGAAATGATTGTGTCTCAGTAGTCACAAAGGCTCCTGAACATCTAATTATCAGCATGACAAAAGAACCAAAGAAGATGTTTGAGAAATGGATTGGAAAGTTGTGAAAAGAGCACTTTACAGGGACTTCCATGTACATCTAAGTTCCTGGTTACTGTAAGTATACATTTTACATGGCATGTCAAGACCATAAGACCATAAGACATAGGAGCAGAAATTAGGCCATTCGGCCCATCGAGTCTGCTCTGCCATTCAATCATGGCTGATAAGTTTCTCAACCTCATTCTCCCGCCTCCTCCCAGTAACCTTTGATCCCCTTACCAATCAAGAACCTATCTATCTCGGTCTTAAATACACTCAACAACCTGGCCTCCACAGCCTTCTGTGGCAATGAATTCCATAGATTCACCACTCTCTGGCTAAAGAGGTTGCTCCTCATCTCTGTTCTAGAAGGTTTTCCCTTTACTCTGAGGTTGTGCCCTCGGGTCCTAGTCTCTCCTACTAATGGAAGCAGCTTCCCCACATCCACTCCATCCAGGCCTTTCAGTATTATGTAAGTTTCAATCAGATCCCCCCTCTAAATTCCTTCTAAATTCCATCAAGTATAGACCCAGAGTCATCAAATGTTCCTCATATGTTAAGCCTTTCATTCCTGGGATCATTCTTGTGAACCTCTTCTGGACCCTCTCCAGGGCCAGAACATCCTTCCTGAGGTACGGGGCCCAAAATTGCTCACAATATTCTAAATGCGGTCTGACAGAGCCTTATAAAGCCTCAGCAGCACATTCCTGCTTTAATAGTCTAGTCCTCTCAAAATAAATGCCAACATTGCATTTGCCTTCCTAACTACCGACTCAACCTGCAAGTTAACCTTAAGAGAATCCTGGACTAGGACTCCTAAATCCCTTTGCACTCCAGATTTGTGAATTCTCTCCGCATTTAGAAAATAGTCTATGCCTCTATTCTTCCTACCAAAGTGCATGACCTCACACTTCCCCACATTGTATTCCATCTGCCACTTCTTTGCCCATTCTCCTAACCTGTCCAAATCCTTCTGCAGCCTCCCCACCTCCTCAATACTACCTGTCCCTCCACCTATCTTTGTATCATCTGCAAACTTAGCCAGAATGCCCTCAGTTCCTTCATCTAGATCATTAATGTATAAAGTGAAAAGT
Source organism: Carcharodon carcharias (assembly GCF_017639515.1). Lineage (NCBI taxonomy): Eukaryota > Metazoa > Chordata > Chondrichthyes > Lamniformes > Lamnidae > Carcharodon > Carcharodon carcharias. Next base: position 125,187,485 of record NC_054472.1, on the reverse strand, counting down.
TGTGGTCCCAACACTGACCCCTGCGGAACTCCACTAATCACCAGCCGCCATCCTGAGAAGGATCCCCTTATCCCCTCTCTCTGCCTCTTGCCAGAAAGCCAATCTTCTATCCATGCTAGTGCCTTGCCTCTAACACCATGGGCTCTTATCTTACTGAGCACCGTCCTGTGCGGCACCTTGTCAAAGGCCTTCTGGAAGTCCAAGTAGATAACATCCATTGGCTCTCCTTTGTCTAACCTACTCGTTACCTCCTCAAAGAATTCTAACAGATTTATCAGGCATGGCCTCCCCTTGGTGAAACCATGCTGACTTTGCCCTATTTTTCCATGCACTTCCATGTATTTTGAAATCTCATCCATAATAATGGACTGTAAAATCTTACCAATTACCGAGGTCAGGCTAATCGGCCTGTAATTTCCTGTCTTTTGCCTCACTCCCTTCTTAAACGGGGGGTTACATTAGCGATTTTCCAGTCCTCTGGGACCCTCCCTGACTCAAGTGATTTCTGAAAGATCACCACTAATGCCTCCACTATCTCTTCAGCTATCTCCTTCAGAACTCTGGGGTGTAATCCATCTGGTCCATTTAACCACCTTCAGACCTTTTAGTTTTCCTAGCACCTTCTCCTTGGTAATGGCTACCATACTTACCTCTGCCGCCCGCCTCTCTTGAACTTTGGGGATGTTACTTGTGTCTTCCACCATGAAGACTGACACAAAGTACCTATTCAGTTCCTCCACCATTTCTTTGTTCCCTACTACTACTTCAGCATCATTTTCCAGCAGCTCATTGTCCACTTTTGCCTCTCTCTTACCCTTTATATATCTAAAAATCTCTTGCAATCTTCTTTTATATAATTGGCTAGTTTACCCTCATATTTAACCTTCTCCCTCCTTATTTCTTTTTTAGTTGTCCTCTGTCCGTCTTTGTAGGCTTCCTAATCCCCTGGTTTCCCACTGCTCTTTGCCGCATTGTATGCTTTCTCTTTAGCTTTTATGCTGTCCCTGACTTCCCTTGTCAGCCATGGTTGCCTCGTCCTCCCTTTAGTATGCTTCTTCTTCCTAGGGATGAATTTTTGCTGTGTCTCCCAAATTACTCCCAGAAACTCCTGCCATTGCTGTTCCACTGCCTTTCCTGCTAGGCTCATCTCCCAGTCAATTCTGGCCAGCTCCTCCCTCATGCCTCTGTAGTTGCTTTTATTCAACTTGTAATACTGTTACATCTGATTCCAGCTTTTTCCTCTCAAACTGGAGGGTAAATTTCGTATACTGCATGCATTCAGATACAACGCCTTCAGTCCTGTATTTCCCGTCCCCTTTCTTATTGTCGTCCCTTTATCTGATGTGCTTGAAGTTAGATTCCTAGCCCTTTCCAAACACTGTCATATTATGGTCACTTCCTCCGAAGGGTTCTTTCACCTTAAGCTCCCTTATCAAATCTGCCTCATTACACATCACTAAATCTAGAATTGCCTGTTCCCTAGTGGGCTCCACCACAAGCTGCTCCAAAAAGCCATCTCGTAGACATTCCACAAATTCCTTTTCTTGGGATCCACTACCAACCTGATTTTCCCCGTCTACCTGCATATTGAAATCCCCCATGATCATTGTAACCTTGCCTTTCTTATACACCTTTTCTATCTCCTGGTTTGCCCCACATCCTGACTACTGTTCGGAGGCCTGTACATAACTCCCATTATGGTTTTTTACCTTTGCGATTCCTCAACTCTACCCACATAGATTCTATATCATCTGACCCTACATCCTTTCTTGCTATCGATTTAATTTCATTTCTTACTAACAAAGCAACCCCACCCCCTCTACGAACCTGCCTATCTTTTCGATAGGATGTATATCCTTGGATATTTAGCACCCAGTCCTGATCCCCTTGCAGCCATGTCTCCATGATGCCCACCACATTATACATGCCAATTTCAATCTGCGCCACAAGCTCATTTACCTTATTTCGTATACTGCCCTTTCCAAACACTCTGTCCTATTTTGTGTTCTGGAGACTTTAATAGCCTCTCCTCGGCTCTCCTTTCTTTTCAGTTTTTTCACAATTTTCCATGAAGTTGAATCCACCCGCCCACACGCTAACCTGCTGCTTTGTTTCCTATTAGTCATGCTTCTTGGAGTTTTATCCTTCCCTACCCCCCCCACTTTCTAGTTTTAAGTTCTGTTGACCACCCTATTTACCCTTTTCGCTAGAACATTGGTCCCAGATCGGTTCAGGTGGAGACCGTCCCAATGGTACAGATCCCTCCTGTTCCAATACTGATGCCAGTGCCCCACGAAATGGAACCCCTCTTTCCCGCACCACTCCTTTAGCTACATGTTTACTTCACTTATTCTCGTGTCCCTGTGCCAATTTGCACGTGGCTCGGGTAGTAATCCGGAGATTATAACCCTTGAGGACCTGTTCTTTAATTTAGTTCCTAGTTCCTGACAATCCCCAAACATGTCCTCTTTCCTAGTCTTACCTATGTTATTTGTCCCGACGTGGACCACAACAACTGGATCTTCCCCTCCCTCTCCAATATCCTTTCAAGCCGGTCAGAGATGTCCCTCATCCTGGGACCAGACAGGCAACATACCATGCAGGACTCTTGATCCTGCTTACAAAGGATGCTATCAATTCCCCTAATTATAGAATCTCCTACAACTACCACTTGTCTTTTTGCTCCCCCCACTTGAATGGCCTCCTGTGCCACGGTGCCATGGTCAGCTGGCTCATCTCCCTACAGCCCTGTTTCTCATCCACACAGGGAGCAAGTACCTCGTACCTGTTGGACAAGGTCAAGAGCTGAGGCTCCTCTGTTCCTGAACACAGGATCCCTCTAATTGCCTCAGTTGCAGTCACACCCTGCTGACCCTGACCACTGACTGAATTTGAGGTACTTAATCTACCGGGTGTGACCGCCTCCTGAAACAAAGCATCCAGGTGACTATCCCCCTCCTGGACGTGCCGCAGCATCTGGAGCTCGGACTCCAGCTCATCAGTTCTGAGTCGGAGTTCCTCCAACAACCAACACTTGCTGCAGATGTGGTCACAGTGGCTCGCAATGGAATCTGCCAGCTCCCACATCATACAGCTACAGCACATCACCTGCCCAGCCATCTCGACTTAGTTAATTAAATTATTAATTAGCTGTGCAGTTTTTTTTTCAAATTTGGTGCAGATTTCCTACCAACCAATCAGGTCACAGCTTTCCTGTTATGTCACTTTTTCAGTTCTGGCTTCAGTTACTCTGCGCCCCGAGGTCACCACTCCGGTGCTCCTCCCTCTGAGTCTGCTCCCTGGAGACAAGGCCGCGAATCCCCGAGGTAAGCTAGATTTATACTCACCGCTCCGGTGCTCCTCCCTCCGAGTCTGCTCCCTGGAGACAAGGCCGCGAAATCCCGAGGTAAGCTAGATTTATACTCACCGTTCCGGTGCTCCTCCCCCCGAGTTTGCTCCCAGGATTTACTCACCACTCAGCTGCTTTCTCCTTAAAATCCACTTACAGAAGAGTGTCCCTCGCAGGTCTGGTGCACTCCTGAAGGCACTGCTCTTCCTCTCTTTTTTTTTAGGTTTGAGGAGGAGGGAAGGATGGAAACACTACAGCAATGTTATGTGTGGGGCTATTTCGTTCTTTGACAGTGGGTCTTCCTCAATTCCCTCCCGAAACGCAGTGTCTGCAATGACTTGTCCCAGAATGCTTCAGTCGCTTTGCACCAGCGCCCTCTGTCAATGAACTAGTGTTAGACACATGAACATTGGAAAATTGGGTAGGCATCTTTCTGTGTGCATCAAAAACTCCCACCAGAAGTATACTTAATGGGCTATGCCCAAATATTATGATCTAAAAGAAAACAATATCTGTGTTTTACAAAGAAACCCATTGACATGCATTGAGAGCACAATATTGAGCATTTATTGACATGTATAAACTTTTGTTACAGGTAATCTAATAGAAACATCAGATGATTATTATGTAGGTTATTTGCTTGTTCACATTCCTGAAGTAAAATATATTGAGGCAGAGACCCAGTAAGCAGCAAGTGTGTAAAATGCTTGATTTACATACATCCTAATACCTTAAATACATTTCTCAAACTTTGGAATACTTTTGGAAAGGTATTTTAAAAGATATGACTTGTGTACTTTCACTAAACTCCTATTAACAGCAAAAATAGATGACAAATTAGTGGTAGATCCCTTATTGTTCAAGTTCGTCCAAGGTATAAATGATTTCCAGAGCACAAGAAATAGGAGCAGGAGTAGACCATATGGCTGTCGAGCCTGCTCTGCCATTCAATATGACCATGGCTGATCTTGACTTCAGTTCTACTTCCTTGCCCGCCCCCCATATCCCTTGATTCCCTAAATCTGTCTATCCCAGCCTTAAATGTATTCAATGATGCGGCATTTACAACCCTCTGGGGCAGGAAATTCCAAAGATTTACAACCCTTTGAATGATGTAATCTCCCCTCATCTTAGTCATAAATGATCAGTCGTTTATCCTGAGACTGTGGCCCTGTGTTTTCTGATCAGATTCTCCGTCCAGTGGAAGCATCTCTTGGTGTCTACCTGATCAAACTCCAGCAGAATCTTGTATGTTTCAATGAGATCACCTCTCATCCTTCTAAACGACAGGGAAAAGAGATCCAACTTGCTTAGACTCTCTTCATAGGACAGCCCCTCATCCCAGGAACCAATGTAGTGAATGTTCGCTGTCCTGCCTCCAATGCAATTACATCTTTTCTTAAATGTGGAGACCAAAACTACACACAGTGCTCCACATATTACCAGTATGTTAACTTTTGTGCTCCTTGTAACAGCACAACCAAGTCCTTTTGATCATCAACATGTACAAGTTTCCCACTTTAAAAAAAATTCTGCTTTTCTTTTCCTAAACCAAAGTGAATAACTTCACACTTCCCTACATTATACTCCATTTACCATCTTGCTGCCCACTCACTTAACCTGTCTATACCTCTTTGCAGCCTCTCTATGTCCTCCCCACAGCTTATCTAGCTTTGTATCATCTGCAAACTTAGATGCATTGCTCTCTGTCTCTTCATCTAAGTCATTAATATAGATTGTAAATAGTTGAGGGCCCAGTGCTGACCTTTGTGGTATTCCAATATTCATTATCTGCCAATTTGAAAAAGTCCTATTTATGGCCACTCTTTAATTCCTATCTGTTAACCAATCCTCAGCCATGACAATATATTACTTCCAACTCCATGCGTGCTTATCCTGCCTATTAACCTTTGTGTGGCACCTTGTCGAAAGCCTTTTGGAAACCCAAGTATACTACATCTACTGGTTCCCCTTTATCTACCTTACTAGTTACATCCTCAAAAAAGCTCTGATAAATTTGTTAGCCAGTCTTTCCCTTTAGTAAAACCATGTTTACTTGTTCTAATCATACTATGCTTTTGTAAGCTCATTGTTAACATTTCCTTAATAATAAATTCCAGCATTTCCCAACAACTGATGTTAGGCTAACTGACCCATAGTTCGCTGTTTTCTCTCTCCCTTCTTTCTGGAAAAGCGGAATAATATTTGCCAATTTCCAATATGATGGGACTGTTCTCAAAACTAATGAATTCTGGGAATCAGCTAGCACATCCAGTACCTCTGCAGCTATCGCCTTTAGAAACCTAGGGTGTAGGCCATCAGGTCCCAGAGATCTGTCAGGTTTTAGTCCCAAGTTTCTCAAATACCTTTGCTCTGTCGATATTACTTTCCTCACTCTTTTTAGCCCCCGAGTTTACTGTCTATTTCTGGAATGGAATTTGTGCTTTCTACTATGAAGACAGATACAAAATATTTGTTTAATGCCCGCTATTTCCTCATTCCCCAAGATAATTTCTCAAGTGTCTGATTCTAACAGATCAACATTAACTTTAGCTACTCTCTTCCTTTTTATATATTTATAAAAGCTCTTACAATCTTTTTATATTACTGACTAGTTTACTCTCAATTCTATTTCCTTTTTATCAACTTTTATAGAGTCATAGAGTCATAGAGGTCTATAGCACAGAAAAAGGCCCTTCAGCCCATCGAATCTGCACTGGTCAAACAAGAACCTAACTATTCTAATTCTATTTTCTAGCACTAGGCCCATAGCCTTCTATGCCATGGCATTGCAAGTGCACATCCAAATACTTCTTAAATGTTATGAGGGTTTCTGCCTCTACCACCCTTTCATTTCTAATCCTCCCAATCACTCCCAATCCTCAGACTTGTAACTTTTTTTTTGCAATATTGTAAGTTTCTTCTTTTAATCTAATACTATCCCTAGCTTCTTGAGTGAACCATAGATGGCTCTTTCTTGTTGAGTTTTTGTTTTTCCACAGAGAGTACTTTTGTTGGACATTTCATTGTCTTCAGTGGGTCCTCTCATGATTAAAATTCTGATGCATGATTAGCATAGATGTCTAAAGAACTGGCAGTTCATGCTGTTGGTTATTGGAGGAACATCTGCAGTTGTGCCTCCTCTAGCCTTCCTGTGGGTACTTCAGATGTTGTGAGTTAGGCATATATGATCCACGTAACATGCTAAACCAAATTCCAGTGCTTGCCTCCACATCAGCTGGTTGGCTTCAGTGTATTCCTAAAAGAGGTAGTCTGCGATGCAGAAGTTTGTAAGACTCTTTTTTTAGAGTGTCTTATATTACCTGTACTGACCACCTGGATGTCATTCGCCCTGCGACAGTTCCCCATAGAAAACCTGCTTGTGGATTCTGTGGTCATCCATGCAGGAGACAGGGCCTGCCCATTTAAATTGAATTATCTGGAGGGTGGCCTTCATGCTGTTGAGCCCAGACAATGAAGGATCTCATTGTTGCGATCTTGTCCTACTATTGAATTCTCAAGATGGAACTTAGGTATCATTGGTGGAAGCGTTCCAGAGCTTTTATATGGAACCTATAACAGACCCAAGATTCTGTGCCATATGGAAGAGTGGTAAGTGCAATGGCCTAGTTGAGTTTGATTTTAAACTTCAGCTTAATGTCATGCTACTTCCAACCATGACCATGGAGTCGACCCTAGGAAGAACTTGTTTTCTGGGTGCATGCACAGATATCTTCATCAATGGTGGAAACCCTAGAGAGCACATTACCAAGGTCTGTCTATTTTTCCGACAGCCTTAAAACTGGTTGTGCATGTGCACATTGCTGGTTGAAACATAACCTCGATCTTGGAGACACTGATTTGAAGACCAACATTTAGCAGCACTCGAGAATTTGCTTACCAGAGTCTGGATGTCTTCCACGTTGTGGGCAGCTAGTACACAACCATCTGCATAAAACATTCCCTGATTATTGCTTCTTTGACTTTGGTGGAAGCACACAATCTGGTGAGAATGACGAGTGCCCTTGGATGAATCTAATATTGTTGCCTGTAGGCATATCTCTGGTGACTTCCTTAAGCATTGCAGTAAAGAAGAGGTTGAAGATTTGGGAAGCTGCAGCACATCCTTGTTTTACATTGTTGGTTACTATAAAGACATCAGACATCTCAGCACAGGCATGAACACGTCCAACAATGTGTCATGAAAAGCCAATTACAGCCACGAACTACTTAGGGGCATATCAAACTTTTAAATGGAGACTTGTGTGTTTTCAAAGAAATACAAGCAAGGACACTGAACAAGAGATGGCTGATAATGTACAGTGAACACTTTCTGGAAAATCCTATGGGGATTATATTGACAGATGTGTCCTGAGAGAACATGAAATGTTGCACCTGAAAAGGTGTTATGCCTTCTTCTCACAGACACTTGGACAGATATAAAAAACTGAAGTTTAATTCCTGTGATTGCAGAGACAAAGACTGATTTGCACATCTCAGACATCCGAAATCTATCTCCTGCTGATTTATATCTCAGAACATGTAAATGCTCTGAGATGAAAAGAACATGGACTCTGGGTGTGAGTCATAGTTTTTTTTCTTCCAGAATACACAGGGAAAAATCAGTTAAAAGGCTGGTGTGCTCTATGTGACAGCAAGAAGAAGACCAACTACTCACCCATGCAGTTGCAGGCAAAGTCTCTCTCTCCCTCTCTCTCTCTTTCTCTGTTGCTGGAAGCAAGGCTCAGCAGAAGCCACATTCAAAAAGGAAATAGGACAGCTTATTTAGCTATCCTGCAGAACCAAATGTTTCCAAACCAACTGTGAAATTGCCAAAGTCAGCTCTACCGGAATCCCCCAACTTAAAGGCTGCAATGTTTCGCCATCTATCCGGACAAGCCAAAGACTGATTTTGTGTATCCTTTTAAACTTTTATTTGGGCTCTTTACTTCTTATTTCTGATCTGTTTGTATGTGCATTGCATTTTATAATATTTTCTCAGCTTTTTAGTAGTTAATAAACTTATTCTTTCTTTGACTCAAGAAAGCCTGGTTAAATTGGTTCCTTTTAAAAAAAATACATTTGGATTGGGAAATGTATACACAGGGGAAGGGATCCCTTTTAAATTAACCTTGTTGTGACCAACTGAGGGGGCTGAATGAATAAAGGGAGCCAGCTCATTCATCCTCACTTGGGAGCATAACAAAATTGGGGTCCCATTCGGGAAGTTAATAAATTGAGGAACCTCACCTGTGAACCAGTCATAACACGTGTCATCATGCAGTAAGTGCAGGATTTTGACAATTTGTTCAGACATCTTCACTTGGAGAGCAGGTTTCATAGGCTAAGTTGACACACAGTAAAAATTTTAGTGGGCCTCTGAATAGCAGATCTAGATCCTGATGTTGCTCTCTGCACTTTTCTTGTACTTGTCTTGCTGCAAGTACCATATTGGCTGTCCCACAGTTAAGCACTATGATTTTGGGAGGGCATCATCTACATAGCTGCCTTGTGAAGGTCCTTCCTGCAATTGAAAGAAAGCTTAATCCTCTATTGTTGCTGCACACATCTTTGGCTATGTTGGCATCCTTGAGGTCCCATGGAACATTTTGCTGATCCCAGATACTCTTGAAGATGGCTGTAAGTTTGTTAACAAGCTGTGTACTATTACATTTGAAAATCTCTGCTAGAATGCTATCTGGATCAAGGACTTTGCCATGTTTGGTTGATTTGATTTCCCTAACCACCTCTTCAGTGGAAGGAGAAAGAGAGGCTTTTCTTTACAGGCAAATTGTTCAATGATGTAAAGAATCTGCTGAGATGTGGTAGTCTCTGTTGAGGAGCTTGACAAAGTGCTCACACCAACTGTCCATTGTAGCTGCCTTATCAATGATTAGTTCATTTCTATCAGCTCTTAGAATAGGAGCAAAGGCTGTAGTGGGCCATATAGTCTTCATATTGTAAAAGCTCAGCCAGCTTATCAGCTTTTGCATTCCACCAGTCATTCTGCATTTCTCTTAGATATTCCATGAACTGTACGAGAGATAATGAACACCCTCTAAGGCAACCTTCTGTTTCATGAAACAATGGTTTGTGCCTTGGTGGTCAACTCTGACTGGAGGGGCAATGAGAAGTCTAGTCGAGCAATCAGTTGTGTTTTACATTAGTCAAACATAAATGTTCACCTCTTTTCTATTGTTCCTTAGTTCTGTTGAAGAGTCATACGGACTCAAACCGTTAATTGTGTTTCTCTCCACAGATGCTGTCAGATCTGCTGAGTGTTTCCAGGTATTTTTGTTAATGTTCAGTAATGTTGTGCAACACCTCGTACAAGTACACAAAGACAACAATTTAGTTTCAACTTGTGTTTGCATTTCTGCCTTTGTTACATTGATTTGTTTATTTAGTGCATTTCTCTATAGGCTGATATAGTTTGCAAACAAAAATCACTTCCTGAAATTCTAGCACAGTAAACCATGTTACAGCTTGGTTATTTCAAATATAAATGATAAGAAATGCAGTTCACAGAATTTATTATTGCCCATTATCAAGCAGCTCTTGTATTGAAAATGAATCTATTTTATTGTTAACTCATAGTTCTGAAGTTTACCAAACAATAGATAGACATAATGAAGGCCTTTTGGATAAATGCTCCACCCAGTGAGTCACACTGACCATGGATCTCAGTTAGAGTAACGATAATTGTTTACAATTATCTTAGTGAGGGAGGAGAAAATCCAGACAGATTATGTGATCACAATCTAGTGACTATTGCGTGGGCAAAGGTGAAGATAGGATTGGGCTCAACTGTAAACTACTTCACAGTTGAATACCTTGCCAACACACAAATAAGCTTAGACATGAAGAATGCCATTTAGTTCAATGTTACTCATGCCAGTGGAAACGCTTTAAACATTTTAATGCACTGATAATCACTACTCCATGCATGAAAACATTTTTGCTCTAGTTTGGCCGTTTTTAAAAAATCTCTTCAGTAATATCCCCTCTGTTCCCAAGGTGACGAATCATACCGAATCACAATTGGGAACTCCATTCCTAATCTGGGAGAATTACTAAGGGACCTGCTCCAAGACAGCTGCTGCCAACGGCTACCTTAAAATTCATAACAGTGCGATTCAATCGGCAATATTCCTTTTCCAATCAGTGAATCTTCCATTAAATGGTGGAAACTATGATCACAAATGGAAATCCAGAGACCATACTCTGATAGTGTCAAAATATGAGTGTTTAGCACAATCACAGCACCCTTCCAAGGAGTCTGTTTTCTCTGATATATGGTCCAGTATATAGGTGTTAAGGAGTGTCCAAAGTGGCCAAGATGAGGACCTAAGCTTCAATGTCTGTTTAAGCCTGCCTTTAGTGCAGGACACCACTTTGTTAAAGTAGTTAAAATGTGAGCTATGAATGGCTGCCCGACGGCTGATTAAGCCTGCATTTGCCAAATAAATTGGCTCCTAATGCTCATTATAAGAAGTTGCACAAAATTTGGCTGATTAATGCTGAAATACCAACCTTGCCTATCAGTGACAAGCTGAAAGGGAGTAAAGATGTAATTGGTGTGGATTGCGAGCAGTACATAAAGCCATGCTCAGCCTTCACAGTTTACTTGCTTGTTTCAGATTGGTTGACTACACTGTGCTTGAAAAGGACTTTTGATCTATGTTGGAAGACTTTTTGACACACTTTATCAAGACTTCACCAGCAGCTCACCAGCGTTTATTTTGGAAATTCTCTGAGGAGTTCCCCTAAAGATAAAAAAGGCCACCAATTCCACCACTACGCAAGTATCATTGCCACTATTTATATACATCGAAAACTATGATCACAAATGGAAATCCAGAGACCATACTTCCTGATTCAGCATCAAAAGGTTAGTGTTTAGCACAATCACAGCACCCTTCTAAGGAATGTAGAGCAAACAATGTAAACATGACACAACTAACAGCACTTACAAAGATTAAAATATTCATCCTGACCCTTACCCACAGTGGCTATCCTAAAAGTACTCTTGTACTATCCTAAAAACTATCATTAACATTCCCTTTGTCTTGCATCCATGACGTCTGTCAAATCCCCCCCTGAGCTCCTACTTATCCCTGATCTTCTATTTTGCTCCACCTGCTCTAACACCCTCTCTTCAACAGTATAAAACGCATCACAATTCTACCTCTCTTCAGCTCTGAAGCAGAGTCATACAGACTCGAGACATTAACTCTGTTTCTCTCTCCACAGTTGCTGCCAGACATGTTAATTTTTCTAGAGTTATTTCAGATTTCCAACATTGCAGTATTTTGTTTTTATCTAAAAGTACTCTTGCCTGCTCTGGTGCTTCTTTGAAGTGCAGCCTTAGTGACAGCAGCTTGAATGGCGAATGACTGCTCAGAATCTGAAGAGGGTGGCAAAGCCATCACAAGGCCTTGGGCTATAAAGGCCCACCATAGACTGTACCATCTCAGCATAGGTTTGAGCAGTCTGGGTTGCCTGGCTGATAGACAAGTGTAAAGACAATAATGCAGTGACGGATCAGAGAGCAGGAATGCTGCCATCCAGAGAGAGACCAGTGGACTCCTGCTCTATGATTCCCATGCTTCTAGCTCATGAATGTCCAATCTTTTCACATGAGGGGCCACATTTCAATTTTTTTCTCACTCACTGCGCCGGTGAGCAAATTTTGGAAAGATAAGGCATTAGGAATTTTTCTTGCCATTAATCAAAACAACAAAAAATATACATTTTTATGAACAAGTTGCAAATGGGAAGACTAATTTATTAACTTACCTTTTTGTCACTATATCAAATGCTCATTTAGTGAGAGATCTGGCATTGTCTTTGCTTGCACAAATACATGAACACCAGTTGGCCATTCAGCTCCTCGAGCCTGTTCTTTTATTCATTTAGATCTAAGCTGATCTGTAGCACAATTCATATCCCATGATGCTCTTCCCTAATGAAAAAAAATGTGCACCTCAGTCTTGAAGGCTCCAATTGTCCCTTAGCATCCACAGATGTTTGGCAGAGTGAGTTTCAGTTTTCAACTACCCTTTGTGTGAAAAAGTGCTTCCCAATTTCACTCCTGAATAATCTTGATCTACTTTAAAAATCATGCCACCTGTTCCCCCACCAGAGAAAATAGCTTCTCTACCCCATCAAACCCTTTCATTTTAAAATTACTGTAGTTATATATTTGCATCCTAGGTTGTCCGATCAATTGCTATCAGTCTCTTCAGCAGTAAACTGTGTTCACTGAAAATTTTTTAAATTGCAATTCATCAGACATAACTCAAGATGTTATGTTGAATGTAAGTACAGTAGAAGCTACTGAATTAAATATTTGATTTGTGGCTGAAGGAGATTATTCAATTGGCAAAATCACAAGTAAGATATGTAATTCTTCTTTGTTTTTTGATATAAGCTTGATGCATTTGCAATTTTTTTTACCATCTTATGATCTTCCCTAACTACATACCTGGCATTTGCCTTCCACTTATCTGACACCAGTTTATTCCTCGTGTTCCACAGCCACTCTTTCAGATTTTTTCTATCCCCAACAGTGCCCCCATTCCAATCAAATTTCAGACCCACTGGTTTTTTTGCTCTGAAGCCACTTCCTGTGAGTGTTCGAGAAAAGCATGGGATAAGCCTCCAATTTTCCTGGCATTCCCTCTCTGAAATACTCAGGCTGGCAGTTACTGGCATACCCCATGACCCCATTCTAGACAGTGAAAGCATTTTGATTTCAGCTCACAGACAGAATCCATCACCCGTGTTGCTTTCCACTTTGGTTCAGGAATTAAGAAATCAGAGAGAAATGTGGTGAGGATGCCTGTTACTTGATCTTACAGCGCTATATCATTGGACTCCTCGTTGTCTTTGGTGTTCTGACTGTGGGTATGATATTACCTGTAAACTTCTCAGGATATCTACTTGGTGAGCCTTGCTACTCAGGGATATTGAACCTTGCTGAATATTGACAGCAGACAGCTTCTCCCTCGCAGCCTCCACTGCCTTGCAGCCTCTCTTACTGCCACCACTCCAGTGCTTAGGCCTCTGGCTGAGTACCGCCACCCACCTTCCCACTGCTCACTGCTCCTCCACTCACAGACTCTTTCTGTCCTGTGTTTACATTAGAAATGAGAAACAAATTGATTGGAGGGACAGCTCCTTGCAGAATCTGTCACTTCCACTTGTATTTTGAACACTGTTTAGTGGGCTGGATAAATACCTTAGCGGCTGGACTCTGGCCCACAGGCCGTATATTGGACAACTCTCCTCTACCTCAAGACAGATCTCTGGGCAACTGAGACACCCTGCAAACTCCTTTCATCCAAGAGCCCAAAGCAACCTTGGGAGGTGCCTGAGCTTCCATTAAAGCACTTTTCTGTTTCATGGAAGATGCTATTAGTGCAATGGGAGCTATTTGGGCTTCCACTACAGCAGTGTGTTGTTCAGTAAAAGCTGTTTGGCACTCTGGGAAACTGCCATGACTGCAGTAGAAGTTGCAAATTGCATCATGAATTATAGGTGCAAATTCAACTTAGACTTACAACATAGTAATCATTAGAGAGGCATGGCTGCATGACAGGCAGAACTGTGAACTGTGAATATCAGGCTAAAAGGTCTACAGGAAGGACAGGGAGTCTGACAGAGTGGACAAAGTAGCATTAATTATTAAGGATGACAATACTTCTATGATCAGATAAGAGATGATATAATGAGAGATATACAAGTAACCTTTATGGGTAGAAATACAAAATAGAAAAGGATTTAAGACTCTAGTGGGAGTTGTGTATAGGCCTGGTATCAGTTGTGAATTGGCCAAACATATCAGTGCAATTTAATTTTAATGGGAGACTTTAAGATCCATAGAGATTGGGATTAGCAGATGAGCTCATGTCAGAAAAGTTAATGAATTTCTTGGATGTGTTCAGATTAGCATTCTGCAAAAATGAGTGGAATTTAGTTTGTGCGATGAGCCCCACCCCACCCCCCCAACCCCCCTCAACACCACCACCCTCCCACCATTGTTTGGAGTACTGGTGGGAGCCACATGTCACTTCTCTCCAGAAGGCCTGACACCATTTAGGTGCAATTAGGCACTTAGCTGGCCAGGGTGGACCGCCCATAGGATCAAGGCCCGGTCCTCTTTGCCCTACTTCCCCTTTCCAGAACCCTCAGTTCAATAGGCACTCTCCATCCCTTCAGTCTATGCTGCCCCTCTCCATCACCAGTTCATGCTGGAGCTCTCCTCCATCCTCTCCTTACCGCTGTTCATGGCCTCTACCTCTTGATGCTGTCCAGGAGATTGAACATTGTGAACAGGAGCTCTCAAGATCTGTATTTCCCAACCATAGTGTTCAGGATTAATTCAGCAGGAGGGACTGAGACTACACCAAAGGGGAGGAAGAGTATTGGGACTGAGGAGATACGTTAGTAATGGCATTGAGGGGAGGAGGCACAAATGTTTGACAAGCTTGTAATCTCCAAATTTTTATTGGAATAGGAATTTTGGATCTAATTCAAATTACTTTTCAACTAATAAATTAACTTGATTACATGTAACTTTTTTGAGTATTTTATGAGTTAAGTTTAATAGCTGTGAGCAGAAGCAAGTGATAAGCATGTCGGAGTTCTGACCATCATTTGTGGAAAATCAATTAAAGAAACATATAATAGTTCATATCAAGCTGCAGAATGCAGCAATAACTTTGAGCTGTCACATGGGGAGTGGGCACATCATGACTGAGATACTTGGAAGATAGAGCTACCATATACCACCACCATATTACGCTAATATTTTAGTCTCTAGTCTGTGCTGAGTTACATAAGAATATAGGAAGCTATTGCCAGATTATTGTCACGGCCCATAGCCTTTGCAGTATCCAGTGTCTTCAATCTTCTTGATAGTACGTGGAGTGAATCGAATTGGCTGAAGACTGGCATCTGTGATTCTGGGGTCCTCTGGAGGAGGCCGAGATGGATCATCCACTCAGCATTTCTGGCTGAAGATTGGTGCAAATGCTCCAACCTTATCCTTTGCACTGGGTTCCCCCATCATTGAGGATGGGGATATATGCAGAGCCTCCTCCTCCTCCAGTGAGTTGCTTAATTGACATCCACCTTTCACGACTGGATGTGGCAGGGCTGCAAAACTTAGATCTGATCCATAGATGGTGGAACCGCTTAGCTGTGTCTATTACTTGCTGCTTATGCTGTTTAGCACTCTAGTCATCCTGTGTTGTAGCTTCACCAGGTTGACACCTCATTTTTAGGTATGCCTGGTGCTGCTTCTGGCATGCCCTCCTGCACGCTTCATTGAACCAGGGTTGATCCCCTGGCTTGGAGAGAGAGTGGAGGATATGCCGGGCCATGAGGTTACAGATTGAGGTTGAATGCAATTCTGCTGCTGATGGCCAACAGTACCTCATGGATGCCCAGTTTTGAATTTCTAGATCTGTTTGAAATATATCAAATTTAGCTTGGCAGTAGGGCCACACAACACAATGGAGGTTATCTTCAATATGAAGATGAGACTTTGTCTCCACGAGGACTGTGTGGTGGTCACTCCTACCGATACTGTCATGGACAGATGCATCTGCGGCAGGCAGGTTGGTGAGAATAAGGTCAAGTATGTTTCTCCCTCTTGTTGATTCCCTCACCACCTGCCGCAGGCTCAGTCGAGCAGTTACGTCCTTTTGGACTCGGCCAACTCGGACAGCAGTGCTGTTAGCGAGCCACTCTTGGTGATGAACTCAGAATACATTCTACGCCCTTGCCACCCTCAGTGCTTACTTCTGTTGGGCAGAACATACCCAGGGATGGTGATGGTGGTATCTGGGAGATTGGGCCATAATTTCCAAGTTCCTCAGTGTGCGTCATAGTGTGGGGTGGCGGGGGTGGGGGGTAATGGTACCCCAAAGATGCACTGGGGAATCCCCTTCGGAGGTTCCCAGATAAGGTTTGCGTGGTAATTGCCCAGAAGTGCAAGCTTCCTCTGGCGGTTGCCCAGCACGTGGAACCATCTGAAAAATTCAATTTAAATGGTAAACTTTGGGTTGTTCCAACAGGGTTACATCAATAGTTACCCAGAAAAGGTTAGAAGAATTAAAAGCTCTTTCTAACTTCTCAATAACCATTGCACAGATCCACACCAACCCCAACAAAGGACTCTCCAAGGAACCTCCAGGGGTCTCTCTCCACACCCCCTCACCACGGGACTCCCTCAGCCCCTCATAGCCCAGGGGTATTCCTCCACTAGCTAGTGCCATAAAAAAGAACTGTGGCTTTCTTCCCTTCAACAGAACTGCACTGAATGCTGGGACCCGTGGATACGCTGCAGTACCTGGATCTCGCCCGGCCTGAGCCGGAAGATCGGACGAGACAGGATTTCAGGTAAATAAATGGAATTGGAGTGGTAATCCAGGTAAGTTCAGGCTCATTATAGGTAAGGTATGATTCAGTGAGTATGACTATGTCAGGCTATTTCTTGACTAGTCTGTGAGGGAGCTCTTCCAATTTTGGCAAAGCCCAAGTCTAAGCTTGCCTTTGCCTAATGGCCACACAGGTGTATTTTTTTTGTCAGTGATTACTGCAGAGTAAGAACACAGTTCAATTATCCCCCTTGCCCAGCACTGAGGCTTGTAATGTCACTTCCACCCTTTCTGCAGTCAGATAATTTATAGGTTTTTGTTAGGCAAAGGTATTTAAGGTTATGGTACAAAGTGGGTAAAAGGAGTTAAGAAACATTTCAGTCATGATCAAACTGAATGGCAGAACAGCTTTGAGGAGTTGAATAACCTAAGATTTGTGCTCCAGAACTTGCCGCGCCCCTAGCCAAGCTGTACCGGTCTAGCTACAACACTGGCATCTGGAAATTTGCTCAGGTATGTCCTGTACAGAAAAAGCAGGAGAAATCCAACCCAACCATTAACTGCTTCATCAGTCTACTCTTGACCATCAGTAAAGCGATGGAAGGGGTCATCAACAGTGCTATCAAGCAGCACTTGCTTGGCAATAACCAGCTCACTGATGCTCCATTTGTGTTCCTCCAGGGTCACAGCTCCTGACCTCATTGCAGCCTTGGTTCAAACATAGACAAAAGAGCTGAACTCCAGAGGAGAGGTGAGAGTGACTGCCCTTGATATCAAGGCAGCATTTGACCAAGTATGGCATCAGGAGCCCTGGCAAAACTGGAGTCAATGGGAAACTGTGGAAAACTCTCCACTGTTTGGAGTCATACCTAGCAAAAAGGAAGATGATTGTTTTTTTGGAGGTCAGTCATCTCCATTCCAAAACATCACTGCAGGAGCTCCTCAGGGTAGTGTCCTAGCCCCAATCACCTTCAGCTGTTTCATCAATGACCTTCCTTCCATCATAAGGTCAGAAGTGGGGATGTTCGCTGATGATTGCACAGTGTTCAACACCATTCACGACTCCTCAGATACTAAAGCAGTCCATGTCCAAATGCAGAGAGACCTGGAAAACATCCAGGCTTGGGTGACAAGTGGCAAGTAACATTTGTACCACAGAAGGCACAGAAAATGACCATCTCCAACAAGAGAGAATCGAACCATTTCCTCTTGACATTCAATGGCATTACCATCACTGATCCCCCCACTATCAACATCCTGGGGGTTACTATTGACCAGAAACTGAACTGGACTAGCCATGCAATTACTGTGGCTGCAAAAGCAGGTCAGAGACTGGGAATCCTGTGGCGAGTAACTCACCTCCAGATTCTCCAAAGCCTGTCCACCATCAACAAGGCACAAATCAGGAGTGTGATGGGAGACTCTCCACTTGCTTGGATAAGTGCGGCTTCACCAACACTGAAGAAGCGTGACACCATCCAGGACAAAACAGCCCACTTGATTGGCACCTCTTTCATAAACATTCACTCCCTCCACCACTGACACAGAGTGGCAGCAGTCTGTATCATCTACAAGATGCACTGCAGGAACTCAGCAAGTCTCCTTCGGCAGCACCTTCCAAACCCACGACAGCTACATCTAGAAGGACAAGGGCAGCAGACACAGGGCAAGTTCCTTTCCCCTCCAAGCCACTCACCATCCTGACTTGGAAATATGTCACCATTCCTTTGCTATAATTGGGTCAAAATCCTGGATCTCCCTCCCTAACATCACTGTGGGTGTACTTACACCACATGGACCACAGTGGTTTAAGAAGTCAGCTCACCAACCTTTTATCAAGGACAATTAAGGATGGGCAATAAATGCCAACAATGCCCACATCCTATGAATGAATAAAAAAACTTATCTGTAATGACCTCCATAGTCAAATAGCATAATTACCAATGATCACATTTGAGGCATGTTCTCCTGAGTGAGATACCAGATGGCTGCAGTGAAACCATAACCCAGTTAGTGTCTTCATGAAAGGAATGATAACTGTAGAAGACTGAAGAAATTGATGATAATACTTCCATCCCCAATGTTTGGTTTGTTTATAACAGAATAGTAGGACTTGGGCATCAGCCTGTGTGAAATGGAAGGGTAAATTTTAGGATGCTGACTTTACTTTCATTTTTCTTAAGGCAGTGTAACTTTGAATTCTAAAACATTTTTTGATGTTCTTTATACTTTAAAATTTCTCTTTGAAATGGCTTGGAACTGGAGTATGGTTATTGCTGCTTTCTTTAACAGCCCCTTTCAAACACTAACAATACCGAGAACAAGCATCAGCGACTTAGTTCAGCAATAGCACTCTCAGAGAGCTCCATCCGCTGATGGTACTGTGACATTATATTGAACTTCTGAGCATCATGCACACTAGATTGAAGTGGAGTAGCAGCTTGGCTCAGTTGTGGCACTTTTGCTGGATCAGAAAATTGTGGGCTCACTGCTTCACTCCAGGACTTTGGTCCGATCTCACCTCTGAGGTGTGTGTGATGTGGGAAGTGAATTTATGAGTGCTAAAGAGGGAAGTATGGGTTTCCTGAATGCCCTCAGTTTCTAACTACAGGGCCTCCATAGACTTCCTGCCCATAGCCAGATTGACAGACTAGTTGTTCAATCAGAGGGTGGTGGAGGGGGAGGGGAAGATGGAGGCTGGGAAGAGCAGAAGGTGCTCAGGATGAGCAGCTGGTGCTCTGGGGATGGGACTGATTGTGGTGGGAGGAATTTGATAACTGCAGGGCACAGATAGATTGCAGAGGTGATGTTTTCTGATAAGCTTATGTAAGAGCATAAAATGCAGGAAATAACAGGTCAGACAACATCTGTGGAGAGAGAGAGAGAGAGAGAGATGAGACTCATGTTTCAGTTCGATGTCAGAATTGGAACAAGTTAGAGCTGTAACAATTTGTAAACAAGCACAAGGCATAAAAAGGAGAGAGAGAGAGAGAGAAAGAACAAAAATAGGAAAATCTATGAAGAGTGGAAGACAGTGCTGATTAAACACTGGGCTGTGTTTATTTGTGTTACAACATTAGGAGGAGTACCTCCTGCACATGTGCAGGTACTACGGCCTGAATCTTCATAAAGGCAGAGAACCTTGCCGTCATTATGAAAATGACTGCGGAGGCATGGATCTGAATGTCCCCCCAACCCACCCAAATATGACACCTACCATTTTCGGGGTGGGTGGTGATGGTGGGCGGGGAATGGGGGCTGGTTCCAAAATGCACATCCGTGGTTCATAGAGACAGCTGCCATTGAAAACAGGATCAGCTAGGAGTGGGAAACAAGAAATGTGTATATTAAACCTGCTAGAGGCAGGTTTAACTTTGTGGAATTGCTTAGATAGGTGGGGTACCCTTTTGGAGAGATATGGTACCCTTTTGGAAATGGTCCCGGGTCACCTTTGTGGGAAGTCAGGTGTCCTTTAGGAAAGGTCAAGTGCCCTTTGGGGTTATTAAAATTAGACCTGAATGTGCATAAAAAGTGCACAAATTCATTGAAACTGTCAAGCTTATTGGAACTGCCAGGAGGAACTGTCAAGCTGTCAAGGAATTTAAAGCTCCTGGCCTTTAATTATTTGAATAAGAAACTTCTGCAGTGTTAAAAAAGTTAGTGCTTATTATTTCACTCTGTTGACATAAGCCTGAGGGTTATCATTACTGGATTAGTGCTGCATGTCTGATTTTGCAACCTCCCATTATCACACTGTGGTGCCTCTCAGTTCACAGTTTGATTGCTTCACAGTTTGATTGACAGCTCCAAGCAGTTATAGGCTTTTTGAAGTCCAATGATTGTTTTTATAAAAGATTAAAGGAAGTTAAATGTTGTTTGGTAGTACATAACTTGAGTATTGCTGAAAAGAAGATACATGCTATTTAAAATTTTTGCCTTACATTTAATAGGACAGGTCGCAATATTACCAACTGTAAAGAGAACACATAATTTATATTGCATGAACAGTCAGTTCTGATTGGTTGGCAAGTGGACTCTGCTAGAGATGATGCCATGCCAAATGGAGTTCATTGCCAAGCTAATGTTCAAATTCAAACAAGGCAGGTCAACATTGGTCAAGGCATTGCCATCGGGAATGAACCAGGGAATGGCTGTCCCCCAAACTTTTGTTTAGTTAAAAAAGGTGCAATGCACCTTTTCCCACATCATACCCCATCTGCAATCTTGTTGCTCACCCACTTGACCTGTCTATATACCTTTGCAGCCTCTCTGTGTTCTCTTTACAACATACATTTCCACCTAGCTAGAGGGAGATAATTAGTAATATGGCACTGTAAAGTATGGAAAGTATGGAAATTATAATCATTATGGACTTTTTGTGCAGAGATAATTTTTGTAGTAGCTGCTGACACTACAAGCCTAAGTGACATGAATTTCAATGCGTGTCTTGGGATGCAAGCAGTTTACACAAGCATGGAATGACTGCCACATTTTGAACATGACTGTTAACTTAAAGGAGCAGGAAATGTTCAATTGAACTGTTCTTCAATGGGCTGCTGCTGGAGACCTCTGGCCGGAGGTATGCTTCATCCTTCCTCACCATTCTCTCTCATGGGTGTCATCACCTTCATCAAGCTGAAGATCCTCAAACATTGGTAGCTCCATACATTGCCCCTGTTACAAAGCAAAGTTCTGCAGCACACGGTCAAGAACTATCATGCTGATACTGAGATTACTGTGAATTAATTGATGCCAGCTGATAGCATTTCCCTTAGAGAGATAAAAGCATTCTTGTTATGAAACACAAACAGTATCACCAAGGTTAATTTTTCCAGTACTGCACAATTGTTAATAATTGCTGAGTGTTTCCTGTTCTGTTCATTAGCAATGCTGTGTACTTTTCTCACACAAAAGCATTTTTACTGCAAGCCCCAATTTTGCACTGCCTGCAAAATCTATGCAAGGAATTGCTGCCTGCCAGGACCTAGGTACCCCATGGTGCACTGAGGATGGTGTCACATTTTGCACGATTAGCCTGAGTCCTCAGTACACATCTGACCTTGTAACCATAGTCAGCCCAATTGGACATGTGGTAAATCAAATTTAAAGGTGTAACTGCATTTAAAGGCTTCATTTTGGAGTAAATATTCTTTCAGCCTTGATAAAGCTTCAAAGTGTATTTTAAATATTTATCATATGGTTCAATAAATTTCTGTCCTGACTAAGTTGGAGATGTACATAAATTGTGTGATATAATTGCAGAAATCTTTACTCTTCCTCCTCCAAACCTAGTATGCTAAAGGAGTTTCCATCCTGTCCACTTGGTTGTTGCAAGTAAATGGAGATGAAAACTAAAACTACAATTAAAGTGTCAATAAAGCTATACAATAGGCGAAACAAAATGTTAAGAAAACAATCTTACCTTGAAGAAGCCTCTTATAAGTCCGGCCCTTCACAGTGTCACAACATAATTTTAAATGAAAACAAAGCCAGAAGACCCAGGTACAACTGTATTTCATACATTATGTGGACACCAGCCTTAGTCAGGACACACCTTTACAGGTCCAGACAATCCTTTCTGGACAAACATTTAAAATTCACCTTAAAGCTTGATGAAGACTGAAAGAATATCCCAGCTGCAAAATGTAACATGCTGGAAATTGGATGTATGGCCTGTTGCCCAACTTGCCCCAGGGAAGCTCTATGCTTCAGCACAGCTTTGTCAAATTTGAACTTATATCTGTTGCAAATTTAGTGTGAAGATGTAATCTAACAGCAATGCATCACCAGTCCAAAATGCAATTTGCAAACAATAAATATTACTATTCATTTGATTATTTCCAAGCTGGTATGAAATAGTGAATTAGTGGAATTATATGCATTATATCAATCAACACCCAATTCTCATTCCAGCCCTCTCCCTGGCAATGATCTGAGCCCAACCAGATTGTTCATAAATTTGGTGTCATATCTGACAGTGAGATGAGCTTCCAATCACATTTTCAAGGCATTTCTAAGACCAGCTATTTCAACCTCAGTGACATCACCCGACTCAGCTCATCTGCTGCTGAAACCTTCATTATTAAACCTATCAGTTGGGAGAGAAACAGTCTCTGATTGGAGGAGCAGTGAACAGTGGCAGCCATGAGTGTGCTGAAGGCTCTCGGGCCCAAGGGAAGTGAAGGTGCGGTGAGGCTGGAGCCCAGGTGGCCCAGGTGAGGTGAGGCTACAGCCTATGTGGCCAAGGTATGGTGAGGCTGCAGCCCAGGTGGCCAAAGTGAGGCGAGGCTACAGCCCAGGTGGCCAAGGTGAGGTGAGGTTACAGCCCAGGTGGCCAAGGTGAGGTGAGGCTACAGCCTAGGCGGCCAAGGTGCGGTGAGGCTGCAGCCCAGGTGGCTAAAGTGCAGTGAGGCTGCAGCCCAGGTGGCCAAAGTGCAGCAAGGCTGCAGCCTAGGCGGTCAAGGTGCAGTGAGGCTGCAGTCCAGGTGGCCAAGATGTGGTGAGGCTGCAGCCCAGGTGGCTAAAGTGCAGTGAGGCTGCAGCCCAGGTGGCCAAAGTGCGGCAAGGCTGCAGCCTAGGCGGTCAAGGTGTGGTGAGGCTGCAGTCCAGGTGGCCAAGATGTGGTGAGGCTGCAGCCCGGGTGACCAAGGTGCAATGAAGCTGGAGCCCGGGTGGCCAAAGTGCGGTGGGGGCTGGAGCACGGGAAGCACGAAGTTACCCTAATGAGTGTGTAGGGAAGCAAGATAGAGTGTTTGTGTGTGTGTGTGTGCGTGCATGTGTGTGTGTCTGTATGTGTGAGCAGGGTGGTGGGGGGATGAATGAGAGTGTGAGTGAGTGTCTGGCTTACTCCCAGTCTCAGGGTTAGCACTCACTGGCACCACCACACACCAGCACATATACGCACACGGCCACTCACAGTGGGTGAGGGTGAGTGTGTGAGTACCCTGAAACTGGGAGTGAGTCGGACACACACACACTGACCCTTTCACACTCTGATCATTTTTATTAATTAATCTTTTTTAACATAACGATTTATTGTTATGACATTGTTTTACTTTTGCTCAGGAATTGTTTCTTTTCTTAATACTTCAACTTTTTTTTTGAAATTCAGTTTATTGTTGCGCCAAACCTTATCTTCCTGAAATTTGTTCATCGGCTCCTTGAGTGGGAAAAAAAATGCAAATGTGCCCCCCCCAACCCACCCTGAGCAAAAAGGTTGTACAAGCCTTATCGATAATATGCCTTAAAGCCACTGTACACCAGTGAAGGAGAAAATGGCTGTTTGAGATGTTGATTGGGCAGCCATTCAAGCGAAATGTATGCACTAGTGCCTGTTATTTGCAATTTTCTCCTAAAGGCAGATATTAAAGAGACCATATGTTTTCAAAGGAATATCAAACAATATGCTATGGAAAGGAAAATTGATTGGTATGCAATGGTGAAGTGATCTGCTATATCCAGTTTTATGCCATTGCCTTTGTCTTGCTGATTTCCTCTTTCAATATGAATTTTAAGAGCAGTCAGCACACCTTTAAGAGCTGCTCCCATTCAATATCATGGTTCTTGTCTCATGCGTGTTCATTGCATGTTCAGTTCTCTGTACTACAGGCATGCACAGCATTTAAGGAGGAGATTAAGGCAGCCCAGTATGTTCAGATCAAATTGGCTTTGCCTATTACCAAAGGCACTCATTCAGATAATTTCAGTTCAGTTGGTGAAGCTAGATGTCCTCAGACTGCAAGAATGTAGGTTCATCTTCTGCTCTGTTAAATCCACTGATCTCACCTGCGCTGCGTAGGAAAACAAATTGGAGTCCTAGGTGGCAAAATTCGACTGTTGTGCTGCTGGCATTGGTGCTATGGAATCCCAGATATCGAAAAATAGCAGCCAAACCACTTCTAGCTGCCCAATTCTGGTGCAGCCTACATGCCAGAAACAACCAGTGTGGTCAGATTATGACATCTGTTTATCTGCATGAGGGATTCCCCCACTTGTGTTATTAATAGGGATCACCATGGGTCTGTCAGGTGAGGTGCTTCATTTGCTGCTGCAGAGTGAGTGGAAGCCATATGTAGTGTGCTGTTGGAAGAGTTCTGAGAAGTTGTTGGAGTCAGAAAGGGGTGGTGCTGAACTTTGCCAAGGACGCCAGAGGGGTTTGAAGGCCCGTCAGCAGAAAGCCTGCTTTCAATAATGGCTGCTATTGTTTCTGTTCCTCTAGGTCTACAACGTGACTGGGTGATGGAGCACAGGCAACAGAATGGGAAAGAGGGGAGAAGGAGGAGAGCTCACAATTGAAGGCTGTACCCATCAACGATCTTCAGGAAGCACTTTTCCTAACTCCACTTCAGCCAGGAGCCGTGTCTGAGTCAGCTATAATTCACTAAAGAGGTGTTCACTGAACTGTATCACCTCCTCCAATGGGCCGGCAGCCACACAGCAAGATGAGGATCTTACTGCTGGGCATGAAGATCACTATTATCCTCAATTTCTATGCAAATGGATCCTGGTGGGCAGGACTCAGCAGCATTGTCAACATAGTTCATTGTGCATTGCGTCATCAGGGAGGTGTTAGGAGAGAGGGCTGCATAATTTCCTCTCCAACCACAGAGAAACAGGAAGAGTAGGCACATGGCTTTCCCATGCTCTTTAGACTCCCAATGGTGCAGGGAGCCATCAAGTATATGCATGCTCCTCTGCATGTGCCATATATGAATGCAGAGATGTTTTGTAACCGCAAGGGGTACTATTCTCTGAGTGTCCAGTGAGTGTGCAAACATGCACAGAACATCCTGTCAATGGATGCCTGCTAACCTGTCAACAGCCATGGTGCATTCATCCTGCATCTATCAGTCTGCCGCTCTTGTCATCTTTCAGCCATCACAATGAACCAGAGGCTGGCTGCTTGGAGACAAGGGTTACTCGCTCTGCACTTCATTCATGACTCTACTCTGGAATTCCCTCCTGCTTCTCCACCTCGTTTTTCTCCTTTAAGAAATTCATAAACCTACTTCTTTGGTCTAGCTTTTGGCCATCTGACCTAATGTCAGCTTACGTGACTCGATGTCATACTTTCTTTTGTAAAGCTCCTGTGAAGCAGCTTGGGAAATTTCATTACATTAAAGGTGCTACACAGATAGAAGTTGTTTTTGTTTGTGTCGCTGGCTAGGCCAGCATTTATTGCCCATCCCTAAATGCCCTTGAGAAGGTGGTGGTGAGCTGCCTTCTTGGACTGCTGCAGTTCCTGTGGTGTAGGTACACCTACAGTGCTGTTAGGGAGTGAGTTCCAGGATTTTGACCCAGCGACAATGAAGGATCAACAATATATTTCCAAGTTAGGATGATGTGTGGCTTGAAGGGAAACTTCCAGATGGTGGTGTTCTCATGCATCTCCTGCCCTTGTCCTTCTAGGAGGTAGCATGCAGGGATTTGGAAGGTGCTTTCGAAGGAGCCTTTGTGAATTGCTGCAGTGCATCTTGAAGATAGTACACACTGCTGCCACAGTGCATCGGTGGTGGAGGGAGTGAATGTTTATGGATGGGATGTCAATCAAGTAGGCTGCTGGATGGTGTCAAGTTTCTTGAGTGTTGTTGGAGTTGCACTCATCCAAGCAATTGGAGAGTCCATCACACTCCTAGCCTGTGCCTTGTAGATGGTGGACAGGCTTTGGGGAGTCAGGAGATAAGTTACTCGCCACATGATTCCTAGCCTCTGACTTCCTCTTGTAGCCACAGTATTCTTATAGCTAGTCCAGTTCAACTCCTGGTCAATGGTAACCCCCAGGATGTTGAAAGTGGGGGAGTCAGTGATAGTAATGCCATTGACTGTCAAGGGGCATTGGTTAAATTCTCTATTGTTTGAGATGGTCATTGCCTGGCAAGTGGCACATGGGTGGCATAAATGTTACTTGTCACTTGGCAGCTCAAGCTTGGATATTGTCCAGGTCTTGCTGTATTTGGACTCTGAGGAGTCGCGAATGGTGCTGAACATTGTGCAATCATCAGCGAACATCCCCACTCCTGACCATATGATGGAAGGAAGGTCATTGATGATGCAACTGAAGACGGTTGGGCCGAGGACACTACCCTGAAGAACTCTTACTGTGATGTCCTGGCGCTGAGGTGATTGGCTTCCTACAACCACAACCATCTTCCTTTATGTTAGGATGACACCAACTAGCCTAGAGTTTTCTTCCTGAATCCCATTGACTCCAGTTTTGCTGGGGCTCCCTGATGCCACACTTGGTCAAATGCTTTCTTGATGTCAAGGGCAGTCACTTCACCTCGGGAGTTCAGCTCTTTTATCCATGTTTGAGCAAAGGCTGTAATGAGGTAAGGAGCTGAGTGGCTCTGGCAGAACCCAAACTGAGCATCAGTGAGCAGCTTATTTCTAAGCAAGTGCTGCTTGATAGCACTGTTGATGACCCCTTCCATCATTTTACTGATGATTGAGAGTAGACTGATGGGGCGGTAATTGGCCAGGTTGGATTTGTCCTGTTTTTTGTGTACAGGACATACCTGAGCAATTTTTCGCATAGCCGGGTAGATGCCAGTGTTGTAGCTGTACTGAAACAGCTTGGCTAGGGGCACAGCAAGTTCTGGCGCACAAGTCTTTAGTGCTATTGCTGGAATATTGTCAGGGCCCATAGCTTTTGTAGTATCCAGTGCTTACAACCATTTCTTGATATCATGTGGAGTGAATAGAATTGGTTGAAGACTGGCATCTGTGATGCTGGTGACCTCCGGAGGAGGCTGACATGGATCATCCATTCAGCACTTCTGGCTGAAGATTGTTTAATAATAAATGCCTTATCCTTTGCGCTGATGTGCTGAGCTCCCCCATCATTGAGGGTGGAGATATTTGTGGAGTTTCCTCCTCCAGTGAGTTTTAAATTGTCCACCACCTTTCGTGACTGGTTATGGCAGGACTGTGCCATGAGGATGACTATGTCAGGCTGTTGCTTGACTCATCTGTGAGACAGCTCTCCCAGTTTTGGCACAAACCCCCAGATATTAGGAAGGGATACTTTGCAGGGTCAACAGGGCTCAGGATTTCATTGTAATTTCTGGTGCTTAGGTCAATGCTGGTTGGTCCATCCAGTCTCATTCCTTTAAGGCTTGTTTGCTGCAACCGAGTGGCTAGCTAGGCTATTTCAGAGGGCATTTAAGAGTCAACCACATTGCTGTGAGTCTGGAGTCACATGTAGACCAGGTAAGGATAGCAAATTTCCTTCCCTAAAGGGGTATTAGTGAATCAGATGGGGTTTTACAACAATTGACAGTGGTTTCATGGTCATGATTAGACTTTGCATTCCAGATATTTTATTGAATTCAAATTCCACTGTCTGCCATGGTGGAATTTGAACCTGGTCCCCAGAGCATTACCCTGAGTCACCAGTCCAGTAACAATACCACTATGCCACTGCTTTCTCCTATTGTGTCCTCATTGAGCCCCCACTACTGAATCCTCATTTCAATTTTCTTTTACTATTTAAGCAGTGAAAGCATTTAAAGCGGTGCCTTCACAAGACCCTACCAATCTGATAGGTAGAAAGCTAGTCCAATAGTAGTGTCCACTTCCAAGCCAACACGCCCAATATTGAGGTGCTAATCACTCAAAACTGTTGGGTAGATATATTAGCCACATGCCTGACAGCAGACTCCCGAAGCAACTGCTCTACTAGGAACTCAGTCGCAGCAAGAGTCTCCCAGAAAGACAGTGGGAATGTTTTATCAATGTCCTCAAAGTATCCCTGAAGAGGCCAAGCAACTTAACCAACTCATGGGATTCCCTAACTCGTGACTGAACAAAATTGGGAAGCTTCATTCAGGAAGGCACAAAACACATTAAGAGACTTCGTCGGGAGCATGTCAAGACGAAGTACAAGTATTACAGGACCGCTTAAACCTCCATAAAACTCATCTAGCCGACCCTTCAAGTACCACCTGCCCAGCATGTGGCAGATTCTGCATTGGATTGATCAGCTATGTCAGAACCCACCGAACTGAAGTGGAAGCAAGTTATCTTCAATCCCGAGGGTCTCTCTCCAAGGAGAAGAAAACAGTTATCAATGAATAACTATGTCTGCTTGCATAAGATCATAGGTAAGTATGCACATTATATGCAAATAAACACAGCTCTTTGTGTGTGAGGCTGGTGGCATTGGCAAGTGTGTTAGAGTGAGGTGCAGCATCTCAATATTTGACATGTGTCCTGATTGCCGGTTTTGAGAGGTGCATTCAGCACTTTGAGAGGTTGGTGGTTTGTTCAGTAGGAGATGTTCGTTTACTGAACTTGACCAATTTGAGAGAATTGAAACTGGAAGTCTTGCCAACTCTGCATAACTTAAACCTGATCCTGAAACTATAGATCATGAATCAGCATATCCGGGGAAAAACTCACTCAGCAGCACATTTTTCGGTAAGTACAGATTCATTTTTTTTTAAAGATCAACATCAAATGATTCTTTTACAAGTAAGTTAGCTAAACTGGGCTCTCAATCCTTGTGCGGAATCTTCTGTTCCCACCAACACTGGGAAGCGTGTTGGGCAGGGGGACTTAATCTGGTCTGAGGCCAAAAACCAGTTTTCTGATGTCGGGATGAACTTTTGGAATTCTGTTCTCTGGAATTTAAGGGCCAATGTCAGGAAACAATGTCAGGAAGCCCTTTTGCATGCATTAGGACATCAAGCATGCTCATTAAAAGGCCACCTTGAAGGAATTAAGTTCCTCTGCCAAAGTAAGTTCCCCGCCAGTGAGAAATTAGAACGTTCACTTTTGTTGGTTGCCACCTATCAGACTTTCCCTTTAAGGGGAGCTTGTTAAACCACATGCCTCTGGTCAAATCAGACTAGCAGCAGAGATCTCAAAACCGGTATTAGGCCCTTTGGATATGTAAAGGCCATAACATCTGCACAGTGATTTTTTTTTTGTCTTTACCGATATGGTGATGATGCATTTCCTGAGTGAGCACTTCCTGCCCACCATTTTGAAAGCTGTTTAGGAACACTGGGTACTGCACAGTCAAATTTAAGTTTAAAAACCTGCCAATGTAGTAGAAAAGCCACCTAAAATTAAGCAGAATGCACAACTGTAATAAGGAAGACATCATTTGAAAGGAGTGTAAGGCATTGTAAATTTAATTTCTTTTCCCCTTTTTGTCTTTTCGTTTCAAGACTCAGCAACTATTTCCCTTGTTCTTTTGCAATCTAACCATAAAATTTCTCTTTTGTGACAGTTAGAATTTTTGGTTGCTTTAGTTAAATACAGAAGTTGGCCTTTGCTGCTCAAAGAGAAATCTTCTGTCTGTTATATACTATGACTTAAGACAGTCCTCAGACTTACTGAACATTATGAAAGGATTTAAACTAACCAAACTACTTGGCCATTCACATCAAGGGCATGATATTTGCAATTAGGGAATGATAGTATAGTGCTTATGCTATTGGATTAGTAATCCAGAGAAATGAGTTCAAATCCTACCACTGCAGTTATGGAATTTAATTTAATTTAATGAATGAAAAGCTAGCATCAGTAATTTTAACTATATCATATTGGATTATCATAAAATTCATCTGGTTCATTCATACAGTTTTGGGACGAAAATTAGCTGTCCTTCAATGGTCTGACTCCTGACCCATACTAATACGGATGACTCTTAACAGCCCTCTGAAATGGTCTAACCAGCCATTCAGTCAGTGAGGGATAGATAACAATAATGCCCACATCCAGTGAATGAAAAGAAACTCCTCAGATTATGAAGCAGTCCATGCCAGCATACAGCAAGACCTGGACAACATTCAGGCTTGGGCTGGCAAGTGGCATTCATGAAACATTCACGTCACACAGGTGTCAAATATCAATGTTACATGCCACTTATCAGCCATCTCCAACAGGAAAGGATTAAACTATCTCCCCTTGACATTCAATTGCCTTACTATTTTCAAATCCCCCACCATCAACACTCTGGAGGGCATCATTGATTAGAAACCTAACTGGAACAGCCACTACGGTAAAGACTCTGCTTGGCTAGTAGACTAAACACATGTGGAATTGACTGTGGCAGTTCATGCAGTTAACTGAAAGTGTTTTATGTGAGAGACGTCAGGCTGCAACGAACTTGTGGTGAGTGACTCACCTCCTGACTCTCCAAAGCCTTTCCATTATCTACTAGCTACAAGTCAGGAGTGTGATGGAGTACTCCTCATTTTCCAGGGCGCATGTCACTCCAATAACACTCAATAAGCCTGACACGACCCAAGACCAAGTAGCCTGTTGATTGACATCCCATCCACCACCCTAAACATTTACTTCCTTCACTATTGGCGCACTGTATCTGAAGTATGCACCATCTAAAAGATGCACAGAAGCAACTCATGAAGCTTCTTCAACAGCATCTTCCAATGCCAGAAATGAGGACTTATATTTTAAGTTGATAAACCTGAACAAAATACAAGCCATTTGATTCGGTTAGGAGGTACCAATTATTAATGAATAAGGGGTAAAGAGTTGAGCAATCAAATCACTCAGTTTTGTTTTGAAAACTATGAATCCTAAACTGGCGAGTAGTAAGAAGCAGTCAGAATGCTTAGATAACTTTGTGAAGTTATCTTAAGCCACTATCTCGAATTTTTCAATTACTTGCAAATTTACCTGCCACAGTAATGTTTTAACACGTAGCATCAACTAATTGTTGGAGATAACAAATAATCTGAAAATATTTTCCTAATAAACAGCCAATCTTGCAGTGTTGTGCAACAGTCTCTCATATAAAACACTTTCAGTTAACTGCAGGAACTACCACAGTCAATTCCACATGTGGTTAGTGTACTAGCCAAACAAAATCCTCTAGTACAATTAAGGATTAGCACCAAAACTGCTCATGAAGTCCATACTTCAAGAGTGAAGCTTTAAAACAAACGTCAGGCTTGCAACAAATTTGCCTCAGATGAGTATGGGCTGGGCTGATTTCTTCCTTGTGTGCTTGCTTATCCACCAATCCAAGTGCTTACTGCTTTCCTTCTTCACTCACCTGTCTAGAATAGCACACCTGTGTCCAAGCTACATTCTCAGCTGTCTGCTCCATCTGCCCACACACTCCCTGATGCACCAAATGTGAAAGAGGAGTATGAGAGGTAGTGAAGGAAAGCAAAAAAGAGTTGTAAACTCATAAATCTCTAGAGTTCCGTACTAGTGAAACCAAAACAATGACTTCTGGTAGGCCATGTACATTAAAACATTTCCAAAGATGGAATTTCATGACTCCAAATATTACTCATAAACTTTCCTTTTCAAGGAATTGTGAATAACCTTTCTCAGCTGCAGAGAGGGTTCTGGAGAGATAGCCCATTGGCCTTTCAGAACCATCTACCATCCTGTGTGACAACACCGCTCCAACATTGCAGGGAGTTGCATCACAGGTTAATATGAATTCTTTTCATGGGTCATAGTGCACTAGTAGACATGATGAGTGTAATAGCTTCTTGACTTTTACGGAGGCTTCTTGTATCATATTCCATGACCAAAAAGGTTCTTTTTCAATATTAAATGTAAAGGTGCTAACACTGTTGACAAGTTTGGCGAGAAACGGCTGTAACAATTTATCATGCCCAAAAAAGACTTGAATTCATTGACACTGGTAGGAGACGGCACCTCCTTGATTGCCCTAACTTTCCCCTCTTCTAGATGCAACCCCTGGGCATCCACTCGATGACCCAACTGACTTCAGTCGCTTAGATTTACATTTCTCTTTCTTCAATCATACACCAGCTTCTAAAAATCTTCTTAAAACCTCTTCTAGGTTGGCCAAATGTTTGGCTTCTGTTGACCCTGTGATCAGGATGTCATCCAGGTACACTACTACTTGAGGAAGTCTTTGCAATAGGCTTTCCATGGTCTTTTGGAAGATTGCACAGGCAGATGATACATCAAAGGATAGGCGTGTATATTGGTACAGGCCCTTGTGCGTGTTGATGTTTACATACCCTCTAGAAGTGCTGTCCAGCTCAAGCTGTTGGTATGCATGGCTCATGTTTAGTTTGGTGTAGGATTTTCCTCCAGCAAGCTTAGCGTACAGATCCTCAATCATTGGGACAGGATATTTATCTAATTTAGCAGCCTTGGTCACAGTTAATTTGTAGTCTCCACAAATGCAAACTGGTTTCATCACAGGGACTATTGGCGCTGCCCATTTGGAAAATTGGGCTGGCTGGATGATGCCTGGATTCTCTAAGTAGCACAGTTCTGCATCCACCTTCTTCTTTAGGGCATAAGGCCCAGCCTTAAAGAACCGGGGTGTCACCTCCGAATCTACATATATTTTTGCTTGTAGGCCTTTTACCTTCCCCAATTCATCACAAAATACTCTGTCGTACTTTCTTAACAGCTTAGGAATTCCTCCTATTCTCACTTGAAAGATTTCTGACTAGTTGAGCTTAATTTTTTGTAATCAGTCTCGGCCCAGAAGACTAGGTCCTTCACCTGTCACTACGATCACTAGAAGCTGGGGATTGATTTCAGCTCTCAAAATCTAGCAAAAACAGTGCAATTAGGGCCTAAAAATGTGGTCAGTAAGTGCACGACTCTGTCAATATCAATGCTTCAGCTGCTGCCATCTCGAAAGTCATCCTATTCTTGGACACCTGTAGCATCTGTGCGAAACAGGTGATAGGCCTCTCACCCATGCAAACACTAATCTAATCAAGTAGCTAGGACTCTGAGTTAAACTTTAAGGGCATGATGGGGCATGCATGTACTGCCATTGAGCAGCCTAAGAAGTCTATGAAGAAAAATGGCTTTTTACGCCCTATTTCTATGACTCCTCAGCCATAGTTATGACGGATGAGCAGTGGAACCCCCACAGAAATTTCCTCCAGTGTTTTGCAGAGCAAAATATCGTAGCATGTTAGGCTGCACTGGACACTTGATGTAGCTACTAGCCACATGCTCCAGGGAAGCCTTTGATTGATCTCTTCCTCACTCTTACTTTATTCAATACCCATATTTTCCATTTTCTTTACTCATAGTGGCTACTATTCTCCAATGTTATAATTCAGGATTTAATCAACTTCAATGACTGCTGACAGATTTAAGTCAATGCATTGTCATGCCTGTGGATGCCAATTTAATAGACTTGCTAAACTGCATTGAGTAATGAATGGTCACTGTCCTAATCATGCCAGCAGATCTAGCTTTACAGCAGGTGGAGAACAGAGCTTCCACCTTGCCCATGACAGCCACGACAACACTTTCCCCAACTTCAGGCATGTTTCAAAATAGATGAATAGTGCAATTTCAACATGGGAATGGAGAGTAACAGCGGTAAGCATACACCAACCAGGTTTCTACCCCTACTCATAAATTTGACACCATTCTGGACAGAACAATTCACATAATTGATGCCCCTGCCACTAGACTCAATATTCACATCCTCCATCAAAAACAAACTGTGGCTCCAGTCTGTATGATCCAAAGGATGCACTGCAGCAATAAATCAACAATAACACTTGCATTTATATAGCATCATTAATGCAGTAAAAAGGCCCAAGCTGCCCTGCGGGAATATTATTTGAACAAAGTTGACAAAATCACAGAATCGCAGAATTTTAACTGCACAGGAGGAGGCCATTCGGCCCATTGTGTCTGCAGTGGCTCTCCAGTAAGCATTATGACCTAATGCCATTGCCCTGCCTTTTCCCCGTACCCCTGCACATTGTTTCTATTCAAATAAACAGCTAATGCCCTCTTGAATGCCTCGATTGAACCTGCCTCCACTACACTTCTGGCAGTACATTCTAGACCCGAACCACTCATTGTGTGAAAAAGTTTTTTCTCACGCCACATTTGCTTCTTTTGCAAATCACTTTAAATCTGCGCCCTCTCATTCTTGATTCTTTTATGAGTGGGAACAGCTTTTCCCTATCTATTCTGTCCAACCCCCCTCATGATTTTGAACATCTCTATCAAATCTCCTTTCAGCCTTCTTCTCTCCAAGGAGAACAGTCCCAACCTCTGCAATCTATCTTCACAACTGAAGTTTCTCATCCCTGGAACCATTCTTGTAAACCTCTTCTGCACTCTCTCCAATGTGTTCACATCCTTCCTATAATATGGTGCCCAGAACTGTACACAATATTCCAGCTGAGGTTTAATGAGTGTCTTCTATAGACTCAGCATAACCTTCCTGCTCTTGTACTCTGTGCCTCTATTAATAAAGCTCAGGATATTATGTTTTATAACTGCTCTCTCCACCTGTCCTGCCTCCTTCAATGATCAATATACATAGACACCCAGGTCTTTCTGCTCCTGCACCCCCTTCAAAATTTCACCCCTTATTTGATATTGTCTGTCCATGTCCTTCAATCAAAATGCATCACCTCACACTTCTCCACATTGAACTTCATCTGCCACCTATCTGCCCACTCCAACTTGTCTATGTCCTTTTGAAGTTCTACACTGTCCTCGGCACAGTTTACAACTCTCCTAATCTTCGTATCATCCACAAACTTTGAAACTGTCCCCTGCACACCAAGATCTAGATCATTAATATATGTCAGGAAAAGCAAGGGTCCCAGTACCGACCCCTGGGAAACTCCACACTAAACCTTCCATCAGCCAAAAAATATCCATTGACCATTACTTTATGCTTCCTATTTTTCAGCCAATTTTGTATCCATGCTGCTACTGCCCCTTTTATTCCATGTACAATAACTTTTCTCACAGGTCTGTTGTGTGGCACTGTATCAAATGCCTTTTGAAAGTCCACGTATACCACATCAACAGCATTACCCTCATTGACCTTTTCTGGTAACTCTTCAAAAAATTCCAGCAAGTTAGTTAAACATGATTTCCCCTTTAGAAATCCATGCTGGCTCTTCCTTATCAACCCATATTTTTCCATGTGACTACTAATTCTATCATGAATAATTGTTTCTAGAACCTTGCCCACCACTGAAGTTAAACGGACTGGTCTGTAATTGCTGGGATTATCTTTACAACTTTTTTTGAACAAGGGTGTAATGTTTGCAATTCTCCAGACCTCTGGCACCATCCCTGAGCCTAGAGAAAACTGAAAAATTATGGCCAGTGCTCCTGCAATTTCTACTCTCACTTCTTTCAATATCCTTGGATGCATCTTGTCCAGTTGCAGTGCCTTGTCAACTTGAAGTACCAACAGCGATTTCAACACTTCCTCACCATCAATTTTGAACACTTCTAGTGACAGAGTTTCCTCCTGGGTAGCATCTACTTCCTTGGAAAGATGGAATAAATATTCACTTTAAACCTGAACCATGGCCCCTTCATCTATGTGTAAATTCCCTTTTAGGTAACCAATTGGCCCTACTCCTCCTTTTACCACCCTTTCACTATTTATATGCTCATAGAAGACTTTGGATTCCCCTTTATGTTGGCTGCCATTCTTTTCTCATAATCCCTCTTCACTTCTCTGATATGCTTTTTTACCTCCCCTTTGAACCTTATGTATGTCTCTTGGTTCCCAATTGTATTTTCTACCCGAAACCTGTCATAAGCTTAACTTTTCTTTTTTATCTTAATTTCTATTTCTTTTTCATCCAGGGAGCTCTGGATTTGTTTACCCTACCTTTCCCTTTCGATGGAATATACCTTGACTGTGCCCGAACCAATTCTATTTTGAAGGTAGCCCATTGTTCAGCCACAGTTTTTCTCAGCAATCTTTTATTTCAGTCTATTTGTCTCAGCTCTGTTCCTCTCCCATCGAAGTTGGCTCTCGTCCCATTAATTATTCTTACTCTGGATTGCTTATCATGCTTTTCTATCATCATCCTAAAACATACAATACAATGATCACTGTCTCCTAAATGTTCCTCCACTAAATCAGGAGATAATGAGAGCATTAATCATGAGAGACTTTAATCTTTATGTAGATTGGGAAATTCAAATTGGCAGAGGTAGACAACGGCAAGAATTCATAGAGTGCATTTGGGACAGTTTCTTAGGACAATATGTTGTGAATCCAACCAGGGACCAGGCTATTTTGGATCTGGTAATGTGTAATGAGGCAGGTTTAGTAAATGATTTCAGACTGAAGGATCCTCTAGGAAATAGTGACCATAATATGGTAGAATTTAGCATTCAGTTTGAGAGTGAGAATCATGGCTCAGAAACTGTGCTAAACTTAAGTAAGGGTAATTACAATGGAATGAGGGCAGGGTTGGCTGAAGTGGACTGGGAAAGGAGTTTAGCAGAAAAGACAGTTGATGAACAATGGCAGACATTTAAGAAAATAGCTCATGACTCTCAACAAAGAGATATCCCAGTGAGGAAATAAGAGTCAAGGAAGGGGATAAACCAACCATGGTTAACCAAGGAAGTTAGGGACAGTATCAAATTGAAAGAAAAAACATACAATGTGGCAAAGATCAGTGGTAAACCAGAGAATTAGTGAAGTTTTAAAAACCAACAAAAGATGACCACAAAATAATAAAGAGGGAGAAAATAAACTTTGAATGTAAACTAGCAAGTAATATAAAAGTGGACAGTAAGAGCTTCTTTAAATGTATAACAAGGAAGAGAGAGGCCAAAATGAATGAGGCTGGGGAAATAATAATGGGGAACCAGGAAAGGGCAGATGAGTTGAATAAATACTTTGCTTCAGTCTTCACAGGAGAAGACATGAATAGCATTCCAAAAATACTAACTAATCAAGGGGCAAAAGCAGGGGAGGAAATAAATACAATAAATATCATTAGAGAAAAAGTACCAGGGAAACTAATGCGGGTAAAGGCCAATAAGTCCCCTGGACCTGACGGGCTGCATCCTAGGATATGAAAAGAAGTAGTTACTGAGACAGTGGGTGCACTGGTGGTAATATTCCAAGAACCCTTAGATTTTGGAAAGTCCCAGAGGATTGGAGAATGGAGAATTCAAAAAGGGAGGGAGACAAAAAACAGGTAACTATAGGCCAGTTAGCTTGACATCTGTCATTGGGAAAATGTTGGAGTTTATTATAAAGGATGTGATCGCAGAACATTTAGAAATACTAATCTAATCAAGCAGAGTCAGCATGGCTTCATGAAGGGGAAATCATGCATAACAAATTTATTACAATTCTTTGAGGAGGCAACAAGCAGGATAATTAAACGGGAACCAGCAGATGTAATATATTTGGATTTCCAAAAGGCGTTCGATAAGGTACCGCACATAAGGCTACTTAATAAGATAAGAGCCCATGGTGTTGGGGGCAGCATATTTGCATGGATAGGGGATTGGCTAACTAATAGAAGACAGAGAGTTGGGATAAGGGGGGCACTTTTGGGGTGGCAACATGTAACCAGTGGAGTGCCACAGGGATCAGTGCTGGGGCTGCAATTATTTACAATACATATTAATGAATTAGATGAGAGAAGTGAATGTAATGTACTATTGCCAAGTTTGCAGATGACATAAAAATAGATGGGAAGGCAAGTGTTGAGGATGATACAAGGTGTCTACAGAGGGATATAGACAGGTTGAGTGAGTGGGCAAAAACGTGGCAGATGGAATACAATGCAGGAAAATGTGAGGTTATGCACTTTGGCAGGAAGAATAGAAGAGCTGAATATTATTTATATAGGGCAAGACTGCTGGAAGCTGCAGCACAGAGTGATTTGGGAATCCTTGTGAATGATTCCCAAAAAGCTAACATACAAGTTCAGCAGGTAATAGGGAAGGCAAATGGAACATCGGCCTTTATTTTAAAGGAAATGGAATATAAAAATAGGGAAGTCTTGCTAAAACTATACAAGACACTAGTTAGACTACACCTAGAATACTGTGAACAATTTTGGTTCTCTTATCTAAGGACAGATATACTGGCATTGGAGGCAGTCCAGAGAAGGTTCACACTGTTGATCCGGGTATGAAGGCATTTTCTTATGAGGAGAGATTGAGTAGGT
Source organism: Carcharodon carcharias (assembly GCF_017639515.1). Classification (NCBI taxonomy): domain Eukaryota; kingdom Metazoa; phylum Chordata; class Chondrichthyes; order Lamniformes; family Lamnidae; genus Carcharodon; species Carcharodon carcharias. The sequence continues at coordinate 125,148,837 of NC_054472.1, read as the reverse complement.
TGGCCTGTATGCATTGGAATTTAGAAGAATGAGAGGCGACCTTATTGAAACATATTAGATTCTTAGGGGGCTTGACAGGGTAGATGCTGAGAGGTTGTTTTCTTTTGTGGGAGTGTCTACGACCAGAGGGAATAATCTCAGAGGAAGGGGTCGCCAATTTAAGACAGAGATGAGGAGGAATTTCTTCTCACAGAGGGTAGTGAATCTGTGGAATTCTTTACCGCAGAGGGCTGTAGAGGCTGGGTCGTTAAGTATATTCAAGGCTGAGATAGGCAGATTTTTAATCAGTAAGGGAATCAAGGGTTATGGAGAAAAGGCAGGAAAGCAGAGTTGAGGATTATCAGTTCAGCCATGATCTCATTGAATGGTGGGAGCAGACTCAATGGGCTAAATGGCCTACTTCTGCTCCTACGTCTTATGGTCTTATGGTCATTGACACTTGATCTACTTGTCCCACCTCATTTCCAAGAACCAGATCCAACAGTATGTCTTTTCTCAAGTTCTGTCGAAGGGTCATGAGGACTCGAAACGTCAACTCTTTTCTTCTCCGCCGATGCTGCCGGACCTGCTGAGTTTTTCCAGGTAATTCTGTTTTTGTTTAGGATTTCCAGCATCCGCAGTTTTTTTGTTTTTATTAGTATGTCTTTTCTTGTTAGATTGGACACATACTGCTGTAGAAAATTTTCCTGAACACAGGCTTGGAACTTTTGCCCCTCTCCGCCCTTTACACGACCACTGTCCCAGTCTACGTTTGGGTAATTAAATCCATTATAACTACTCTATGATGCTTGCATCTCTCTGCAATTTTGCTTCAGATTTGTTCTTCTCACTAGTTGGCGGTCTATAGACTACACTGAGCAATGTAACCTTATTTGTCCCTTAGCTCTAGCCAAATTGATTCTGTCCTTGAACCCTTTGGGATATCCTCTTTCTCCAGCACTGCAATGCTAACCAATGCTGCCACCTCTCCTCCTTTCCTTCCTTACCTATCTTTTCTGAACACCTTGTACCTGGGAATATTTAACATCCAGTGCTATCCTTCCTTGAGCCAGGTCTCTATTATTGCCACAACATCATATTTCCACATGGCAATCAGCACCTATAGCTCACCAATCCTACTTACTCTACTTTGTGCATTCACATACATGCATAGTAACCCTGATTTAGATTTTGTTACTTTCTCCCTCACCACGACTTCACCTACTAACTTACTGTTTACTATACTAGCGCTATCTGGCCATCCCAGCATTTTGTGCATCCTGGTATCCCTCGCTAATATTTTCTCTTGGTTCCCACACCCCTGCCAAGTTAGTTTAAAGCACCCCCAACAGCACTAGCAAAAAACCCCACAAGGAACTCAGCACCAGCGCTGTTCAGGTACAACCCTTCTGGCTTGTACAGGTACTATTTTTCCCAGAGCCAGTCCTAGTGTCTCAGGAATCTAAAGCCTTCCTTCCTGCACTATCTTTCCAACCATGCATTCATCTGCCTTATCCTTCTATTTCTGTACTCACTGGCACGTGGCACTGTGAGTCCTCTGGAGATTACTACTGTTGATGTCCAGCCTGCTAATTTTCCACCTAAACTCTGACTGCAGGACCACATCCCCTTCCTACCAAAGTCATTGGTACCAATGTGGATCATGACCTCTGGCTGTTTACCCTCCCCCAGAAGAATGTCCTGCAGCCGCTCTGTGACATCCTCGACCTTGGCACCAGGGAGGTTACATACCATTCTGGAGTCACATTTATGGCCACAGAAGTGCCTGTCTGTTTCCCTAACCAATGCACCCTCTATCACTATTGCACTTTCTTTCTTGCTTGCTGCTTTGACAGCACTTCCCTCCATTGTGATCTTTACTGCTAGAACAACCATAATGAGAATATTGGGGGAACACCATTCTTCTTCAATTTCCTTTTCAAGTCACACACCATCCTGACTTGGAAATTGTAGTCATTATGATTGTGTTAAATGTTGGACTGTACCTTTAAGAATAGTCCTGTGATGTGAGATCACATGATCTATGTAAATCGATGTGTTAGCAGTGCGGGCAGTGTATAGATAGAGATGGAGTTGAATACGCACATGTAGTTGCTGCTGGCTGTATTGTAAATAAACCTAATCTTTCCACTTAGAAAGTTGTCTGCAAATCAATTCTATCAGAAATAGGTGACAAGGCCACACTACAACAAACTGGCGATGAGTACGGGATCAGGATAAATCATGATCAATCTGAATCAGTACCGTTCTTCGCCCAGCGATTGTGAGTATCAGCGTCCATTTAAAATAACATAAAATATAGTCATCCAAAATGCCACAATTTGGTAGAATTGATCCCTTTTAGACAGCCACAGACGATTGGTCTTAGTATATAGAACGTCTCGCGTTATTCTTTCAAGCGAACAAAATATGGGGAAGAGAAGTGGTGAGTGAACCTCTTGAGTACTTGTGGGAGTAAAGCCTACAATTTGGTGCAAAGTTTGAAGGCACCCAGTGCCCCAGATTTGAAGAATTTCAGATAATTGGTGACCTCGTGAACCAAGACCTCAGTCACAATGCAGAGGCTCGGGTTCAATTCGCGAAATAGGGCCCCAGGTGAGGCAATTGCTAGCTACGTGGTGAATTTGAAGCAACTAATGGAACATTGCGAGTTTGGTGAGACTCTCAATGACATACTCAGAGATCATTTAGCATGTGGTGTGAAAGAAGACACTATTCAGAGAAGATTGCTAGCTGAAGTGAATCTGGATTTCACGAACGGGTTAGAAATAGCTCTAGCCATGCAAAGCGCTGTAAGAGATTCACAAGCAATACAAGGGGTGCAAAATGGCACCATACTCCAAATTGAGCGGGAACAGTCAGCTGAAAGTGGCGTGAAAAAATGAGACTCCGCTGCACAGCGGGAAACAGCCCCCATTAACTGAAAAATAAGAAGAAATAATTTAGCAGTTAAATTGAAGAACAACTTAAATCAATGTGGAAACAGTCAGTCTTTTAGCGATTGGCAGTTAAAAAAAGTAGAATAAAAGCAAAATACTGCAGATGCTGAAAATCTGAAACAAAAACAAAAATTGCTGGAAATACTCAGCAGGTCTGACAGCATCTGTGGAGAGAAAGACAGAGCTAATGTTTCGAGTCCGTATGACCAGTTCTGAAGAAGAGTCATACGGACACGAAATGTTAACTCTGTATTTTTCTCCACAGATGCTGTCAGACCTGCTGAGTTTGTTCAGCAATTTTTGTTTTTGTGTAAAAAAGTAGAATGTTACTTTTGTCACAAAAATGGACATATAATGAGACAGTGCAAACAGAGAATTAAACAGGTTTGCAAACAACAGAAGAAGCCCAATTAAATCTACAGTGTAGAAGAGCCTGAAACAACAAATTCTGACATTTATTCATTGTTTAACATGAAAGTTGGAAAGACAGAGCCAATATCTGTTACAGCACAAGTGAATGGTAAATCAGTAAAAATGGAAGTAGACCCGGGAGTTTCCGCCACTGTATTTGGAGAACACACTTTCAGATATTTAAATAATGGTGAACATCAATTAAATTTGGAACAAACATCTACCAAGCTGAAAACATACACAGGAGGTGAGACCCAAGTAAAAGGTATCAGCAGAGTAACTGTCCATTATAAAAGCCAATCGGTGCAGCTACCTGTGGTGGTATTAAGGGATAGAGGACCAAGCCTTTTAGGGTGAAACTGGTTAAGGGAAATTATCCTTGATTGGCCAGTGAGATTTCGAAAGGAAGCTGAAAGAGTTCATGTCTTGGAAAAAGAACAAGGCAAAGTATGGCAGAAAGAGCCTGGAGAGTTCAAGGACCACAACAGGATGAAAAAGGAGTGTGTAAGGGCTTAACAACTTCAAAATTCTACCTCAAACAAAAACATGGAAGAACAGCAGAAGAAACTCAAGGAGACCCTGCTGACTGACAGAGTTCAAGACTAAGTGAGTAACCTTTGCAAGAAAAAGGAAAACCTACTGAAAAACCTTCGCACACTACAAGAATCCCTCACATTAAAGTTTGTGCCTCTGTAACAGTATGAAGAGAAACAGAAAGAATTCAGCACCTCTCTGAGCAAGCTGAAGAACCATCAATGACACATCAATGTTTAAGTTTCCAGGAGGCATCCAACAAATACAAAAAAGAGACAGAAGAGCTGAGGAATCAGCTAATGAAGTCAAAAATGATTTGAAAACAAAAATCAGAGAGCTTTCCAAGAGGCAAGCAGATAATGAAGTTTTGGGAGACTCAGCCACTGAACTAAGATAAGTTAAGGTTTCACCTGAGAGAAGTCTGGCCAACAGTGAAGTAAAACTGAAGGACGAGACTGAACTCTGTGGTAGAAAGGAGAAGACAGAAAGGAACAAGGTTCCAAAAAGACAATAAAATAGTGGCCGGTAGCACCTTAAACACACGAAGGAGGCAATAAACAAATCATTGAACTGTGCCTACTTTGATATTATTTCAGTCCCTCACAATGGTCTGCTGCTTGATGATGCTGAAGATAAAATCAAAGAGGTACAAGTTACTTCCAAGGCCTTATCTGGAAAGAATTTTAGAATTCTAGACAAATATGAAGAATTGAACAGGTGATTCACTGGAGATCCAGCTTGCATGTTTTCTTTTCCACTACAGAACGACCCCCTACATGGTGACAGGAGCAACACCTGCAGAATTGTTGATGAGACGCCGTCTTAGGACAAGACTGAACCTATATTTCCAGATTTGAAGGGGAAGGTAGGGAAGAGTCAAGGAGACCAAAAGGTTGTGCATGACTTGCATAGTCATGAGAGACAATTTACTGTTGTAGAAGCAGTATATGTAAAGAATTTCGATGGAGGTCCAAAGTGGTTACCGATTAAAGTAAGTTCAGTAACCAGAACATTATCATATCATGTGGAAGTGGAAGGCCAGATCACCTGTAAGCATGTGGACCATTTAAATAAAGGAGAGTTACCACAACACAATATAGTTCCACCTGTAACCATTACTGAGCCAGTTTTCCTGTTGAAGATGCTCAACCAAGGACTGACATGTCTGATGTCTCTATCAGAGCGGAAGACACTGAACTGCAAGTGCCCACCAAGGCACCTGATATTCATGCATTTCCAGAGAATGTGGTTGCTGAAAAAGAATCGGAACATGTGGAGCTGCGACATTCCACATGAATGAGGAAACCACCTGAAAGACTGAACTTGAAAATTTCATGACCTGAGTAAATATTATAATGTCATGTGATAAATATACTTGTAAATACAATATGTACACCATGTTAGAGGGGAGGAATGTAGTAATTATGGTTTTGTTAAAAGTTGGTTTGTACCTTTAAGAATAGTCCTGTGATGTAAGATCATATGATCTGTGTAAACCAATGTGTTAGGAGTGCGGGCTACCTCCACAGACAGTGTAGAGATAGAGATGAAGTTGAATAAACACATGTAGTTGCTGCTGGCTGTATTGAAAATAAACCTAAGCTTTCCACTTAGAAAGTTGTCTGCAGATCAACTCTATTACAAATGGGTGACATGGCCACACTACAACAAAAATATATTACCTTTCCTTCAACATCGCTGGGTCAGAATGCCACTCAGTCAAATGGTGCCTTGATGTCAGGGCAGTCACTTTCACCTCATCTCTGGAATTCAGCTCTTTTGTCCATGTTTCGTCCAAGGTTGCATGAGATCTGAAGCTGACTGGTCTTGGCGGAACCTAACTGAGCATTGTGAGCACATTGTTTATAAATAAATTGTGCTTAATAGCACTGTCAACAACACCTTCCATCACTTTGGTTGAGAATAGATTGATGTGCTGGTAAGGACAAAGTCTGTGTCAACAAGGACAACATTCGGGTTTGGGGTGGTAAGTGGCAAGTAACAATTGACCCTTACAAGTGCCAGGCAATGACTGTCTCCACCAGTTAAGAGTATAACCACCACCCTTTGACATTCAATGGCATTACCATTGTCAAATCCCCCACCATCAACAACCTGGGGGATTACCATTAACCAAAAACTTAACTGGACCAGTCTTGAGAGTACTGTGGCTTCAAGAGCAGACAAAAGACTGGATATTCTATAGTGAGTCACTGACCTTCAGAGTTCACAAACATTTCACCATCTACAAGGCAAAAGCCAGGAGTGTAACAGAATAATGCCCTCTTGCCTGGATGAAGTGTAGCTCTGATAATACTAAAGAGCTTGATTACATTCAGGACAAAGCAACTCAATTGACTGCCACCACATTTAATACTTTAAACATTAACTCCCTCCATCACTATGTCAGTAGTATGCACCATCTACATGCATGGCAGCAACTTGTCAAGCCTTCTTCAACAGCATCCCCAAACTGGCAAACACTACTCCCTAGAAGGATAAAGGTGCAAGTAGGCGAGAACACCACCACCTGCAATTTACTCTCCAGTCACACACCATCACCTGCAATTTACTCTCCAGTCATACACCATCCTAACGTGGAAATATATACCTTTATTCACTGTCACTGGGACAATATTCTGGAACATCCTCCCTAACAGCCTTGTGCAAGTATCTTCACCACACAGACTGCAGGAGTTCACAAAGCTGGTTCACCACTACCTTTCCAAGGACATTTAGAAATAGACAATAAATGCTGGCTTTGCCAGTGATACCCACATCCTGTGAATTAATAATATAAAAAATAGCTTCCAGAGCTACTAATAACTCCTACTTGGAGACACTGAATATCGGTCTTCAAATCTCTGAGAAACCAATCAGGGGTTTGGGGAGACTTTGAGACACCAGCTTTCGGGGTCTGCACATCTAAATTTCATCATCTGGTTTGCACTCACAGTGATCAATGGTCAGACAAATCAAGAACCATAAGAAGAGTCTACTATTTTGATGCTGCTCCTATTCCTTTGACCAATTTTTGTGAGGTTCCCGTCAGCCCCTTCAGATGCACACTCATCTAAATGGTAGGATACAGATAAGGCTTCTTGTGTCATGCAACTGAACTTGCAACACAACCTGCAGAAGAAGCCTTGCAGGGCTCATAAGCCCTAAGACAAGGGCCACCTTGTTCCCTAAAGACTTATGATAACAAAATGCAACTAAGCAGCAGTGGCTTCCATGACCATCAAATTCCACCAGGAAAGATAGAAGAAGAGAGCAGAGAGGGACTGCAAGGAAAGTACAATGACAAAAGGAAGCATTTATCATAAATATTAGTGTGGACATTTAAAAAGGAAACATTTGTAAACATAAATTACCGTAAAGACACTTTGAAATTAAGTCCAGTGTTTAAAAACTTGTCTCTTTATTTGAGGTTTACGTTTTAGTGTCCTTGAAGCATTCCATTTAGAGAGGGGTGGAATGAAACAAATAGTTGAAAGGACATATTTGCTCAGGACAGTCTCACAAACATAAACTCCTACATTCTGCAGTCTAGACACACAATCTGCTCTGTCATTATCTTAGAAAATTGCCTTGTTTTATTTAATTAGTTAGTCTTTATTTAGTGAATATTAGTAGTTATATTAAGTAGTTTAAGTAGTTTAACCTCAAACCCGGTTCCCTAATGTCCTTGAAGGAAGGAAATCTATTTAGCCCACACGTGACTCCAGACCCACAGCAATGTGATTGACCTCTTAAATGCCCTCTAAAATGGCCTAGCAAGCCACTCAGTTGTAGCAAACCGCTAATAAGTCACAAAAAAGGAATGAAACCGGACGGATCACTTGGAATTGACCTAGGCTCCGGAAATGACAAAGGCAATCGCAGCTTTGTCGACCCTGTCGAAGTCCTCCTTACGAACATCTGGGGGGAGCTAGTGCCAAAATTGATTAATTAGTCTAGTCAAGCAACAGCCTGACATAGTTATCCTCATGGAATCATACTTTACAGATAAAGAGCCAGGCACCACCATCACCATCCCTGGGTATGTCCTGTCCCACCGGCTAAATGGGGTAGATTTCGAACAGATCTAGCAACTTAAGACTGGTCATCCATGAAGCACTGTGGGCCATCAGCAGCAGCAGAATTGTAGTCAAACACAATCTGTAACCTCATGGCTTGGCATATCCCCTACTCTGCCATTACCATCAAGCCAGGGGATCAACCCTGGTTCAATGAAGAGTGCAGGAGGGCATCCCAGGAGCAGCACCAGGCACACCTAACAGTGAGATGTCAACCTAGTGAAGCTATAACACAGGGCTATTTGTGTGCAAAACAGCATTAGCAGCAAGTGATAGCGTTAAGAGATCCCACAACCAAAGAATCAGATCTAAGCTCGGCGGTCCTGCCACATCCAGTTGTGAATGGAGGTGGACAATTAAACAACTAACTGGAGGAGGAGACTCCACAAATATACCCATATTCAATGATGGAGGAGCCCAGCACATCAGTGCAAAAGATAAGGCTGAAGCATTCGCTACAATCTTCAGCCAGAAGTGCCAAGTGGATGATCCATCTTGGCCTCCTCCGGAGGTCACCAGCATCACAGATACCAGTCTTCAGCCAATTCGATTCACTCCACGTGATATCAAGAAACAGCTTAAGGCACTGGATATTGCAAAGGCTATGGGCCCTGACAATATTCTGGCAATAATACTGAAGACTTGTGCTCCGAACTTGCTGCGACCCTAGCCAAGCTGTTCCAGTACAGCTACAACACTGACATCTACCCAGCTATGTGGAAAATTGCCCATGGATGTCTTGTACATAAAAAGCAGGACAAATCCAACGCAGCCAATTACCGCCCCGTCATTCTACTCTCCATCATCAGTAAAGTAATGGAAGAGGTCATCAACAGTGCCATCAAGTGGCATTTGCTTATCAATAACCTGCTCACTAGTGCCCAGTTTGGGTTCCGCCAGGGCCACTCAGCTCCTGACATCATTACAGCCTTGGTTCAAACACGGACAAAAGAGCTGAACTCCTGAGCTGAGGTGAGAGTGACTGCCCTGGACATCAAGGTAGCATTTGACAGAGTGTGGCATCAAGGAGCCCTCACAAAACTGGAGTCAATGGGAATCAGGGGGAAAACTCTCCGCTGGCTGGAGTCATACCTAGCACAAAGGAAGATGGTTGTGGTTGTTGGAGGTCGGTCATCTCAGTTCTAGTACATCACTGCAGGAGTTCCTCAGTGTAGTATCCTCGGCCCAACCATCTTCAGCTGCTTCATCAATGACCTTCCTTCCATCATAAAGTCAGATGTGGGGATGTTCACTGATGATTGCACAATGTTCAGCATTATTCGCGATTCCTCAGATACTGAAGCAGTCCATGTCCAAATGCAGCAATACCTGGACAATATCCAGGCTTGGGTTGACAAATGGCAAGTAACATTCACGCTACACAAGTGTCTGGCAATGACCACCTCCGATAAGAGGATAAAACCATGCCCCTTGATGTTGAGTGGCATTACCATCACTGAACCCCCACTATCAAGGAGTGGCATTACCATCACTGAACCCCCACTATCAACATCCTGGGTGTTACCATTGACCAGAAATTGAACTTGACTAGCCATATAAATACTGTGACTACAAGAGCAGGACAGAGGCTAGGAATCATGCGACGAGTAACTTACATCCTGACTTTCCAAGGTCTGTCTACCATCTACAAGTCACAAGTCAGAAGTGTGATGGAATACTCCCCAGGTGCCTGGATGAGTGCAGCTCCCACAACACACAAGAAGCTTGACACTGTCCAGGACAAAGTAGCCCGCTTGATTGGCACCACATCCACAAACATTCCGTCCCTCCACCACTGATGCACAGAAGCAGCAGTGTTTACCATCTACATGATGCATTGCAGGAATTCAGCAAAGCACCTTCCAAGCCCATGACTACTACTATCTAACAGGACAAGGACAGCAAATAGATGGGAACACCACCACCTGCAAGTTTCCCTCCAAGTCACTCACCACACTGGCTTGGAAATATATTGCTGTTCCTTCACCGTCACTGGGTCAAAATCCTGGAACTCCCTTCCTAACAGCGCTGTAGGTGTACCTACACTACATGGACTACAGCGGTTCAAGAAGGCAGCTCACCACCACCTTCTCAAGGGCAACTAGGGATGGGCAATAAATGCTGGCCCAGCCAGTAAAGCCCACATCCTGTTAATGAATAAATTTTTAAAAAATGTCAGCTTTCACTGTCTCCCGCTCCCTCTCCTGGACCGGTCCTTGATTTGTAAAATACCAGAATAGAACCTCATCCCTCACTCTGCCAAATTCCCTGACTAACCAAATTCCCTAAATTAAGTATTTCTGTAGAAGCAGTGCTCTGTTGAGCAGGACTTCATGCTACTTATCTCCAGCCACATTTTTTATCTTTACTTGGTCCATTACCATTCCCTTTGGCATTGCACAATGAAACCCATTTAATCTCTCCTGCCCTCTGCTCTATTAAAGGCCTTCCCTTTTGTACTCATCCTCTCCTCTTTAACTTGATCAAAATCGGTTACATCAGGAACTTCATTCATACTACATTGGACTATAAATTGATTGAAGTTGCTGAAGTCAGCACTTGCAGCAAGGGAGGACCCTGTGCCATAGTAATTGAGGATTTCAGTGATCTTTATCTTGCAGAGAATGCAGTTGGTATAGTTATAGGATGTCTGGAGCTCTGATTGCAAAAGGACGGGGATTTCTGCAATAGCTCCTTCCTGAATCATAGCTTCCTTAAGCAGATCACTTATGATACGTCACCAAAATCTGTAGACTGGTGCAAGGATACTATCTATTTGGTCCTTTACTTTAATTTAGACCCATTCCTGTGAGCCTCTCTCATCTTGTTTTCTTGCTGCTTGAATTTTGCCTCCATATTTAATTTCACTTCATTGTCCATATGGAAATTCATTTTTGGTGCATTTCTCATTCATTAAAAAATTACATACAATGAATAAAAACAATAAAAAGGAAAAATATACCCATTCATAGAGGTCTAACTTTAATTAAACTATGAATTAAAAAGTACCCACACATTAAAATAATTAGTCAGCAAGTGCCACCATGACTGCATATCCCCATCCATACATCAAATTCCTGTAAGAAGTTCTTATAGAAAAGGGCACAAATGATTTCAGGAATGATTTGTCCTGCATGTGAGTGATTGTAGCCTTTTCCCCAGATGCAGTCAACAGTAATACTGAGACAAAGGGTGATTGTCATTGTTCATGACACCCTTTATTTTGTCAATATTCTTTGAGAGCAGATTTTGTCAAGAAAGATCTTTTCATTAAATACCCTTCCTACCTGGTTCAATACTCTGTACCATTATAGACTACTTTCCTAAGACAATGATGCAAAGACGGACATCCAAAAAGGATAGCACTCTAAATTACAGCCATATAGAAGTGATTTATGATTATAGGATGTATCCAAAATGATTTTAATATTCTGAGGTAATAAAATCATGTATATCCATTTGCTGCCACATTTGTACACTGTTCCCTCCAATTCAATTTATCATTTACTTTGATACCTAAATACTTGTGGTTAGTAACTATTTCAACGTCCACATCATGAATCTTCACAGGAACAATATCATCAACAGGCTTTTGCCTTAAGTCTATACCTAGTTCTTTTGCCTTGTTTTTGTTCAACTTCAGCGAATTGTTATCGCATCATTTTACAAACTTCTCCACCAAGCTCTTATAGTTTCCTTCGTCATTTCTGATGAGACCCACTAGCATTGTATCATCATCAGACTTCAAGATTGTTAGGTCATTGTACTCTGACTAACAATCATTCTTATAAGGGATGAAAAGTAAAGGCGACAGTACATAGCCCTGAGGAGATGCAATATTCGTTAACATGGGTTCCGAGTAAATCCTGGAAACTAATACCCATTGGGTCATGTTGTGAAGGAAGTCACTCTCCAAAGTAGCAGAGTAGGACTGACATCAAGGTTTTTCAATTTTTCAATAAACTTGAATGGTTGCATGGTACTAAAAGCTAAAGAGAAATCAACAAAGGTGGTACGAGCAACCGATCTATGAGCACTGTTGGATCAAATGGACCAAGGTCAGGACAGCATCGTTCACTGACTTATGAGGTTGTTAGGCAAATTGTAACTGATCAACGTGTGGAACAAGAAGACCTAAAAGGCAGTATGAAACAATGCACTTGCAACACTTCCTGACTGTAAGAGCAACTGGCTGGTAATCATTCAGCTTAGCAGACCCCATTTATTAGCAACCAGAAGGATGATGGCTTATTTCCAACAGTAAGGAATAACAAAAGAATAGGGGGAAGTAGTGGCATCCCAGAGACCCAGGGTAATTTTCTGGGGGCTCAGGTTCAAATCCCACCATGGTAGATGATGAAATTTGAATCCAATAAAAATCTGGAATTGAAAGTCTGCTGATGATGACTATAAAAGCCCATCTGGCTCACTAATGTCCTTTAAGGAAGAAAATCCACCATCCTTACCTGGTCTGGCCCTACATGTGACTCCAGACCCACAGCAATGTGGCTGACTCTTAAAAATGCCATCTAAACAAGGACAATTGGGGATGAGCAATAAATGCTGGCCTAGCCAGTGATGCCCAACTCTTACAAACAAATAAAAAAAATGTGTGGCAAACAATTTCTGAAAGACCAGAAAAAAAGGGAACTGTTAACTAATGTACACATTCCTTAAGAATTTTTCCTCTAATCTAGGCTGCATGCTTTCTGTGGATATATGTGGGAAATAAGGATAGGAGAAATAAATTGCCAAACTTACTCTTCAGAAAGGCAACTGGCAGAGTCTGTTATCAGCACAACACAGCACAAAATAATGTTCAAATTGCTCCAGTCACAAGATATCAGACACAGTTTCAGTTAGTGCCTGTGAATCAGCCACTTCCTGGTTTGGGACATTATGCAGGCATTGGATAAATCATGTGAAATGCTGGTGAAGTTACAATTATTTCTGGTAAATGACTTCATTGCTATCTTATCCTACTATCTGTATACCTTTACTGCCTTCATGGCGGGGATGTTGGGGGCAGGGATTAGGGTGTGTGTTTATTTCCCCTGTCAGCATTATTGCCAGATTTTATCATACAAATAGAAGGGGCGAATCTTTGGAATTTTAGTCGTGCCCCAAGTATCGAGCCAGGATACCACTTAATGCCTTCACCAGGAAACCACGAATTCTGCTCCAAAATGTGTGTGGAATTTCCAGGCTCCTGTAAAGTTTGATTTATGGTTTCATAGGGGATGCTAGAATTTTAAAGAGAACTGCCTATCATATAAACAGTAAGGTCCAGAGATAGGAAATAGAACTGAATATTGGACAGGATGCCTAAGCAGGAGACCAATTCAGTACCATCCACTTTATACTTTTTTTGTTTTCGCTCATGGAATGTGGACATCTCTGGCTGGGCCAGCATTTATTGCCCACCCCTAGTTGCCCTTGAGAAGGTGGTGGTGTGCTGCCTTCCTGAGCCACTGCAGTCCATGTGCACCCACAGTGTTGTTAGGGAGGGAGTTCCAGGATTTTGACCCAGTGACAATGAAGGAACGGCGATATATTTCTAAGTCAGGATGGTGAGTGGCTTGGAGGGGAACTTGCAGGTGGTGGTGCTCTCATGTGGCTCCCGTCCTTGTCCTTCTAGGTGGTAGAGGTTGTGGGTTTGGATGGTGCTGTCGAAGGAGGCTTGGTGAATTGCTGCAGTGCATCTTGTAGATGGTACACACTGCTACTACTGTGCGTCAGTGGTGGAGGCATTGAATGTTTAAGATGTTGGAAGGGGTGCCAATCAAGCGGACTGCTTTGTCCTGGATAGTGTCAAACTGGTAGAGTGCTGTTGGAGCTGTACTCATCCAGGTAAGTAGAAAACATTCAGTTACACTCCTGACTTGTTCCTTGTAGATGGTGGGCAGGCTTTGATGTGTTACTCTCTGCAGAATTGCCAGCCTCTGACCTGTTCTTGTAGCCACACTAATTATATGGCTAGTCCAGTTCAGTTTCTGGTTAATGGTAATCCCCAGATGTTGATAGTGGGCATCTCAGTGATGGTAATGCCATTGAATGTCATGGGGTGATGGTTAGATTCTCTCTTGTTGGAGATGGTTATTGCCTGGCAGTTGTATGGCGTGAATGTTACTTCTCACTTATGAGCCCAAGCCTGAATAATGTCAAGATCTTGCTGCATATGGAGACGGTCCATTTCAGCATCTGAGGAGTTGCAAATGGTGCTGAACATCCCCATTTCTGACCTTATGATGGAAGGAAGGTCATTGATGAAGCAGCTGAAGATGGTTGGGCCTAGGATACCACCCTGAGGAACTCCTGCAGTGATGTTCCACGGCTGACATGATTGACCTCCAACAACCACAATCATCTGCCTTTGTGCTAAGTATGACTCCAACTTTCATACTACTGCACAAGGTGGAATTCAAACCCATTAACCTCATACCAAAGTTCAGTTCTGTGGGCTGTGGCCACTGTCTGGTACCTCGTCTGTGGCTAAGCATAAAATTCATAATTTTCTGACTTCATGGGTGGAAGCTTATTAGACATTTGGAGCCGATTTTAGAGGCGGCATTGGGAGGAAAATGGGAAATGTCAGCATCGGATCTGTAGATCTGCCTATCCTATCTCCAGATGATCTTGCTGAAGGTGGGTGAACACTGGAAGCAGCTACCCGCCTGATAGCTCAGTGGAGGTGACCTTCCAGCAGCAGACAATGTGGCCATTGGCATCGGAAGCTCAATGCGCTAATGCCGGAGCCATGGGCAAGAAATTATTCCCCTGGCATGGTTTCACCTCCACGCCAACTGGCCTACCAGCTTTGGCTTTCATCATTTTTGATTTTAAGACATGCCTCCAAAGGCGCTTCCATTTTGAAGTGCCCTCACGGCCTCCTTATTGTCTGAACAGTGCCAACCTCTCCCGGTGGGCTTACTGGCCTGCCAAAGCTGGAGGACCTCTGATTGGGCCTGCTGCCTTAGGAACTTGCCTGCCATCCTTAATTGGATTTCACAGGCTGATGGAACCTACATTTGTTACCGATTGAAGAATATTTTTAAAGGTGGCAGGATTGGCATATTGCTACTAGGATGTCTTAAGTGCCGAAAACAAAAATTCATGCCAACCACTGCACAAAATCATCAAATTTAAACATGCACTACAAAGGCATAAAATAACACCTCAAATGTTAACTTTTAAATTGTGAATTTCGATGAGCTATTTAGTTGCGGGCTTCCCTACAACGCTTGAGTCCTGACCTTCAAATAATCTAATATCTACACTAGAAATGTATATCACTTTCTCCTTCCTAATCCAGGGTTCCTGGAGCCAGTTGAATGACTCTTTCTGTAGTTTTCTGAGTTTCACTTAATACAGAATATTGGGGATTAAATTTGGGTCTTTCCTGATCTGTATACTTCACTACTCACTGGTTTAACCAGCTGAACCGTGGAGAGACTCTCCGTTTATCATGATTAAAATATTTCCATTAGCTCCTTCTTGCCCAGTTATTTTAAATGCTTCTGCTGTCATTTGTTAGGTTTACTATTTGTCTAAATATAGAAATTCTGTTAGTTAATCAGCTCAATGTTATGCCAATATGATAAGACATAACAATAATATTATTCTATAATATTTTGTTAATTGGTTAAAAGAACAAAGCTCAATGATTACTATTTTACTATTTCAGTCTGGAAAAACACAGAAAAGTAAACATGTAAAATTTATTTGACAGTAGGGAATCATCAAAATGCAAATATCCCCTAGAAGTCTATATTTCACTTCTGAAAAAAAGTGCCAGTTCTATCATGCTGTCCAGATACTAGGCCTGGGTTTTCACTACCAAAACGGGTAGTTAGAATCGGGAAATTTCTCAACTTGCTGGACTGCCTTGAGTTCCACGGTTTTTGCTCCGGGGTGTGGAGGGAAGTGCAGGATGGAATCAGGCCCACTGCACCCGGAAGCAGAGCACAGGTGGCCGAGTGCTGAGACAGGCTGCTAAAAGACTCACCTTGGTTCTCTGGGACAGCATCATCCATGTTGCAAGAAAATCCTTTAAAAATGAATTAATAGAAATGATTATTTTTAATAATTGCCCATCATGGGCAGCATTCCAGCATGATGCCTCCTAATATCTTATTTATCCAATGCAAACAATTTTATGAGACAACATTCTCCACAGAGAGTCACCCCCTTTCCCCCCACCCAACCCCTTGGCATCTTACCCACTCTATGCCAACTCATGCAACACATCTCCCCCAACCTGCACCCATGGCTCCTTGTACTCTCCATGCCAACTCACACAGTATCAACCGTGGGCAGATCTCAGGAGCCATGTTGATATGAAATAAAATAAAGTTCTATACTATAGCCTTTACTATATTAAGAAAAACTCCCATTCCTGAAAACTCATTCAAAGCTATTTTTTAATCTTAAGTACTTAAACTCTAATATAAACAAACTTCTATTCGTACTGCACATCAGTGAAAGCTTATCCTTTTACTGACTATTTAACCTGTCAATCATACCATAAATTCAGAACCCCCCCTGTTGAGATAATTGTTGCCTTTGGAAGTCAGCGAAGCATTCATAAAGAACCTTAAGGGAAAAGTGAACAACTATTCAAACTGCTAAAGCACTCTAACACCTGCAGGTCGGTTTTGTTCATTAAAAGGGTTGGGGATTTAAAAATCTTAATGTATTCCCAGAGGGGAAAAAATAAACATGTCTTTTGCTCAGAAACTGTTTTCTTTCAACTTACATCATGTCCACAGCTGGAATATAACTCACAGGAGATGATTTCTGCTGGGATGATGATCAGCTTTCATTATCCCCACAACAACAGGGGATTATTGATCAATTTTTGCATTATATGTTTCAATAAGGTCGCTTCCCATTTTTCTAAATTCCAATGAGTACAGGCCCAACCTACTCAACCTCCACTCATAAGAAAATCCCTCCATACCCATATCAACCTAGTGAACCTCCTATGGACAGCCTCCAGTGACAGTGCATCTTTCTTTAGATAAGGGGACCAAAGCTGTTCACAGTATTCTAGGTGTGGTCGAACTCGTGCCTTGTATAGTTTTAGCAAGACTTCTCTAATTTTATACTCCATTTCCTTTGAAATATAGGCCAACATTCTGTTTGCTTGTATGTTAGCTTTTTGGGATTCATGCACAATAGCTCCCAAATCCCTCTGCACTGCAGCCTTCTGCAGTCTTTCTCCATTTAAATAATATTCAGCTCCTCTATTCTTCCTGCCAAAGTGCACAACCTCACTTTTTCCCACATTATATTCCATCTGCCACTTTTTTGCCCACAGTTAATCTATCTATATCTGCCTGACCTGCTGCCTGACCTGCTGATCATTTCCATCATTTTCTGTTTTTATTCCAGATTTCCTGCAGCTACTGTATTTTGCTTTTGTTCTCCATCACCTTTTGTGTCCCACTGGCATGACAGACCCAGCAGAGGTTGTGGTACAGTGGTATATAGTTGGGATGGAGTGGCAGTTGGAATCCTCAGCTTTGACTCTTGATGCCATCAAGGTCTTACAACATTAGATCAAACAGAAGCAAGAAAACCTCCTGCTGATCAGCATCTATGACCCTCTCTCAGCTAATGAATTTATTTTATTCATTCATGGGATGTGGGCATCACTGGCAAGGCCAGCATTTATTGCTCTTGAGAAGGTGGTGGTGAACTGCGTCCTTGATCTGTTGCCGCCCTTAGGTGTAGGTAGATGTATCAGTATCCCTCCAGTATCCTGAACACCTCTTGAAGGTAGTAAGGGCACAGACTGTAGCCTGGATGGGGAATTTAAATGTTCAACACCAAGAGTGGCTCAATAGCACCACTACTGTCTGAGCTGGCTGAGTCCATATTTGCCAGACAGATGGTGAGAGAACCAATGCAAGGGACAATGAAACTGCCCGACCCCGCCCTCATCAGTCTATCTGTCCCAGATGCATCTGTCCATGACAGTATTGGTAAGAGTGATCATCACACAGTCCTTGTGGAAACAAAGTCCTGTCTTCACCCCTGTGGATATTCTCCATTATATTGTGTAGCACTACCACCATGATTGATGGGATGGATTCAGAACAGACCTAATTGCCCAAAAAACTGGGCACCCAATAGGATCATTGGGTCAACCGCAACTGAATTGCATTCCACCATAATTTATAACCTCATGATTCAACTTATCCCTCATTCCACCATTGCCATCAAGCTAGGGGGTCAAGCCTGGTTCAATGACCAGTGCAGGAGATCATGCCAAGAGCATCATCAGGCGTACCTAACAATGAGATGCCAACTGTAGGGGGAATGCAAATATGATAGGGATAAAGGCTTTGGAGGAGAAGGGTTGGTGAAGGGTTAAAATCAGGAACATATATTATGCTGATGTAATAATTATGTCATATCACATGACTGAGAAGTAAAGAGATTTCTGGAAGGAGGAGAAGCTCCAACTTCGTCTAGAGGTCCAAATGTGTAAATACCTGCTGTAAGTAAAGAGTGATGGTTTTAAGAAACTGTTCGAGCTGCATACTTTGGGACAATAGACAATCCCCAAAACCCTGTCTAGCCGCCTACGACACAATGAAATACCAATCTAGTGAAGCTACAATATACAACTCCATGAGTGCTAAACAATGGAAGCAGCATGCTATAGACAGAGATAAAAATCCCACATCCAATGGATCAAATCAAAGCTCTGCAGACCAAAACAATTTCCAGTTGTATTTCTGGAGGACAATAAAATAACCAACCAGAGGGGGAAATGCCATGAGTATTCCTGTTTAAATGATGGGAGAGCCCAGGACACCAGTGCAAAAGACAAGGCTGAAGTGTTTGCAGCCAACTTCAGCCAGACCCATCCTGGCCTCCTCTTGAGGTCCCCATCATTACAGATGTCAGTCTTCAGTCAACTTGCTTCATCCCTTGTGACAGCAAAAAATGCCTGAGTGCACTGGATCCAACAAAGTCTCTGGGATCTGACAACTTAACCAGCTGTAGTGTTGAAGACTTGTGCTCCAGTATTAGCTGCGCCCTTACCCAACTTTTTCCAGTACAGCTACAACAGTGGCATGTACCCGACGAAACGGTTTATAGCACATGTATGTCCAATCCACAAAAAATATTACAAATTCAATCCAGCCCATTTCCTACCTTATTGCCCTACGCTCAGTCATCAGCAAATGGTGGAAGGTTTCAATATCAAATGTCACTGACCAGTAACCTGCTGACTGATATTCACAGGATGTGGGCTTTGCTGGCTGGGCCAAAATTTATTTCCCACCCCTAGTTGCCCTTGAGAAGGTGATGGTGAGCTGCTTTCTTGAACCGCTGCAGCCCAAGTGGTGTAGATAGACCCACAGTGCTGTTAGGAAGGGAGTTCCAGCGACAGTGAAGGAACGGTGATATATTTCCAGGTCAGGATAGTGAGTAACTTGGAGGGAACTTGCAGGTGGTGGCATTCCCATCTATCTGCTGCCCTTGTCCTGCTAGATGGTAGTTGCCATGGGCTTGGAAGGTGTTGTCGAAGGAGCCTTGCTGAATTCCTGCAGTGCATCTTGTAGATGGTACACCACTGTGTGTCAGTGGTGGAGGGAGTGAATGTTTGTAGATGAGGTGCCAATCAAGTGGACTGCTTTTACCTGTGTGTTGAAGGTGTCAAGCTTCTTGAGTGCTGTGGGAGCTGCACGCTTCCAGGCAAGCGGGGAGTATTCCATCACACTCCTGACTTGTGCCTTGTAGACGGTGGGCAGGCTTTGGGGAGCCAGGAGGTGAGAAGAGTGAGAGAGGAGGACCCTGGGACAGGCAGTCAGCAGCACCTAGAGGAGAATGCTAGAGGAGGATCCCGAGCCAGGCAGTCTGCAGCACCAAGAGGAGAGTGTGAGAGGAGGATCCCGAGCCAGGCAGTCAGCAGCGCTGGACACTGTGTTTCAGGAGACAGTTGCATCCCTTAGATTAATTACATCAAATTTGGATCGTGGTCAGGGACAGTAGGGTGTGACTGTGAGTGAGGCCTCTTCAAAGTCAACATGGTTTTGTGAAAGGGAAATCATGTTTCACAAATTTGCTAGAGCTCTTTGAGGATATAACAAACACAGTTGATAAAGGGGAACTGGTAAATGCAGTGTATTTGGATTTCCAGAAGGCATTTGATAAGGTGTCACATAATAAGTTATTGCACAAGATAGGAGCTCACAGTATTGGAAGGAATGTATTAGCATGGATTAAGGATTGGTTAACACACAGAAAACAGAGAGTCAGGATTAATGGGTCTTTTTCAGGTTGGAAAGACGGAACTAGTGGAGTGCCACAAGGATCAGTCCTTGGAGGAGGGGGCAGAGTATAATGTATCCAAATTTG
Organism: Carcharodon carcharias; assembly: GCF_017639515.1. Taxonomy (NCBI): domain Eukaryota; kingdom Metazoa; phylum Chordata; class Chondrichthyes; order Lamniformes; family Lamnidae; genus Carcharodon; species Carcharodon carcharias. The sequence continues at coordinate 125,128,499 of NC_054472.1, read as the reverse complement.
CTGATGATACAAAAATAGGTGAAAAGGCATGTTGTGATGAGGATATAAGGAATCTGCAAGGGGATGTAGATAGGTTGAGTGAGTGGGCAAAAACCTGGCAGATGGAGTTTAATGTAGGAAAGTGTGAGGTCATGCACTTTGGTAGAAAGAATCAAAAGGCAGACTATTATTTAAATAGAGAGGCAAATGGAATTTTGGCCTGTATTGCTAGGGGGTTGGAGTTTAAAAATAGGGAAACCTTGTTACAACTGTACAGGGTGTTGGTGAGGCCGCACCTGGAATACTGTGTACAGTTTTGGTCCCTGTATTTAAGAAAGGATAGACTGGCATTGGAGGCAGTTCACAAGAGATTCATTAGGCTGATTCCTGGGATGAAGGGGTTGACTTATCAAGAACAGCTAAATAGATTAGGCCTTTATTCATTAGAGTTTAGAAGAATGAGGGGTGAACATTTAACTCATTCAAAGCTGAGATGCGAAGGAATTTCTTCTCTCAGAAGGTAGTGACTGTCTGGAATTCTCTATCTGTGAGATTTGTGGAGGCTAGATTACTGAAAATATTTAAAGAGGAAGTAGGTAGATCTTTGAAATATTAGGAGTTGAGGTCTATGAGGAGCTGGCACGAAAGAGGAGTTGAGGCCTGGGGCAGATCAGCCATGATCTTATTGAATGGCGGGGCAGGATTGAGGGGCCAAATTGCCTTCTCTTGCTCCTATTTCTTATGTTCTTATGAATTACTTGTCACACGATTCCTAGCCTCTGACCTGCTCTTGTAGCCACAGTATTTATATGGCTTGTCCAATTCAGTTTCTGGTCAATGGTAACCCCCAGGATGTTGATAGTGGGGGATTCAGTGATGTTAATGCCATTGAACATCAAGGAGCGATGGTTGGATTCTCTCTTGTTGGAAATGGTTATTGCCTGACACTTGTGTGGCACGAATGTTATTTGCCACTTGTCAACCCAAGCTTGGATACTGTCCAGGTCTTGCTGCATTTGGACATGGACTGCTTTAGTATCTGAGGAATCGCAAATGGTGCTGAACATTGTGCAATCATCAGCCAATGCCCCCTCTTCTGACCTTATGGTGAAAGGAAGGCCTTTGATAAAGCAGCTGAAGATGGTTGGACCGAGGATACTACCCTAAGGACCTCCTGCAGTGATGTCCTGGAGCTAAGATGACTGACCTCCAACAACCACAACCATCTCCTTTGTGCTAAATATAACTCCAGCCAGCGGAGAGTTTTCCCCCTGATTCCCATTGACTCCAGTTTTGCTAGGGCTCCTTGATCCCACACTCAGTCAAATGCGGCCTTGATGTCCAGGGCAGTCCTTCTAACCTCACCTCGGGAATTCAGCTCTTTTGTCCACGTTTAAACCAAGGCCGTAATGAGGTCAGGAGCCGAATTATCCTGGCGGAATCCAAACTGGGCGTCAGTGAGCAGGTTATTGCTAAGTAAGTGCCACTTGATGGCACTGTTGATGACCCCTTCCATTACTTTGATGATCAAGAGTAGACTGATGGGGCACTAATTGGCTGGGTTGGATTTGTCCTGCTTTTTGCGCACAGGACATACCTGAGCAATTTTCCACATAGCCGGGTAGATGCCAGTGTTGTAGCTGTACTAGAACAGCTTGGCTAGGGGCTCAGCAAGTTCTGGCGCACAAGTCTTCAGTACAATTACTGAGGGGTAAGGAGAAAGTGGCTGACTTTGGCAACAAAGCTTCATTTGACTGCATGCAGCATCAAGAAGCCCAAGTAAAGTTGAAGATGAGAATCAGGGGGAAGAACTTTCCACTGGCTGGAATCATACCTAGCACAAAGAAAGATAATTGTGGTTGTTGAAGGCAAATCATCATAGCCCCAAAACAGCTCTGCAAAAGTTACTCAAGGTAGTGTCCAACCATCCTCAGCTGTTTAAATAATAACCTTTCCTTCATCATAGGGCCAGAAGTGTAGATGTTTGCTGATGATTGCACAATTTTCTGTGCCATACCCAACTCCTCAGATAATGAAGTAATCCATGTCCATATGCAGCTAACCCTGGACAACATTCAGGTCTGTACTAATAAATGGCCAGTAACATTCATGCCACACAAATGCAAGGCAATGATCATCTCCAACAACAGACGGCCTTAGCCACTTCCCCTTGATATTTGACCCCTGCTGATTCACATACCGTCAAAAGCCCGATGTCACTATTCATTGGAAACTTAACTAGATCATCCAAAATAAATGCTGTAGCTACACAAGCAGATCAGAGGCTGGGCATTCTATAGTAAGTAATTCACCTCTTGACTCTCCAAAGCATGTCTACCAACTACAAGATGCCAGTCAGGAGTGTGATGGAATACTCTCCACTTGCCTGGATGAATGCAGCTCCAACACGGTTGAGAAGACTGACAAAGTCCAGAACAAAGTTACTCACTTGATACATAGATACATAGAAAATGGGAGCAGGACTAGGCCAATTGGCCCTTTGAGTCTGCTCCGCCATTCGTTATGATCATGACTGATTATCCAACTCAATAGCCTGCTCCTGCTTTCTCCCCCTATCCTTTGATCCCTTTCGCCCCAAGAGCTATATCTAACTCCTTCTTGAAAACATACAATGTTTTGGCCTCAACTATTTTTTGTGGTAGCGAATTCCACAGGATTGATTGGCAATCTATTCACCACCTTAAGCATTCAGTCCCTTCACCACCCGTACACTGCGGTAGCAGTGTATAACATCTACAAGAAGCGCTGCAGTCACTTTGCCAAGGGTCTTCCAACAACACCTTCAAAACCATGGCCTCTACCACTGAAAATGGCAAGTCAGCAGGCACAGTGGTGTACAGTTGGAAGGTAGCAACCCTGGGAATGCTCGATATTGACTCTTGACCTTATAAAGTGTCATGGCATCAGGGCAAACATGAACAAGGAAATCTGAGGGTAGCAAGGGAACAAAATGTACACCAGATGGGGAACAAAATGGCTTGGTAGCACCACTACTGACCGAGCTAGAAAACCTACTTGACTTCACCCTCACCAGTCTATCTGCCGCAGCTGCATCTGTCCATGACATTATTCATGGGAGTGACCACTACAGAGTCCTTGCAGAGACAATGTCCTATCTTTACACTGAGGACAACTTCCATTGTATTATAAGACACAACCACCATGTTAAATAGGATAGATTCAGAATGTATCTAGCAGCTCAAAACTAATCATCCATGAGGTGCCGTGGGCCATCAGCAGCAACAGCAGGATTTTACCGAACACAATCTGTAATCTCATGGCAAGGAATATTCCTCATTCTACTCTTGCCATCAAGTTAGGAGACCAACCCTTTCAATCAGGAATGTAGAATTGCACGCCAGGGACAGCATCGGATATACCGAAAAATGAGGTGCCAACCAATGGAGCTACAACACAGGATTATATGCATACTAAACAGATGAAATAGCATGCTGTAGAAAGTGCTAAGCAATCCCACAAACAACAGATCAGAATAAAACTCTGCAGTCCTGCCAGCTCCAATCATACTTGTGGTAGACAATCAAACAATCAGTGGGAAGTGGAGAAAGCTCCATGAATGTCTCCACCTTAAATGATGGCGGAACCCAGCACTTGAAAGCAAAAGATAAGGTTTAATAAGGTTCAGCTGCTCACTCCAAACCCGTAACCTCTACTACCTAGAAAAACAAGGGCAGCAAGCACATGGGAACACAACCACCTACATATACCCTCCAAGTCACACCACTAATGTGACTTGGAAAAATATTGTCATTCCTTCCTCACACTGGGTCAAAATCCTGGAACTTCCACCTCACAGCTATATGGGTGTACCTAGGCTTCATGGACTCAGTGGTTCAAGAAGCTGGCTTAAGGGCAATTAGGGGTGGGCAATAAATGGTGGCCTTGCCAATGATATTCACATACTATGAATTAATTAAAAAATGCATATTTAGAAGACATGACCCAGCATGTTGATGTATTGTATCCAAATCTGGGCATTACACTCAAGGCCTTAGAGAGGGTGCAGAGGAAATACAGAATAGTGCTAGGGCAGAAAGACTTCTGTTATATGGAGAGGCTACAGAAACTGAGATTGTTCCCCTTAGCAGAGAGAGGTTAAGAGGAGATTTGCTAGAGGTGTGCAAAATCATGAATGGTTTTGATAGAGTAAATAAAGGGAAACTGGTTCCATTGGCTGAAGGGTCAGTAACCAAAGAGCACATATTTAAGACAATTGACAAAAGAACATGAAGAGAATTTTTGTTATGGGCTGTTATGATTGGGAATGCATTGCCTGAAAGGGTGGTAGAAACAGATTGAATAATACCTTCCAAAAGGAATTGGATAAATATTTGCTGGGGAATTATTTGTGGGACTCCGGTGTAAGAAGTGAACTAATTGGAAAGCATTTTCAAAGAACCAGAACTGGCACAATTGACTGATTTGTCTCTTTCTGTGCTGTATGTTTCTGGACTTCCATGATATCACTTGGACACTGAGAGAGTGGAATCAGTCATGATTTAAAAAGCTTGGGAAACTCTGAAATCTGCTTATATCACAGCATGGGTGCTCTCTACATCATCTAGCACCACAGGGAATGCTGCCACATTCAAAGCCGTCGGCTTTCTTTCCTGAGCTAATATTCCAATGGTCATAAATTGGGATGTTCTGCTGAAATGCATGTCAGTAACTTCATCCATGCTGCAGTGGGCTACAAACTGAGTGAAGTCGCAGAATCAGCATTTGCAACCACAAAGTGGCATAGCAGTTGATGACTGAGTCAGACAGCACAGTGTTTGCTGTGGAAGATGTTTGGAGGTCTGGTTACAACAGGATATGGAGCAACGGCTCCTTCTTGGATCCTACCTTCCTTTTAAGCAGACCACTTCGGATACATCACCAGGCAAGGCATGGTCTGCAGACCCTGGTGGAAGGCTACCATCTCTTTGCTCTCTTATTTTAGTGAAGCCCTATCCTGTGAGCTTCTCTCATCTCACCCTGCTCGCATTTTGACTCCATATATCTGCAAAACAAGGATAGGGGAAAATAAATGCATAAATTATGCTAAGAAAGGCAATATGCAGAGTCATTTATCAGTACAGCACAGCAGAAAAAATGTTCAAATTGTTCTAGTTAGAAGTAAGATATCAGACATGGTTCTTATTCAGTCAGTGCCTATGTATCAACTACTTCCTGGTTTGGGAAATTATTGAATAAGATGAAATGCTGGTGAAGGTGCAATTATTTCTGGTACCTGTAGATGACTGCATTTCTCTTTTATCCTCCTTATTGCATGTATTCATTGCCTTTGGGGTGAAGTATTTATTCCCAGCCAGCATTATTGCGGAGAGTTTTGTGTATAGAAGGGGCTGGACCTCAGGATCTACCCTGAGACAAATTGCCTGACCCCCTTCTCCAGGAAGCTGCTTTTGCTCCAAAAGCAATTTCCAGACTCCTTTAAAGACAGTGTTATGTGGGCACAGGAGAGGCAGGAGTACTACCCATCATGTAAGCAGTAAGGTCCAGAGGTGGGCAAAGGAACTGAACATCGGACAAAGTATTTGGTGGGTGATCAATACCGTCCACATCGCTACCACACAAGATGGATTTCTGCTCCATTGACTTCATACCAGAGTACAGTTCTGCGGGCTGTGGCCACTTTCTGGTATCTCGGCTTGGCTATGTGGCATAAACTTAATCATTTTCTGACTGTATGTTGCCAGTAGGCAGTCTCAACTGCTAAAATCTGATACCTGAAATTCAGGCCAAACGCTGAACATGATCATCAAACAGAAGAAAACACCAAGGGCAGAAAATGATGCCTCATGAATATTGGCAAACTATTCAATTGCAGTGATGCCAAAGTTGAGCTCTGACCTATTTATAATATAATAACTACATTAGAAATTCATGTCACTTTCCCCTTCCTAATCCAGCGTTTGTGAGGCCAATTGAAGGACCCCTATTGTAGTTTTCTGAGTTCACTCAACAGAACACTGGGGTTTAAATTTGGGACCTTCCTAATCTGTCTGCTTCAGCAACTCCCTGGCTTAACCAGTTGAACCATCGAAGGAGTCTCAATTAATCATGATCAAAATATTTCCGTTAGGGGCCTTTTGCCAATTTATTTTAAAGGCATCCTTGTCATTTGTTAGTTTTACTATTTGTCTAAACATATAAATTCTGTTAGTGAATCAGCTCAATGATATGTCAATATGATAAGGCATTAAAAGAATAATATTCTGGGTTTTGATAAACATTGGTGAAAAGGACACAGCTCAATGATTACAGTTTAACTTTTTTACTCTGGAAAAATGTAGAAAAGTACAATTTGTAATATTTATTTGAAAGTAGGGAATCATCAAAATGCCAATTTATTTAAAAATATGTTTTTTTTCTAAAAACATGAAGATTTTGAAGGACAAAGTGGCCAGGGTGTTTGAGTGCAAATTAGTGCCATTAAGCTCATAGAAGCAGAAAAATTTACAGAATGGAAGGAAGCCATTCAGCCCACCATGTCAGTTCCAGCTGAAAATGAACCATCCTGTATTATCCTCTTTTTCAGCTCTTGGTCCATTGTCCTATAGATTACAGCAACTCAACTGCATTGCCAAATGTTTTTTTGTAATGCTTCAAGGATTTCTGTCTATGCAGCTCCTTTGGGCAGTGAGTTCCTGATGGTACTTGGAGAGGGAGAGGGGCTGAACAGAGGAAAGAAGCATCTTTAGTGGGTGGGAGGGTAAACCAGAGAGGACAGTCAAGGCACAGTTTGAACAGCATTAGGATATTAGCACAGATCAGTTAGTGCATGCCAGTTACGTCAGTGAGGGTACAATGCATGGCATAGGAAAAATCTAAACACACAAGATGAAATGAATACCTCGAGAAAGTTAATTATTTTCCTTTTCACCAAACAGTTTAATTGTGAAAACATTTTTAGTTTTATTTTTCACAATAAGTTATAAGTCTTCTGAAGTTCTGAAAATATGAAAAATTGTTCATCTAGCCTATCCCATCTAAATATGTGGAAGCCTGTGTGCACATTCAGCCCAACCTCTCACCCCATCTCCCAGTCATGCGATGTCTTGGGAGGGGCAACAAAACAGAGAGAAAAAATGCTAATGAACTTCAGGAGAACTCTGCAAGATTCCCCTTTGACCTCCTGAAGGCAATCAGCCAATGCTGATACATTAGTCACTGCTGATCTCACCTATCTCTATACTTGGAGACATAGGCCAGATTTTGATGTGGTGTGTGGGGGCAGGCCTGACATGCCGACGTGTAAAATGACGCCAGATATCCGACGTCAGTGCGTGCCATTGTGATATTTTGGTGGGCAGGCGCACTATGAGGTCTGATGCACACCCGCCATTAAATAATGGACCAATTAAGGCCCCTGAGGCATTGTGATCTTCAGAGCGTCGCACGGGCACAACGGGCAGGTGGGTAGGTCACATTTTTAAAACCTCATCCACGGGCAGGATAAGAGGGGTGAGTGGGCTTGTGAGTGCTACTTGTAGACATTTAATTTTTAAACTTATTGCCTGTTGCATTTGTGAACTGGAGAACTTCAGATCTCTTCAGAGTTGCTTCTACAGGAATTAACAGGCTTCAGGTCAGGATTCTGGAGCAAACGTCATTCTTGGGGCCTTGCAGGTTTCAGGGAACCTTCCCTTACCCTGGGAATGGGAGTTGTGCTCTCCACTGGAGGCACCTCCTCTGAGGAGGAAGGGAGGAGCAGAAGGGGGAAGAGGCCAGGAGACCACATTCAGCCTCCAGGGGAACCAGCTTTGGGAGGACAGGTGCAGGCACAAGGGGTGCAGGGCCAACAGGAAGTGCAAGGTGGAAGGGGCTGCAGAAGACGCCACTATCCTGCTGCCAGGGTGTACAGATGGCGAAGCAGCTACCTCAATATGTCTGAGGTGCAGTGCCAAAGGACACTCCATCTCTCAGGGGAGACAGTGACCTCCATTTATCAGATGATAATCCTTGAGATCAGCTCCATCTGTCTGGGTGGGCACCCCATGCCAGTGGCTTTGAAGGTCACGGCTGCCCTCAACTTCTATGCCTCCGGCTCTTTCCAGGCGTCAGTGAGTGATCTTTGTGGAGTCTCCCAGTCAACTGTCCACAGTTGTGTCAAGCTGATGACAGATGCTTTGTTCAGGCGTGCATTAGCTTGCATCCATATACCGCTGGGATGAGGCTAGCCAGACAGAGGGATCCAGAGGCTTCGCTGCAATTGCTGGCTTTCCTCGCGTTCAGGGTGCAATCAACTACATATATGTGGCCATCAAGGCGCCAGAGGGTGAGCTGGGTGCCTTCATCAACAGGAAGGGATTCCACTCCTTGAACGGTGTGATAGTGTCTGACCATAGGATGCAGATTCTGCAAGTCTGTGCAAGGTACCCAGGCAGCTCCCATGGCGCATACATCCTGAGACATTCCCAGGTGCTGACGCTGTTCAGTGCTCCAGCTCGGCTGGGATGGTTGGCTGCTGGGTGACAAGAGCTATCCCCTCAAAAGGTGTCTCATGATGCCTCTCCGCCATCCAAGAATAGAGGCTGAGCGGTGGTACAATAGGAGCCACACCTCCACAAGGGCGGTGGTGGAGAGAACCATCGGTCTTCTCAAGAAGCTCTTCCGATGCCTGGACCGTTCAGGGGGTGTACTGCAATACCCTCCAGATTGAGTGTCGCTGCACTCTCCAAAATCTGGCGCTAGAAGGTGGGGAGGGGGGCGCGCAGTGGAAGAAGAGGATGTAGACACAGATGCTCTGACAGCACACGATGAGCCCAATAGTGAGTCCAAGGATGAGCACGCACAGGGTAATGCTGAGGGGGTAGACACTGACCCGGTCAACCTCCAGGGAGGTAGGGACACCTGGGAGGCTTTAATCCAAAGACCATCAGCTAGACGACCACATATGGACCTCCAACACGTGCCAGGGCTGCAGACTCCATACTTGATACCTGAGAGCAACATCTGCCTGGATAGGAACATTAACTATGTGCCTTGTCAATAAAGCTCAATGAAAAACAACTCACTCATAACATCATGGGTTCCCGTACACCTGCAAAAGTAAGGAAGCACCCTGAGCTTTGTTCCGAACTCAAGCATTTAATGTTTTCATAAAACAAAACAGAAAAGAAAGTTGCTTCACAGGCATTGAGCTGCATATCGACTAATAATCAACTAAAATGGAGGCAACAGAAAACCACCAGTGAGAAGCCCATGTTGTGCCTAAGGTGTCTTACGCTTACGTTTTTGGGTGCTACGTCTAAGTGCTCTCCCCCCGCTGGCACCGGCATTGGTGACGGCCTGCTCACTCTGCTGGCTTGTTGGCCTTGATGACCTTGGCAGGCGTCCTTTGGCCCACGGACCCTGTGATGGCTCTGCCTGGGAGGGAACAGCCAGTGGTATGGCTGGCATCTCCCCAGTTAGCGCAGCCTCATCGGATACCATGGTCACTGGCAGAGGGGCGGAGGAGCTATTGCCTGCATCTGGAGTGCCCTGAGTGGAGCCCGCAGAGATGATAGGCAGTTCATGTACCAATGTGAGGTCGCTTCGGACCTCCCTGCTCACCATTGATGGATGGGCACCTAGTTGGGATACTGGGTCCCCAATCCATCTCCCACACTGACACTGACCAGTTGAGGTAATTGCCTCTGTGAGGGCTTGCAGGTCCAAGTGCATCCCCAGGAAGCTCTGATTGTTCTCCTGGAGGACCCTCTGCATGAGAGTTGCCATTCTCTCCATGGAGGAAGCATTGCTTTCAGCCATGAGGGTCAATGCTTTGCTGATGCTCTGCATGGACTCTTCCATCACAGAGACCATACCATGCATTCCCTCATGTACCTCCGCCAGAACCTCCCACACACCCTGCTGGATTTCCAGAATCTGCTTCCTCAGGGACGACTCCAGAGGCCCATCATCAGCCACCGACTGAGCATATTCCTGGCCCCCAGCATTCCTCCAAAGGCTGGCATCCAGCACTCTCTGCCTCTGCCTGCCTTCACCACTGTGCCTGGGACACTAGCCAATGACCTTACCCCCACTGAGGTGCTGGTATCTGTGCTGGTACCTGTCTGGCTGAGATGGTGTGACGTTGGTGCTTGTAACTCTTCAGGGTCCTTAGGTGTCAGTGGCGGGCCCTCTGCCTCCTCCGGTGCACCGGTGATGCTGAAAGGAAGAACAAGGACATTTGATTAGTTGAAGTCATGATACTGTTAATGTTCATGCCTGGCACCTGGATCAGGATGCGCTTCTTCCCTTATCAGTGAGAAACCCATGTTGGATACTAAATTCACTGAACAGTCAACTGTGGAATGGTTGCAATGACAGACATTGTGACCTAAGTGCATGGCTGTCTTAGCTCCCACTGGTACCCCAACCTCACCGCTGCCGGTAGACCTGGGCGCATGGTGCCTCTCCAGCTCACGACCATCCTGCTCGTAAGTAGTGAGAATGAACAATTGTGCCTGCCCTCTGCCTGTCCACATCCGCTCTGCATTATTGTATGCAGTCTTCTCCTGAAAAGGACAGAGGAGTATTGATTAGTCCACCCTGTACCTGCATTGTCATTGCATGCCTGCCACCCCCACCTGAGTGAAGCATTGCAGGGCTCATCAGATTCATGACCTTGGAGCCACCATACACTCACTCCAAGCAGCCAGGGCTGACCCCCTTGCCCAGATGCTGCCTCCATCACATTTGCCACTCACACTGTGTCACCTTCCAAAGCAAGGAAGCACTACCAAGTAGAACGCCAGGGGCAGCAGATGGATGTTCTCCTCCCTGTCAGTCAGCAGCCTGACTTTGAAACATTTCGGCATTCCAGCACTGCGCCTTGGTACAGATCCTTGAGGTCGCCCCCAGAACAGTGCTGTAGGTGTAAGTGCATCAAATGCAGAGGATACAGAAGCCAGCTCAGCACCACCCTCTCAGGGTCAACTAGGCATGGGCAATAAATGCTGGCCCACTCAGCAAAGGTCACATTCTGTGAAAGATTAAATGCAGTAACTACATTCAGAGTTGCAGGGGGTGGTGGGGGTTGGTGGCAGAGGGGCCAACCTAACTGCTCTGCTAAGTGACCTCTGCCAACATGGTGCTCACTGTTCCTGATCGCAAGAGGTTGATGAAGTGCTTGTGGCACTTAACCCATGTGCGTCGCACCACATCATTTGCGTTGACCCTTTCTGCCACCTCCTCCCAGGCACGTTTTGTCACGTGGGGCGGATTCCTCCTCCAGTCCCTCGGCACGATGATTTCACGCCATGCTGCCATCTCCTCGAGGAGGGCAGCAAGGCACTCAGGTGAGATTGAGGTGCACAGTGCCCCACTGACCTCCTCTCCTGCCTGCTCTCTGAGAGCGTGCTTGGGAACACTTCTGGTTGTCACCGTTGCCAGCCTTTGGAAGGCAACCTGCGTGGTTTTTAAACAGGCCTCTGGGTTGCCATTGGACCTGCTGGTCATTGGAATCCTGCTGCCGCTCGCCCACTCCTGCTCTACTAGGGAGCTGTGATTCATACTTGGCAGGCCTTAATTGGCCCGCCCACGTAAACTGGCAGCGAGGAGCCGATTGTGGGCGGCGATCGGCTCTGCGCCCACCTGTGCCCAGTCTCGACCGGCCCACCAGACATGCTGAAAATTTCCCCCATATTTTACTTCCAAGGATTTTTCCACCTCTCCTTTTAGGGTAAATCTATAACTATCTGTGGAATGTATTTCTTGCATCCAATCTAGCTGTTTGCTCTTTTGAATGATGCCTCCTAGTCCTCTCCTCCCTTTCCAGTTTTATTAAGTATCCATATGAACAGAATTTATTCCTCTTATTTAAAAAAGCATTAATCTTATTCCCGGAGGTCTATGTTTCATTTTTGAAAAAAGTTCCAGTTCCTCCTGCCTATCCAGATATTAAGAATTTTCAGAGTTGATAACATTCTGGCATCCTCCCACTCGATCTTTCCAAGAGCCTTGATATGCCTACCATGTTAGACAACCAAAACTTATAACAGTATTCTCGATGTCGTCAAACAAAGTTCTTATACAGGGTAATTGTTAAACTTAACTATCCTAACAATACCTCCTAACTATTTAGTCATTTTCTTCATAGGTTTCTGGCAATGGCCTTGGACAATGCCCTCCAGGTCCCTTCACGGTTGCACGCATTAAGATGGTGACCTTGCACACCATACATATGCCTGGAATTATAATAATCCAAAATCTATCAGGCTGGATTTAACCATATTGAAGGAAACCTGTCCCATCCAGGCTCATGTGTAAATCAGTCTGTAGTTTGTCTAAACTTTAACTTCTCCACGTGTCTTGGTATCACAAGGAAACTTAAAGATGGTGCTCCTGATGCCTTCATCCAAATGATTGATAAAGTTTGTGAAGTGCAATGGTTCCATATGGATTCCTGCAGGACTCCATCAGTCATTAAACTCCACTCAGTACTGCCGCTATTAATACCCACTTTCTCTGGATGTGAATGCAGCAAACTCACAATTGAGCTGAACTTTTTACTGTCAATTTCAGAGTGCAACCTGATTTAATAGCTACTCATTGCTGGTAAGGTCTAGTCGGGGTGGTGGTGTTGGGGGGGTGGGTGGTGGTGAGGGGTTTGGGAAGAGAGTAGTGGTAGCCATTGTAAAAAAGACTAGAATCCTAGAATTGTTACAGAACAATCAGAGGCCATTTGGCTTGTGGTGGGTGTGCTGGTTCTCTGAAGGAACAGTTCACGTAATGCCACTTCCATGCCTTTTCCCCATAGTCCTGCATTTTTTTTTCCCTTTTCAAGTAATGGTCCAATTCCCTTTTGAAATTTTCAATTGACCCTACCTCCACCACATGCTCAGACAGTGCATTCCAGATCCTAACCACTCATTGGGCAGAATTTAGCCCTTGGCAGGCATGTGGGCCCCACCGGCTCGGCGGCGGGCGGGCAGCTGACCCCTGGCGCCGAAATGGGGCCTGCCGTCATTTTGAGTAGGTGGGCCAATTAAGGCCTGCCCAGCAGCCTGCCTGACAGGAAGCACTATGCACTTCCTGTTCTGGGGGGGATGGAATCCCCAACTGTCTGGGACGTGTTGATAAACTCATAAAATGTATTAAATTTTTACAAAGCGTTAATGAAACTTCATCCCGCCAATGGATGAAGTTTCATTAACAATCTACAGGCCGCTGGGGCTCCTGGCCTGGCCTGCCCACCAGCCTTAAGCTTGGCCGGGCAAAGCATTTAACTATCTTAATGAGCCTGTCAATGGTCTTAATTGGCCATTGACAGGTTGGCCGGAGGACAGCTGGTTTCACTGTCCGCCCGCCTTCCTTAAGATTTAAATGGCCCAGGATGACGTCAGGGATTCCTCCCGATGTCATCCCACATCATTTTCCCCTCGGCGAGCAGGCCCTGCCCCCAAATCGCCGAAGGGAAAATCCTGGCCATTGTATTAAAAAGTTTTTCCTCATGTTGCCATTGATTCTTTTGTGAATTACTTAAATCTGTATACCCTCTGGTTCACGACCCGTCCACCTAAAAGCACTATTGACTAACCACTATCTTTGTAGGCAACTTATACTTTAAACCACAAAACAAGATAGTCCCCTTTTTCTTTTAGCACAAACAAAAATCCACTTCATTGATATACTTCACATTGTTCTTTAAGTAGACATTCAATGCTCCCAGAACCAATCCAAGGTGATTCTTGGCTCCCGGAGGTTAGTTCTGTTCTTTTTCTTTCTCAGCCTGTGAACCTTTAATCTCAGAGTTGTCTTTCACAGTCAGTTTTTCTCCCTGGAGATTTTTTATCTCGTGCAAGCTAGGTGAATCTACCAGTCTCATTTTAATGCCTCATGACTTTATCTTTTAAATCCAAATGTGAGCTCTCACCTGCAATCCTGTGTAGTGAACCACAGCATCTTGTTGCCTATAGATGCTCTCCTCTCCAGAATCCTGGCAAACTAACCTTGCCAGTGAGTCTTCAGGGATATCTTAGACTTATCCACTCAAAACCAATCTCTGTGGCAACATGAATCACTTAAAAAAAAGTATATCAAGATAGAAATGTTGATTAGCTATCCTTGAGACCCCAAATCTCTTTTATCTTGGATTTAAATTGATAGTTTAAAGCACAATCCAAAATTCTCAACACTTTTCTGGGACTTTGGAGACTCAAAGTCTATGCACTGTCAGCATACAGGCTGCTGCCATTACCTCCAAGCATAAACATCTTGTACCCCTTTTCCCAGAAAAATAATCCAGGCACTCTTTCATCTCTAACAATCAAACCACCCAGGCTTGCTTTTAGGCAGACTGCAGAACAAGTCACATGACCCCATTCACTTTACCTTAAATTGAAAACACAGTTGAAAACATTACAATCTGAGAAACCTTATAATTGTCACAATACATAAAAGATCCCATGGCGCAATTTCAAAAAAGAGCAGGGGAGTTATCCCTGATGTCCTGGCCAATGTTTCAACATCACAAAAATGCAGATTATTAGGTCATTATCATATTGCTGTTTGGCGGTATTTGCTGTGTACAAAATAGCCATCATATTTCTTAAATTAAAACAGTGACTACACTTCAAAAAGTACTGCCTTGGCTGTAAAGTACTTTGAGATGCCAGGTGGTCATGAGAGGCATGTATAAATGCAAGTCTATCTATCTAAGCGTGGGCTTTAGCTCTGATGTGATACACCCTTGATTGAATAATTTGCCATTATTCGCTATTTTCGTTTAACGTGGAGTAGCTACTTGAGAGATGAATTGTATCCAATAGTCAACACTTTCTTTCCGAAGCAGGGAAAGGAGGAATGGGGGTCGAAAATGTGTATAGGGAGCTGATTTGTTTCTGAATGAGACTTTGGGCTGAATTTTCCCAGCCCGGAGGTGGGGAGGCTTGGAGGTGGGGAGGTGTTGGGAAAATAGTGATATTTCTGTCGAGAGGGCAATTTCCTAGGTGCAGGCGGGGATCCAGATCAGCTGACTGCACTGCAGAGGCGAGCAGTCATTTCCATAAATAAAGGCTCAATTAAGGACAATTTTCTGACCTCGCTGGTATTTTGCCAGTGGAGGAGCAGCCCCTCCCCACCACCCCCCACTGCCCAAACCTGCCACAAACAGCGCCCACAAGATTAATGGAGGAGGATTCCCTGAAGCAGTCCAAGGAGTCACTGGAGCTGGAGACTCCATGCCCCAAAAAGGGGGTTGCATGCATGAATGCAGACCTCGTAGCTCCAAAAAAGTATTCCCTCTGATCCAAGAGGCATATGCTGCCTTTACCTCTCTGATTTAATAATTTAGTTTTACTGCTGTAAGGCACCCTAAAGGTCTCCTAACTGCATCAGCATTGCCTTTCACTCCTGGTGGAGCTGCCAGTGCTCCAGAGCTGCTAACCCTCCTGATTGGGCTGGGAACCTGACTGCCATATTTAATGAGATAGCAAGCGAGGAGGTGGCCAATTAGGAGGCAGCCTCCAGGAATATTGTCCAGCTGGTCTCACTGCTGGCAAGTGCGGTCTCAGGACCTCCAAACCGTTCCAACGCCAGGGTCATAGAATGCGCAGTAAGATCCTGCCCTTCCTCTCATCATGCTTACCTTTAAGTGCAAGAATCTGTACCCCTATGCTTAATACCCTGCACTGTCTTTAATATTTCAAACATCTTAGCATATGATTTGCAAAAGCTATTACAGGCCTACTCCAATTCCTATTTTCTTGCTCAAAAATTTATCATAACATTTTACAAAAGAATTGTATTGTTCAAGTGCTTATAAACATTAAATAAATATACTGTACATCCATGACTGCGACTGATGATCAGTCTCATCTGAATTGCCAACCTGTCTTTCAGATGCTACACCAGCCACCATTATTTTCTTCAAAAGACAATGCTCATTGGAACTTTTACCTGACCCTCTACCGTCTCCATAACCTAGCAGACTATCAATCTAATGTTATGACTTACATTATTATATTACAACATTTATAATTCATCTCTTCCTGAGTTGCATTTCACAGATGGTTTGTCAGTAGCCATCATAACACAGGAACACCACTTTATTCTGTACAACATTTGGCCATCTGTGCCTATACTCTTAAAATTGCTAGAAGTATTTCATCTAAATATGGTCTCCTGGGTTAAGTGCATATTTCTATGCAAACAATGTTAGGAAGAAATGACAATTCTTTGCAAATCAACAGGGGGATAGTTTAAGAGAGCTTCACAGCCATTCATTCAAAGGAGATGACAGCTGTTAAACGGATCAGGTATTGATCTCTCACAAAACCTTGCTAATGGGGTTTTCAATTTCTCATTATCATGCTGTATAATGTCCTAGTGGTCTGATGATAATGCTGGATTCTGAATGGAGGAATCCAGGCAGAGCATGATCACCTCACAACCATGTAAACTGACCCTAGTGGCACTGAGAAAATCAGCAGCCAATTACAAAACAAGGCAGATATGACCTGACTTTTCGAAAGAGAAGAGCTCCTGGCTTGTTGCAGAACTGTTAGTTGTTCTTTGCACAGTAATGCAACACTTCAATCGCGTCTCACTGCTCTTAATGCAGGTTTCAGATGTGACTGGTTTTGAAATCCTATTTTCAAAATGTATGAACAAAATTCAGAAAGTTCTAAAGAGAGGTCATGAGACCTTAAATTTACATTTTTGTTCTTGAGAAAAGATACTACTTTCTCTTCTGAGAAATGTGCATTTGTACATTGTTTAATATGGTTCAGAGCAGTCTTTACTCATTTCTTTACAAAGTTACTTATATTTTTTTTGAGGCAGAAGAATGTAATTTTCATCAACACATCAGTTTGGCTCTGGAAATATTTACTTTCCCTCCGTCTTTCAGCCCCAGGGTTTATCATTTTCAGGTCCAGTATGTAACAGACCAAGTGCAAAAAAACTTCCTCCATTCCATCCTAAAAATGTGACTTAGATGTAACCTCAGAGAAACACTCCCACAGTAACGCTGACCCCACTGTCTCATGAATCAAGAGAAAAACTTACATATCAAGAGATTTTGCAAAGCACAAACTAACACATATTGACAGAAAACTCTTTAATGGTTTATTACCTCTAACAAGTATAACGGTTGGTTTAGAAAACACTTCAGCGGTTTATTTTCTCCAATAGGTCAGAGCTCTACAAAAACTATGGCCAGAATTTTCCGTTTGCCGGTCGGGTGGGCTCAACCGACTCGGCAGTGGGTGGGCAGCCGATTGCGGCTGAAGAAACGGGCCACACCGCCATTTTCCGCTGGCGGGCCATTTAAGGCCCGCCCCACGGGTTAGTGACTCCCGTGGAGAATGGGAAAATCGTCAGGGGGGCGGGCGGCCTCAGACTGCTGGTACCAATGGGGAGCCAGCAGCCTGTATAAAGAGTGGCCAGGCAGCCTGCTTGAGGCAATGCACCATGGCCACTCATGGACAGAAGGAGGGAGGTGCGAGTGGAGAGCAGCAGGAGCAGGAGGAGGGGGCAGGCTGCAGGAGAGGCCAGCGGGGGGCCACTGTGTCCCCCGATTTTCCTATGCATGCCTTGCTGTCCTCCTCCAAGAGGTGTCTATCTGTCGGCACCTGCTGTATCTAGAGGATGGGAGAAGGAGGGCCCCCCATATCACCAGCCAGGCGTGGGAGGAGGTGGGTGACGCTGTAAAGCGCCCATGATCATGTGCGGCGCAGGAAACGATTCAATGATTTGCTGCGCTCTGGATGGGTGAGTACTATGTTGGTCTTGGCCATTTGACCCAGAAGGCAGCCTTAGCCTTTGACATCCCCCCACCATGTCTTGCTGTCGTAGGGCATCTATTGCACACTGGGTGGGCAAATGGGTACTGACCATGCTTACACCAGCCTTAGTGATTGAGGAGAAGAAGGGTTCTCCCCGCAGCATATGTTGGTCTTTGTGGCATTTGAGTAGCCTGCAGGGGAGGCCACAAAACACATACTCAGAACTCCAACACATGTCATATTGATGGGAATGAGATGGTGCAAGGGGTGCCTCAAGGTGTTTTGGGCAAGTGCCAACTGCTGGTATCAGCGCCACACCTAGCTGCTTCTCCTTGCCTTGGGCGTTAAGACCCATGTGATATTCAAAGTGATGGACGCCGAATGTGTCCAGGATGGCCGTTGGGGGAGGGGGTGGGGACCAATGGTGCTCTCTTCTGGGGACCGATCACCAGTAGTGTGGACAGGAACTGCTGGAGGCCTCAGATGGGCCACTGTGGTTGGGGTGCGGCGTGCGTGTGCAGACTACATGAGCGAGCAGCCCCAATAAATCCTCTTCTCAGTTTTGCAGGTAAAAACTTAGCACAATGCCCTGGAACGCCAGAGGACTGGAGGTGGGCACGCCCTCCTGCAGCACCTTACACCTTTTGAAGAACAGGCCACAGAGCTGGGCAGGAGTCAAGAGGCCAGGGCGGCCGGGGACAGCGAGGCTGGGGTCCAGCAGGCAGGTATTTGAGGTCCACAGTCCCATCCACTCCGTCTGCCCACCATCCAAACCACTGATGGTTGCTGCAATTGTTAATGCTGCAACAATGCTCATTCACTGACTGAAACATTCTGACGTCTGGGTCATACTGAAGGGACCCTCATCCCCTTAGGAAACGCGTCTCCACCACCTTCCAAAGTAACCTTATCCCATTTGTGACCACTATCACCATGGTCTAACATGCCATTGGATCGCTGCTGCACAGCCAAAGAGTTTTCCATCTTAGGGGGGTTGGTACCTCCAGCACCCTTTCAGCCAGTGTGTCCCACATTACTCCGTCCAGAAGGTCCTCAGCACCTCAACTGTGAACATCATGGCACTCAACTTAGATAAATGCCACCACGTTACTCATCCCTGCGCCAAGGGGAAATGTTGCCTTCTGCCCACCCGGTCTATGCCCCTCCTTATAGAATGAAGGGCAATAATGTGACCTCTCAATCTCCTGTGCTCCAAGGCAAATGTCGCAAGTATTTGCGATATTTCCTCAGCCCTGCAACTATTCAGGCCACAATGCATCCAGGTCAGGTACCTCTGCACTCTCCCCACTCCAGTGGTACATAATATGCCATGTGGCATTCCTGAGGCCATCTGACCAGCCTGTCTGCATGTGCGTTTAATGGTTGGGGCTCGTCTTGACTCATTTTCACCTCATCAATGTTCTTCTCCTTAGGGTCTTGAAGAGTGAGCAACTTATGAGGCTGTGGGGGAAAGGGATGAAAGGATGAAGTGAATGCACGCTAACTGATGCACTGTCCTTGTTGTTAATTTCAGCATCACCACCAGAGTGACCCGCACCTCGACACCACAGCACCCCCTCCACACCTGAGGGCCAACATGTGCAACTTGCAGCACATCATTTCAGCCAGCCAGGCACCAGAGCAGACACACACACCTTGGTGGGGACTATACCGTCGGCAAGTGTCCCGGGTCACAGTGGAGAGGGCACATCACGATCGTTGGAGGAGATGGTAGGGGCAGAGGGTGCCGATGGCTCCAGCAGCCGGAGGGCTGCAGGGGACGAGGCACATGCTGAGTCCAGCACTGATGATGTGCCTCTGGAGTTGTCCCCATTGCAGCAGCTGCAGGAAAGGTGGCAGGAAGTGTGTTTGCATCTGGCAGGGTTGCATGAGGGAATGGTTCAGATGCTCTCTGCGACAGAGGAGTCGAGGCAGAGCGCACACGAAGAATCTGCCCTCAGGGCAGAGCATCAGGATTCCTTCAATGAGAGATTGGCGACTCTCATAGAGAGGGGCTTCCACCAAATGGATCAAAATATGATTGGGTTACGCTCTGACCTGCAAGCCCTCACAGCGGCTCTGGCCACAGGTGGTGTTTTCCATTGTGGGAGACGTTGTGGACACCAAGCTCCAGCACTCAGTGCCCATGCATCTGCAGTGAGTAGGGGGGTAGATTTGGACCTCACGTCGGTGCAGCAGCTGCCTGTCATCGCTGCGAGCTCCTCTCATGGTGCTCGGGATGGGGGCAGCAGCTCCTCCGCCCCTCTGCCAGTCAACGTTTCTTCCGTTGAGGCTGCGACAACTGGGGAGGTGCCAGTTCAGGAACTGGCCACTCCCTCCTAGGCGGGGCCATCACAGGCTCCACGGGCCAGAGGATACCTGGCAAGGTCACCTAGGCCAATAGGACAGCAGAGTCAGCAGGCTGTCTCTCAAGCCACTCTGAGTGATGGGGCGGCATATAGATGTAGCACCCAAAAACGAAAGCATAAGGCACCTTAGGCACTCCACGTGTATGTCACTGGTGATTTTGTGTTGGCTTTAGAATAGGGACCCATATTTTTGTGATCACTAACAAGTGGTGTGTGTTTTTGTTTTGGACAAAATAAAGTCCACCTTTGTTACCAGGGCTGAGGGTCTTTTGTTTGTGGTGCATTTTTCTTTTTCACATATTTATCATGAGTGTTAGAGTGGAGATTGATGTTTCTGTACTAAGCCCTTATTTGCAGCTGAAGAGATGGAAGATGTGGCACCTAAGTGCCACATGTGGAAATTCCAGGCAATGCTGCTCCTGCTGTGTGTGGAGCTAGCTGAAGGTTCTTCAGATTAAATTGTCCCGGGTGTCCCTGCCTCCTTCATGTAATTGCGGGTCATTGTTCTGCCCCTCATCATCGCCCTGTGCTTCCTCATCCTCTAAGGCACTGCTGGATTCATCATGTGCAGCCTCATCCAGGGCGTTAAGGTCTTCATCTTCAACTGCATCCCCCCTATCCTGCGCAAGATTGTGCAGGGCGCAGCAGACTACCACTATCAGAGAGACGCGATCTGGGGGGTACTGGAGTACGCCCCCTGAGCGGTCCAGGCAATGGAAGCGCATCTTGAGATGACTGATGGCTCTCTCCACCACAACCCTTGTGGTGCCCCGACTCCTATTATACCGATGCTCAGCTTCTGTTCTTGGATGGCACACTGGCGTCATGAGCCACCTTTGTAGGGTATAGCCCTTGGCACCCAGCAGCCAACCATCCAGCCGAGCCGGAGCGCTGAAGAGCCCCGGCACCTGGGAATGTCTGAGGATATAGGCATCGTGGGAGCTGCCCGGGTACCTTGCACAGACTTGTAGAATCAGCATCCTGTGATCACACACTATCTGTACGTTCATGGAGTGGAAGCCCTTCCTGTTGACAAAGGCACCGGGCTCACCTGCTGACACCTCGATGGCCACATGTGTGCAGTCTATATCACCCTGGACACGGGGGAAGTCAGCAATGGCCGTGAAGCCTCTGGCTTGCTGTGCCTGACTTGCCTGGTTGCAGAGGAAGTGGATGAAGGTGGATGCCCATCTGAACAGAGCATCTGTAACCTGCTTGACACAAGTGTGGACAGCTAATTGGGAGACACCGCAAAGATCACCCACCGAGCCCTGGAAGGAGCCAGAGGCATAGAAGTGGAGGGCAACTGTGAGCTTTAGAGTTGTTGATATGGAATGTCAACCCACACAGTTAGGGGAGATCCCAGGGCCTATCATTTGGCAGATATAGTTGACTGTCTCCCTTGAGAGTTGAAGCCTCCTTCAGCAGTGCACCTCAATCATATTGAGGGAGCTGTTTCGCTGCCTGTATACTCTGGCAGCAGGATAGTGGCATCTTCTGCAGACCTTTGCACCTTGGACAACCTCTTGGCCCTGCGCCCCTTGTGCTTGCACCTGGCCTCCCAAAGGTGGCTCCCCTGGAGGCTGATTGTCCAGTCCTGGCCTCCTCCTTATTCTATCCCTCCCTTCCTCCACAGGGGACCTGCCTCCAGTGGAGAGGTCAGAACCCATGTCCCCAGGCTAAATGGAGGCCTCTGGAAATTTGCAGGCCCAGGAAAGATTACTGTCTGCAGACTGGTTTTAAAGTACACAAGAAGCTCTTGGAAATTGATGAGAACTACTAACAATCACACAAGCAACTTTTAAATACTTTCATCAATTATAACTTCGTCAAAAACATGAACAGCCCCTCTGAGTCCACATTGCAAATGTTTTCTTAAATAATCTCCTACCCGCCTTCCCGTTGGGCCCGTGTTCCGACCCGAAGTTCGCAAGGGCCCCTCAAAATCGTACACAATTGGCAAGTTAAGGGGCTTAACGAGCCCTTTAATTAATGGCGGGCAAACTGAGTGCGCCGGCACACCGAAATATCCCGATGGCACGCACCGATGTCAGCACGCGTCATTTTACGTGCTAACATGTGGGCTATGCCATCCGCATGTCAGCTGGAAATTTTGGCCTATATTACTGCTTCTGAAAATGTTTTACAAAAAAACTTTGAAAAAACTCAGCTGTTATCCCATCATGTGTTAAAGATGGATCCACCCTCCTAATACAGTAAAAAGATAAAGCACTAAAGGAGGCCATTAGGCAGAGCTATCCAAGTAGTCACACACCATAGCCTTATACAGTTTTCCCTCCAAGTATTTATCCAATTCCCTTAACCGTAACCTCCAGCATTCCAATTTTAGACACCTCCTCTTGCTGAGATAACAGTTCAATTGGTATCTCAACCAGGCCACCCTTCAGTCGGCTTTTCAAGGATGAAGGGCATCAGAGATCGGCACAATCCTGTTTTCACTTAATCATTGAACTATAGAATGGTTACAGCACAGAAGCAGCCCATTTGGCCCTTCATATCCATGCCCTTTCCCTGTAGCCCTCCAAAGTTTTTCTCTTCATGTAATTATCCAATTCCATTTTGAATCTGCTTCCAACACACTCTCAAGGCAGTGCATTCTAGATCCTAAAAAATGTTTGTTCCTCATGTAACCTTTGGTTCTTTTGCCATTCATCTTAAATCGCTGTCCCCTGGTTCTCAATCCTTCGTCAAAGGGAACAGTTTCTCCGTATCTACTCTCATGATTTTTGAATGCCACTATCAAATCTCCTCTAAAAGGTTCTCTTCTCTAGGGAGAATAATCTCAGCTTCTCCAACCTATCAACATAACTGAAGTTCCTCACTTTGGAATGATAAAGCCTAACTCAAGCTCCACATGAAAATTGGAACAGGTGGGGACTAAACATAAGTTGACTCATATATCAGCCACATAATTTCGTTCTGTTTACCAGCCTGTTGTAAAGCAGAAAACAGGGCAAAAGAGTCAAGAAAATCACCTCCCACGAATGTCAACTTCAAAAGAGGCAACCTCAGATATAGGGGCTGTAACACTACAGTCCTTCTGTTGTATGCCTGCGATAAGCCCATTGAGAGTATGGGGGATTGCTGGCAGTGAGCAGGGATTGTGTACCCAATGTGCCATGTACTCCATTTTGCAGCAATAGAAATGTAATAGTTTTCAGAGCTGTGCTGATGATTAGTGCAAGATAAAATTATTTGGATGGTGGTCGCAAATTTCCCCTCAAGCACAACACTTTGGTAGAGGTTAAGAAGTCCATGTTGAACTCCATTTACCTTTATATAGATACATTACTTTAAATTTGAGCTGTTGCTCGGCAAACAAACTGAAGTACTAATTATGAAAATGAGCTGGAAATTATAGGCAGTTGGTTAAGTGCACTGCTCTCTGCTCACAGCTAACCATTCTCAACTTCACATCATTGTGGTTGCAAAACTATCTATTTGTTGCATTCCTCAGGAATTCTGTCTACAGAAAAGAGAGAAAATTCCAGACAAAACATTTAGCATTCATAAAATGGCATCCCATGACATAATTTTAGTGCAAGATTGTGCCACAAAAGCAAACGTAAAAACAATTGCCTCTTAGGGGAAGAAGTCGTTCTTACATCAGTAATGCTATACATTGCAGCAATTCATTTATTACAGTTTATTGAGCCAATTATAGAAATCTAGAGATAAAGAGTAAGAACTAAAGCAAAGCAGGTCACTGGGATATATGAGTTACATGAAACTATTATGAAAAGACAAATAGACATAAGTAAACCAATAAATAGTGGTCCAATCTTGAACTTAATCATAAAATCCAGGAATGTACACAACTGAAGGAGACGGTTGAAGAAGGCAGGGTATACTGATGGGGTAGTCACCTTTGGCCATTTCTGAATCCCCTTTCAGCTCTAACCAAAAGTGGCACTGAGAGTAGCCGATTAGAGCGAGCAAGTCGTTGCATGGTGACAAAAAAGTAAACAAACAGTAACAATAAATAAGCAAGAACACAGTAACAAAATAGCTACAAAACACAATGGGCTGAAATTTGGAGAAGCCCTTGAGTAGACATGAGGGTTGTGATATGGACATGCCTGATGGAAATGATGCAGGCAATGTGCAAACTTTGTACTACCCTCTCAACTCTATCATTGTAGAATTCAGCCCTATGCTAAGCATGCTGCTGAGTGACTGCACGTTCAGCATCAATTAATGCTAGCCTGTACTTCCTAAAGGTGCTTCTTGCTACAGCAAGTGCTAGAAGTGGATGGGAGTGATTCTCTCAGTAGTAAGAAACCAGATCAATGGCGAAACAGGTCAGAGAGGGAGATCCTCTTTGGGACTAAAAAGAACAAGGAAATTAAAGAAATTAATATCAGCAGAGAAAAATATTGGAGAAGCTTAAGGAACTAAAATCCGATAAATTCCCATGACTTGATGGCTTACATCCTATGGTTCTAATAGAGATAACTGCAGGGATAGTGGTTGCACTAGGTATGACTTTCCAAAATTCCTTAGATTCAAGAACAATCCCATCAGATTGGACCTTGAGAAATGTTACATTGCTTTTCAAAAAGGTAGAAGAGAGAAAACAGTGAAGTACAGACCAGTTAGCCTCACATCAGTCCTTGGGAAAATGCTGGAATCTATTATTAAGGAAATCTGAACAAAGCACTTCGAAAAGCATTGTATGATTAGAACAAGTCAACATAGTTTTACTAAAAGGAAATCCTGTTTGACAAATTTATTAGAGATTTTTGAGGATGTAACTGATAAGGTAGATAAAGGTGAACCTGTAGATATACTGTACCTGAATTTTCAGAAGGCATTCAATAAGGTACCTCACAAAAGATTAATAGCCAAAATAAGGAGTATGAAGTTGGGGATAACATATTAATATGGATAGAGGATTGGTTAACAGACAGGAGGAAGAAAGTGGGCATAAATAGAGCATTTTCAAGTTGGCAGGCAGTGAACAAGGGAATGCCCTGAGGATCAGCTCTGAGGCCTCAGCTATTTACAATCTATATTGATGACTTAGATGAAGAGATGGAGAGTAATGCAAATAAATTTGCTGATGATACAAAGCTCGGTGGAAAGGCAAGGGAAGGACATGGAAAGGTTACAAAGAGATATAAACAGGTTAAGTGAGTGGGCAACAAGATGATAGATGGAGTATAATTTATGGAAGTGCAAAGCTATTCATTTTGACCGTAAGAAAAGTAAAACTGAATAGTTTTTTTAAAGGTGATAAACTCGTAAGTGTTGATGTTTAAAGAGAATTAGGCCATACAAGGAAGGCAGAAAGTTAGCATTCAAGTACAGCAAGCAATTAGGAAGGCAAGTGGCATGTTGACCTTTATTGCAAGGGGATTGAGTACAGGAATAAAAAAGTTCTGCTGCAATTGTACAGGTGAGACCACATCTGGAAAACTGTGTACAGTTTTGGTCTCCACATTATGAAAGGATATACTTGCATTGGAGGCACTACAGCGAAGGTTCACTAAATTGGTCCCTGGGATGAGGGGGCTTGTCCTATGATGAGAGGCTGAGTAAATTGGGTTTATATTCTCTGGAGTTTAGAAGAATGAAATGCAATCTCATTGAAGCACATTAGATTCTGAAAGGGCTTAATAGAGCAGACACTGAAAGATTGTTATTTACAATACATATTCATTTTAGTTACCATCACATAAGTGTATAGAACTGATGAATCTATGAGCCTCTAAAGTATAGAGGTAAGCTGCTGGTACACACAAACCTTTTAATGGTAACCTTGTCTGAAGGTGTCTTTAATTGCTCACAGTGAGCTGTGAGATTGTCATTCTTGAATGTTGTTCCTGGTTGCATTTGGAATCTTGTCCTAGATGTTATAGGACAGTATAGTGTTTGAGGAGCTGGAATGGATTTGATTTGTCCTTGGTTATGCCTTGCAGTTGTGCCTTTGTGTGTAATGACTTCAATGGGTTTTGGCCCCAAACAAATCCTTTCACCTGGTGTTGTAAGGGTGGCCGTGTTGCTATTATTGATGATAGAGTTGATCTGCAGACACTTCTTGGGTGGAAACATTAAGTTTATTTACAATGTTCTCCGCAAGAACTACATGTGTGCTTTCAACTCCAACTCTATCTCTACACTGACTGCTGAGGTAGCCCGCACTATTATCCTATTGGTTACTACAGATCATGTGATCTTCCTTAACAAGAATTATTCTCAATGGTACATTGTACACTAAACTAAACCATAATTACTACATTCCTCCCCCTTTAACTTGGCTATATATATTGTTTACAAGGAATTTATAAGTTCAGTCTTTCAGGTGGTTTCCTGGTACATGTAGAACCTCATAGCTCCATAACTTCAGATTCTTTGTCAGGGACCTCCTTTTCCGGAGTTGTCTGAACATCTGGTGCTTCGGTGGGCTCCTGCAGTTCTGTATCCTCGACTCTTACAGAAATATCAGACATGTCAGTCCTGGGTTGAGTATCCTCAACAAGAAATGCAGACCTGGCCATAGACACTGGTGGAACCAAATCTTGGTTGTTCCTTAAACGGTCTACATGTTTACAGATGATCCTTCCTTCCACCTCCACGTGGTAAGATGGAGTTACATGCCATAAGATTCCCTTTTTATCTTAATCTTAACATTTATGTCCCTTGACATCCAGGGTTCTCCGAACTTGGTCTCCCCCTTTGTCTTTACGGGAACATAATTGCCCTGTACTCTCGCTATTTTCTCCTTGAATGCCTCCCAGTGCTCTGACACAGTTTTGTCTGCAAGTTAGCATTTTAATTTCTAATTCCATCTCAGCCTCTCTCCCCTCCGAACTACTTTTCAGGATCCCATCCCCCTGCCAATTTAGTTTAAATCCGCCCCAACAGCATTAGCAAACCTCCCCGCGAGGATGTTGGTTCCTTTCCTGTTCAGATGTAGCTTGTCCAATTGTACAGGTCCCACCTCCCCCAGAAACAGTCCCAATGCCCCAGGAATCTAAAGCCCTCCCTCCTGCAGCATTTCTCCAGACATGCACTCATCCACTCCATCCTCCTGTTCCTATATTCACAACTGCGTGGTACCATGAGTAATCTGGAGATTACTTCCTTTGAAGTCCTGCTTTTCAATTTCTTACCTAACTCCCTAAAGTCTGCGTGCAGGACCTCTTTTCTCTTTCTTCCTATGTCATTGGTCCCAACATGGACCATGGCCTCTGGCTGTTCGCCCTCCCCCTTCAGAATACCCTGCAGCTGTTCCGTGACCCTGGCATCTGGGAGGCAACATATCATCCTGGAGTCATATCTATGGCTGCAGAAGTGCCTGTCTACTCCCCTCACTAATGAATCCCCTACCACTATTCCCTTTCCACACTTCCTCCTACCACCCCCGAAGAGTTGGACCACCCACAGTGCCATGGCCTTAGCTCTAAGCTCCAAGGCTGAAAGAAGGTTTGCAAGCAAGATGCACTCAGGTGATTCCCTCACTACCTGCCTAGTTCTCTTCTTCTGTCTGGTGATCACCTACTCCCTCTCTGCTTGCACTTCCTTAAGCTGCGGGGTAACCACATCCTGAAATGTGCTATCCATAAACCTCTCAGCCTTGTGAGTGCACCATAGTGCCCCCAGCTGCCACTCAAGCTCCAAAACCTGGAGCTCGAGTTGTTCCAGTCGGAGGCACCTCCTGCACACATGGTCATCCAGACCACCAGGAGGGTCTAGGATTTCCCACATAGCACAGGATGTGCAAATGAGGGGACTGAGCTCCCCAGACATATCTTAACTAAATAGAATATAGACTCTTGCTTTTATTTTGCTCTTACTCCTACTTGAGTATAGACTAGATGCTAGATCCTCTAGATAGACTAGATCCTCTAGGTGCTGCCTGTCCTTGGGTCCTACTCTTGCACTCTCCACTGATTGCCAGGCCTATGT
The DNA here is from genome assembly GCF_017639515.1 of Carcharodon carcharias. Taxonomy (NCBI): domain Eukaryota; kingdom Metazoa; phylum Chordata; class Chondrichthyes; order Lamniformes; family Lamnidae; genus Carcharodon; species Carcharodon carcharias. The sequence continues at coordinate 125,100,457 of NC_054472.1, read as the reverse complement.
ATGAAAGTGTATTCATGTGCTGCCAGAATTAAAGCCCATTGTTGTATTCTTGCTGAGGCTATTGGTGGTATAGCCTTGTCCTCGCCAAACAATTGCTTGCCTCTTCTCTTCCTCCGTAATCCCATTCGCTTGAAAAAGGAATGTGAGGCAGATAATTTGAATCTTGGAAAACACTTCGGATGGTGAGATGGCATCTATGTATTCCAAGAGATTGATGGTGTTAGTCTCTTAGTCTCATCATGCATATCATTGTCATGTTTTGGTTTGTCAGTCACCTCAGGTATATGTTTCTGACAGGATACCAGGTGGTTGTTCTTATTGCATGAAGGTAGCCATTATGTATAGTCTGTTTGGATCAGCGCACAGCTCTTTGTAGTTGCATCAGCCTTTGCTGTGGTGCACTGCTGTTGCCAATGGCCTTTCTTGCCACATGCCTTGCAGAATTGCTGGAAATTCCTTGATGCATGCAGAAGGCCACACCTTCTAGTAAGTCTGCCAACAATTGGGGTTTTACTTAGGGCCTGTAAGCTTTGTTGACCTGCAAGGATCACTTCATACTTATGTTCATGTTTGAGTAAGTCTTCAATGCTATATGTTTTGAGCTGGTCTAGCAGACCTTTCTGGAATGTTTCCATGGGAGTGGATGTGATCGCCAGCTCAATAATTCTGTCTGCAAGCTCTGCATCCAATGTAGTCCATATCTTTTGGGAATCCTTTAGCTCTTCTGCTGTTAATCCTTATGTGTTCAACCCATGTAGACCTTCATTCTCAATCGCTAGGTGAATTTTTATGGCTGGCTTGTCTTGTTCAGATACACCTGAATCAAGAAACCAGGGCCAAAATTTTACATCTTTTGAGTGGGCGCAGACCCAATCTGACAGCACGTGAAATTGTGTGAGAAGGCATTGGGCGCAGGATCCAGTGTCATCGCGCACTCAAGTGATATTTCACTCGGTAGGCATTCTCAGCAGTCGGAAGCGCGCCAGGCCACAACTAAGTGGGCAATTAAACCAATTAAGGGGTCAATTGAAAGTGATTTTATGTGGCCCGTCCACTTTTATATTTGGCAGACTGGCCCATTGGCCAGACGGCCTTCATGTTTTCGCTACAACCTCAATCCAGGGCGGGATGAAATGTCTGGGGTGAAATATAATAAACAAGTGCCTTCTCACACAATTTCACGTGCTATCAGGTTGGGTGTGCGCCCACTCAAATTGAGGGTCATCATGATCTTAGTGGCCACTGACAGTGCCATCCTTGACCTTCCGTGTGGCTGCATGTCTGGACCAACGAGGTGGCACAGTTTTATGACCACCTAATTGGTGAAGTATAGCCACGACAGACACTGCTCCTAGCTGAGGTGGCGGTGGGGAAGTGCTCTCTGAAGACCCTAAGTTGGTGTTGAGAACCCTCCTTCTCCCTCTGTGAACAGCTTCTACTTTCTGCTGCCGCTATTCCATTTCCCTGTCATGCTGCAGGTCAAAAGAAACTGCAACCACATGACTGGGAGCAGGCTTTTGACTCAGAGCTCTTTGAAATTCAAACCACTGCTTCCACTAACACTGCAGCAGCAATAGAAAATTAAAAGCTTCTCACCTGAAAGTTGTATGATGATCCTCTTAAATAGTGCTGATGGGGGTGCGGGGAAGTAGTTGGGTGGTGGCTGTCCCTCATGTAGCTGCACATATGAATATTTAATAGAGGGCATTAACAGGAGGCTCCTGGGAGGTCCAAAGTGGAAAACTGTGTGCCAAACCTGCGCTAAACATAAGAATATAAAAAAGGAGCAGGAGTAGACCACACGGCTCCATGAGCCTGCTCCGCCATTCAATACAATCGTGGATGATCTTTTGCCTCAACTCCACTTTCCCATCTGCTCCCCATATATCAAACTGACGTCATGATCTGCCCAATCTGCATGCTCCTGGCACACGCACAGGAAATCCGCACTATTACCCTTAAAAACCATGGTGATTGGGGTGGGTGTGCTGGGAGTAGCCAGGAGTGGACCTGCTACCATTTTTCCCTTCTCCTAGCTCCTGTAGCACCCAAACCAGTGACTCTATGGAGCTGAAGTTTGCTATCTGACCAACAGCCGATACAAGGATGATAGATATAATGAGCAGCATTGGCACAATCTTGCCTGTAGTTTCATAATAAAGAACGTCTTTGTACAGATATTTAGTGGTTGGCTTTAAATCTACATTCAGTCATGGGAAAATAATTGGTGGCATAATTTCTGAGTTTATGAAGAAAGGGTGTGACAGACTTGAAAGCAGCTCAAAACAGGAGCCTTGATTTCCTGTCTGTACACATCTCAGCATCTCAGCCACAAAGAAGGCTCAAAGAAACAACCCTTAGCACATAGAATAGACGGGAAATCGTATGTGAGAAGAAGCACAAATGTGAACATATTCCATCTGCTTTAAACTGTAAGAACACAGGACCACCTAATGCAGCTATATCAGAAGCATCCCATAATATGAACAGGGACAAGCAGTTGATCTTTCCCTATAATGCGAGGTTGGCTCTTTTATCTGATGTGGCACTCCTGACACTTCAGTATTATTTGCTGGGATTACCATAATGACCCAGAGCTGAGTTATTGAAAGCTGCTGGAGGCCCTTAAAACTGCAATCACATTGGGGGAGGGTGGGGCAACAAAAATGACTTGAGTAGAATTGCTCCATTCTCAGATCAGACTCTGGAAATCACACAATGAGAGATTCAGCAAGGATGGAAGATTGTGTGTAGGAGCAAGAGGAACATCCTAAAAAAGATGACATTCTTTAATAATGTCCAAATAAGTCCAAGGGCTAGAACCCGGGGAGTGGGAGCGATTCAGACCGCTCAGAAGTCAGAGGTGAAGCTGACACACACCACCACCCCCTTCAGGGTGTGCGGGAGGATCTGGCGGAGATACATGAAGGAATGTGTGCCATGATCTCCATGATGGAGGAGTCCCATGTGGAACATGAGCAATTCAATGACCCTCATGGCCAAGCACAACGCCTCCTCCATGGAAAAAGTGGCGACTCTCATGGAGAGGATCCTCCAGGAGAACATTCAGGGCTTCCTGAGGATTTGCTTGGTACTACAAGCCCTCACACTGGCAATGACCTCAGGTGGTGTGTGTCGGTGTGGGAGATGGATTGGGCACCCAGTATCCCAGCTAGGTGCCCATCCATCAATGGCGAGCAGGGAGGTCCAAAGCAACCTCACGTTGGCGCACAAGCTGCCAGTTGTCTCTGTGGGCTCCTCTCAGGGCACTCCGGATGACGGCAGCAGCCCCTCCGCCCCTCTGCCAGTGACAGTGGCATCTGATGAGGCTGCACCAAGTGGGGAGATGCCAGCCCTGCCCCTGGCAGCTCCCTCCCAGTCGGGGCCAGCACAGGCTCCACAGGCCAGAGGACACCTGCCAAGGTCAGCAAGGCCAACAGGACTGCAGAGTGAGCAGGCTGTCTCCAATGTTGATGCCAGCAAGGGGGGAGAAACTAGACCTAGCACCCGCAAGTGTAAGCATAAATCACCTAAGGCACACCACAGGCTTATCATTAGTGGTTTTCCTTTGCTCCACATTTAAGTTGTTTTTAAGTTGGTGTGCTATTCAACACCTTTTAATGGACTTTGATTTCTATATGCAAGTTGCCAATCATTAAACTTTTGGTTCTCAGCAAGCCTCTGGGTACTTCATTAGTTCTGCAGGTGGACAGGAACCCATGATGTTATGAGTGACTTGTTTGTTATTGAGCTTTATTGAAATGACACATAATTAATGTTCCTGACCAGCTAAATGTTGCTGTCAGATATCGAGTGTGGAGTCTGCAGCCCTGGCATGTGTTGGTTGTTCATCTTTGGTAGGCTAGCTGAAGGAACGTTGGATCAAAGCCTCCAGGGTGTCCCTGCCTCATTGGAGGTTGCCCAGGTCGGCGTCAATCCCCTCAGCGTTTTCCTGAACGTGCTCATCCTCGGACTCACTACTGGACTCATTGTGTGCAGCCAGAGCATCTGTGTCTACATCTTCTTCCTCCACTGCATCCCCCCTTTCCAGTACAAGATTGTGGAGAGTGCAGCATGCAATCACTATTAGTGACACATGATCTAGGGGGTATTGCAGTGTGCCCCCTGAACGGTCCAGGCATTGGAAGGGCATCTTGAGAAGACCGATGGTTCTCTCTAGCACAGTCCGTGTGGATGTATGGCTCCTATTGTACTGCTGCTCGGCCTCTGTTTTGGATGGCAGAGAGGCGTCATGGGCCACCTTTGGAAGGGATAGCCCTTGTCACCCAGCAGCCATCTATCTGGCCGGGCTGGAGCACTGAAGAGCCTCGGCACTTGGGAGTGTTTCAGGATGTAAGCGTCATGGGAGCTGCCTGGTACCTTGCACAGACTTGCAGAATCTGCATCCTGTGATCACACACTATCTGCATGTTCATGGAGTGGAAGCTCTTCCTGTTGATGAAGGGACCGGGCTCACCTGCTGGCACCTTGATGGCCACATGTGTACAGTCTATAGCACCCTGGACACGGGGGAAGCCAGCAATCGCTGCGAAGGCTCTGGCTCGCTGTGTATGGCTGGCCTTGTCCAAGCTGTAGTGAATGAAAGTCAATGCGCACCTGAACAGAACGTCTGTCACCAGCTTGTCACAACTCCACAAAGATCACCCACTGACCCCTGGAAAGAGCCGGAGGCATTGAGGGCAACCGTGACCTTCAGCGTCTCTGGCACGCAGTTGGAGCTGATCTCAGGGCTAATCATCTGACAGATGGAGGTCACTGTCTCCCTTGAGAGACATAGCCTCCTTCAGCACTGCACCTCAGACATATTGAGGTAGCTGCTTCGCCGCCTGTAAATCCTGGCAGCAGGGTAGTGGCGTCTTCTGCGGCCCCTTCTGCCTTGGACTTCCCATTGGCCCTGCCCCCTTTGTGCCTGCATCTGTCCTCCCGGAGGTGGCTCCCCTGGAGGCTGAATATGGACTCCTGGCCTCCTCTCTCTGCCCCTCTCTTTCTCCTCAGAGGAGGTACCTCCAACAGAGAGCACAATCCCCATTCCCAGGGAAAGGGAAGGCTGTCTGATACCTGGAAGTTCCCAAGTGTTATGATTCCTCCAGAGTCCTGAACTGAAGCCTGTTCTTTCCGTTAAAGCAGGTCTGAAGAGAAATGAAGTTTTCCTGTTCACACAAGCAAGTAGCAGGAAGTTAAAAACGAAAGTTCTAACAATTTGCATTAGCGAACCCACTCACCCCTCTTATGGATGAGGTTTATACAAAGGTGGTCTACCCGCTTGCCCGTTGCGCCCATGCAATGCACTGAAAATAGCATGGGCTGCGAAAAATCGTATTCGATTGCTGCCTCAAGGGCCTTAACTGGCCCATTAATTAATGGCAGGTGTGCTCGGAACTTATAGCGCACCCGCCTACCAAAATATCGTGGTGACGTCGGGCCGCACGCCCTATGTCACCATGAGACATTTTACACGTCGGCGTGTCGTGCCCATCTCCACCCACCGACCTGAAAATTCTGCCCCAGGAAAATTCAGCAGTTACTCAAACAGGCACATAGCTAGACTATGCTGGAGTTTTATGAAAATGATGGATAAGCCAGATTTTCTTTTACATTTCACCAGTGAGGCAGCTTTCCTGCACTGGGACAATATGCAGCAGAGTTTCTGCAGGTGTTCCCCAATCTCCCACCATGACTTCAGAAGAATATAGGGTGAATCCCTATATAAAATACTGGTGTTATGTTTCCATCAATATACTTCATAGAGGAAGCTGTCTCGAACACAAAAACAGTGGTTCATTGCAACAGCTTGTATTTTACCGTAGGAAGCTGCTGTGGCACATGCTTCCTTAACTGCAAATATTGCACATTCTTATGTTTGCTTTCTTTTGTAATCAAGTCCGTGGTTCTTACAGTTAGAAAGTAGCACTAATGATAAAACCTCAGGTTCCTTCTTGCAAAGATGCCTACTTCAAAAGCATTGCTTCATTTTCCACCTAGATAGTTGACAATCTGACCTGTAGTAACCTCTTCTTACTTAATTCACTGGCACTGATGCAAGGCAAATATTAAGACTCCCACAACTTGTAGCTTATGGTTTGCAGTAATTCCTACAAATTCATTTAAATACTTTATTTCTAAATGACCTTTCCCTCAGACATCATTTGCAATAACATATTATTTACTTACGGCTGGCAAAATTTAAGCTTTATCAGCATGGTATTGCAGCATTTCAACACTAGTAATATTGAGTAACATCACTGTTGGCACTTTGTTTAAATTAGGTCAGAGGTAATGATTTGAATATATGGGCTTTAAATTATTCTACCAGCTCCAGCACATGACTGATGACTAACAGCTGACTACAAATTTGAAGAACTATTGTTGTCTCAAGAAGAAAATTCTGTAGGATGCCCTGGATCTGCCACTCCAAGGTGCTGTGCAGGATGCAACACTGGTTTCCAAGCTTGTTTTCCATCATTCCATGTAAGGTGCTCTGAGTATTCTGAATGGACTGCAGCTTGGTATACAGTCCCTGTGAAGTATGAATCCATTGGTGCCACAACAGTCCCTGCCCCTGAACACTGACTCCCAGCTTCGTCTTGTTGCTGCTCCTCCTTTGCTCACACTCCACTTTCCCAGTTATGGGCCACTGCATTCATGAAACCTTGTGCCATGTCCGCTGCACATTTTCCATACAAGGAGGGTGTCAGCTCAGTCCTAACAATGAGTGCCTTCTTCAGTCCCAACTTCTCCAGCAGTACCTCTATATGAGAAAGAGCTAAATAAAAAAATAATCTGTTTCTCTATATAGCATTCTAAGACCAATAATGTGATTAAATGCATCTAAAGCGCCATGGTAATTTAAGCGTCGGGCCACTTAATATCAGGTAACAAGACCCAGATCCTTGTTGTCTTCGGTTGAGCCTGCCACTCCGTGCCCCTCGCCATGATGTTGCCTGAGGGCCTGCAAACCTCCAGATCTCCTTCCTCTGCTTGGCTCAGCTACAACTGCTCCCTGCTTAAACTCTGCTTCCACCACTCCCAAAACTGCTCACCCCTCCTCTGTCAGCTTTCCCTGCATAACTGGTGGCCCAGTTATACTGCTTTTTTTCGAATTTCTTATCTCAATTCAAATCAAGGTTAGTTCTTTGTCTGATTTTTGTGGGCTTCCTCAGGTGATTGTTGTCTCGTTGTTTTTAATGGGCTCGCATGATGTTTATCATTGTCTTCCTGCCCCCATAACTAGTCTTGAACTGAAAGCCATTGTATATGTGGAGTATTGATGGGTTCACATAATTGCATGATTGCTGCCTTACTGCCTTAATAGTTAGTAGCGATTATTTATGCAAGATTTTGATGGGCTTTAGTTTCGTGTAAGATGAAGTCTTTCTCTGGGTTGATTGTTTTAAAGGGAAGAATGGGTATTCTGTCTCCTCTTATTGTCTGGTTACAGGCAACAATCCACACTGCACTCAACAAGCCCGGGCATGTCCAGTTGTAGGCCTTCATGGGCTGCAGGGTTCTACACTTAACTCAGCAGCTGGGTCCTCTGCCATAAAAGTCCAAAGGTCATATCCTTGTTGATGATCTGAAAAATGTGGGTATTTTGAGAACCCTTCAGTCTCCCCGTGATACTTAAACCTTGCTTCAAGTATCACCCTGCTGGACTTCCAGCATCTGCTGCCTCAGGGATAATTCCAGAGGCACATCATCAGCCACCAACTGAGCACGTTCCTGGTCCCCAGCATTCCTCCGAGTGCCGGGCCCTGGGAATTCTCTGTCTCTGCCTATACATCAAGCAAGTGTGAAGTGCCCTTGCCGCTGTGTACCAAGATACTAGTCGATGATCTTACCCCACCGAGCTGCAGGAATCTGTGTTGGTGCCTGCCTGGCTGAAAGGGTGTGATGTTGGTGCGTTTATATCTTCTGGGCCCTCAGGGGTCAGTGGCAGTCCCTCTGCCTCCTGAGTCCAGGTGTGCTGACAGGAAGAACAAGGACATTTGATTAGTTGAAGTCGTTACACTGTTAATGTGCATGCCTGGCACCTGGATCAGGATGCGCTCCTCCTTCCATTGTCAATGGGGATCCCATGTTGGAAGCTGAAATCAATATACAGTCAATAATGGAATGTTTGCACTGACAGCCATTGTGCCCTCAGTGCTCGGCTCTCTTACCTCCCAGTGGCTCCCCAACCTTGCTGCGGCCGGTTGACCTGGGCGCTTGGTGCTCTCCAGCTCCACTTCCTCCTGCTCGTATCTGGTGGTGATGAGAAGGTGGGACTGTCTTCTGCCAGTCTGCAGCCACTCTGCATTATTGTGTGCTGTTTTCTCCTGAAAGGAGAGAGGAGCATTGATTAGTCCACCCTGTACCTGCATTGCCTTTGCAGCCTTGCCACCTCCACCTGAGGGAAACATTGCAGAGCTCATCAGAATCATGACCCTGGAGCCGCCATACACTCACTCCAAGTGACCCCCTTGCCCAGATGTTGTCTCCAACATATTTGCCACTCACACTCTAAGATCGTCCAAACCCACGAACACTACCACCTAGAAGGACAAGGGCAGCAGATAGATGGGAACACCGCCACCTGGAAGTTCCCCTTGAAGTCATTCACATCCTGACTTTGAAATGTTTCTGCACTTCACCACTGTCACTAGGTCAAAATCCTGGAACACATCCCCAAACAGCACTGTGGGGGTTCCTGCAATACATGCAGCAGGTACAGGAGGCAGCTCAGCACCACCCTCTCAGGGATGGGCAATATATGCTGGCCCACCCAGCGAAGGCCATACCCCGTGAATGAATACAAAAACAAAATTCTGAGTTTGGGGGTGGGGGGTGGGGGGGGTGCGGGGGTTGCCGGGGGAGGGGGGGTGTTGGTGGTGGGGGGGGGGGGTGCCAACCTAACTGCTGTGATAAGTGACCCATGCCAACATGGTACTCACTCTTCCCGTTGTAAGAAGTCATTAAACCGCTTGCGGCATTGCACCCAGGTGCGTCTCACCACATTGTGGGAGATGACCTGTTCCGCCACCTCCTCCCAGGCACATTTGGTTATGTGGGAGGGGGGGCCTCCTCCTCCTGTCCCTTGGCACCAGGATCTCACAGCATGCTGCCACTTCCTTGAGGAGGGCTGCAAGGCACTCATCCGAAAAGCTCGGGGCCGACTGCCCCAGCCAACTGCCCTTCCACCTGGCCTGCTCTTCGAGGACGCCATCCCACATCCCTCCTGTCCGACATCAGTGGCAGCCTTAGGAGAGTTGCCTGCACCATTTTTGAATAGGCCGCCGGGTTGCCACTGGACCCGGCGGTCATTGGCCTCCTGCCGCTTCCTGCTGATCTCAGGAGCCATGATTTGCGCTGGGCAGGCCTTAATTGGACCGCTCGTGTAAAATGGCAGTGCAGAGCCAATCACGGGTGGCAATCAGCTCCGTGCCCGCCCGTGCCCCCTCCTGCCCAGCCCACACACCGTAGGAAAAATCTGGCCCCGGAATTCAGGTGCACCTGCCTCTGCTCTGATTGAAGCAACTTACGTCTTTTTGACTTCCATCTCCCTGAGGCAAGAGGAATTCCCTAAGGAACACAGGAACAGGAGGAGGCCATTCAGCCCATTGAGCCTCCTCCACCATTCAATGTGATCATGGCTGATCAGACATATCAAAGCCTTTTACCCACACTATCCCCATAACCCTTTACATTATTGTTAATTAGAAATATATCAATCTCTACCTTAAACATACTCAGTGATTGAGCTTCCACGGCCCTCCGGGGTAGAGAATTCAAAGATTCACAACCCCTGAGTAAAGAAATTTCTCCTCACCTCTGTCCTAAGTGGTTTCTCCCTTATTTTGAAATTGTGTCCCCTGGTTCTAGACTCCCCAACCAGTGGAAACATCTTACCTGCATCTACCCTGTATATTCCTTTAAGTATTTTGTAGGTTTCAATGAGATCACCTTTCATTCTTCGAAACTCTAGAGAATTGTTATGGAGTTGATCTTCAGACAACTTTTCTTAATGGAAACATTTGGCTTTATTTACAAGGCAGCAGCAGTAACCACACCTGTACATCAAACTCCATAACTAAAGAAGTACTCTCTTGTAGATGTTCCCCATGCTACTAGTACATTGGTTTACACCAATCAGGTGATCTTACAGCGCAGGGTTATTCTTAAAGCTACAGTCCAACATTTCCCAAAATGACATTCCTCCCCCCTTTAACTTTTCTGTACTTTTTGTATTTACAAGTATATTTATCTCATGACATTACAATATTTACCCAGGTCATGAAATTACAAGTTCAGCCTTTCAGGTGGTTTCCTGATCTGTGTGGAATTTTGTAGCTCCACAACTTCAGATTCTTTCACAGAAACCACATTCTCTGAAACCCACATTAACATCAGGTATCTCATTAGGCACATTCAGTTCAGTGTCTTCCACTCTGGCAGAGACATTGGGCATGGCTGTCTTTGGTTGAGCAACTTCAACAGGAACCATTGGTTCAGTAATGGTCACAGGTGGAACAATATCTTGTTGGGGTATCTCTCTTTTTCTTAAAAGACCTACATGCTTACAGTTGATCCAGCCCTCCACTTCCACGTGGTATGACAATGGTCCGGTCACACAGCTTATATTACCAGGTAACCACTTCGGTCCTGCACCAAAATTCTTTACATATACTGTTTCTCCAACAGTAAGTTGTCTCTCATGACTTTGCAAATCATGAGTTGCTTTTTGGTTCCCTTAACTTTCCCAACCTTTCCCTCCAAATTGGGAAGTACTAGGCTCAGTCTTGTCTGAAGATGGTGCCTCATCCGCAATTCTGCATCTTCTTTCTACGTGTCTTCTTTTTACCACATTTAGGGTGGGATTTTCCGCTCCCGCCCGCTGCCGCGATCTTCCAGTCCTGCCACAAGTCAATGGACTTCTGGCTGGGGTGCCACCTCAGCCGTGGCGGGTCCCATCCATGACAGGGCTAGAAAATCCCAGCCTTAGTCTCGGCCTTCTTTTTGACTTCACTGTTGGCCAGATTTCTCTCAGATGCAATCTCAACTTGTCTTAGTTCAGTAGCTGAGCTACCCAAGATTTCATTATCTGCTCGCATATTGCCATTGCTTTTAAAGCCTCTTTAACTTAATTTAGCTGATTCTTCAGCTCTTCTGTCTCCTTCTTGTATCTGTTGGTTTCCTTCTAGAAACTTGAACATTGCTGCGCCTTCTCTGCCAACTGGAAGATTTCAGACCAGTTTAATTTAATCTCTTTAATTAATCACGCCCTAGAATACTTGGCCCTTCACCTTCTACCACCATCACTGGTAGCTGTGCCAATTGGTATCTATAATGAACAGTTAGTCTGATACTTTTTACTTGAATTTCTTTGCCTGTGTATGTTTTCAAATTGGCACATGTTTATTCCAAATTTAATTGTTGATCACCTTTATTTAAATACCTGAAAGTGTGTTCTCCTATTACAGTGGTAGAAGCACCTGTGTCTACTTCCATTTTTAATGGATTACCATTCACTTGCACTGTAACAAATATTGGCTCTGTCTTCCCAACTTTCATGTTGAATAATGCAGAGTTGGTTGTTTCAGGCTCTTCTACACCATAGACTTCAATGGACTTTGTTTGTTGTTTGGAAGCCTGTTTAAATCTAATTTTGCATTGTCTCATTATGTGTCAATTTCTGTGACAAAAATAACATTGTACTTTTTAAAATTGCCAATCACTAGAAGACTGTTTGTTTCCGCGTCGCTGAAAGTTATTTTTTGATTTAGTTGCTAAGCAGTTTCTTCTCATTGTTTGGTTAGTGGGGCTGTTTCCCGCTTCACGGCAGAGTCCTGGCTTTTTGTGCCACTTTTGTTAACTGTTCCACCCAAATATGAGAACGGCGCCATTTTGCGCACCTTGAATTGCTTGTGAATCCTTTACAGTGCTTTCCATTGCCAACACTATTTCTGATACTTTCTTAAAATCAAGATTCACTTCAGCCAGCAATCTTCGCTGAATAGTGCCTTCCTGCACGCCACCTGCTAAACGATCCCTGAGCATATCGTTCAGGGTTTCACCAAAATCACAATATTCTGTTAGCTGTTTTAATTTCACCACGTAGGTATCAATTGGCTCACCTGGGGCTCTATTTCGTGAATTTAACCTGAACCTCTGCATTGTGACTGAGGGCTTGGTTTGAATATGTCCCTTAATGGGGTCTACTAATTCACTGAAAGTCTTCAAATCTGGGGCAATGGGGGCCATCAAGCTTCAAATTAAACTGTAGGTTTTGCTCCCACAAATATTCAGGAGGATCGCTCTCCTCTTTCCAACCCCCATGATTTTGTTTGCTTAAAAGAAGAACGCAAGACATTCTATATATTGAGATCAATCATCTGTGGCTGGCTCAAAGGGATCAATTCTGTCAAACTGCGGCATTTTGGATGAGTATAACATCTGTTTTTTTTTCTAACTTAGATACTCACAATCACTGGCTGAGGTCCAGCACTGATTCTGATCCTATCCTCATCACCAGTTTGTTATAGAGTTGATCTTCAGACAACTTTTCTTTGTGGAAACATTTGGCTATATTTGCAAGGCTGAACTGGAAACTACACGTGTGCATCAAACTTCATAACCAAAAGAACTACTCCCTTGTAGAGGCTCCCTGTGCTACTAACACATTGGTTTACACAGATCATGTGACCTTACAACACAGGATTATTCTTAAAGCTATAATCTGATATTTGCTAAAATTATAATTACTAAAAGAATACAGGCCCAGTTTTCCCAATCTCTCTTCATAAGACAGTTCTGCCATCCCCAGAACAATCCTGGTGAACCTTCATTGCACTCTCTCTATGGCAATAACATCCTTTCTGAGGTAAGGGGACCAAAACTGCACACAGTGCTCCAGATGCAATCTAACCAAGCTTCTACACAATTGAAGCAAGACTTCACTACTCCTGTACTCAAATCCTCTTATGATAAAGGCTAACATTCAATTAGCCTTCCTAATTGCCTGCTGTACCTGCATGTTAGCTTTCAGCGACTTATGGACAAGGACATCCATGTCCCTTAGTACACTTGCACTTTCTAATCTCTTACCATTTAGGAAATACTCTGCATGTCTGTTTCTTCTACCCAAAGTGGATAACCTCATATTTTTTCACAATATGTTCCATCTGCCATGTTCTTGCCCCCTCACTGTCCAAATCCTCCTGTAGCCGCTTTACATCTTCCTCACAATACATTGCTGCCTAGATAAAAACAAAAACAAAAAACTGCGGATGCTGGAAATACAAAACAAAAACAGAATTACCTGGAAAAACTCAGCAGGTCCGGCAGCATCGGCGGAGAAGAAAAGAGTTGACGTTTCAAGTCCTCATGACCGTTCGACAGAACTAGGTGAATCCCAGGAAGGGTTAAAATATAAGCTGGTTTAAGGTGGTGGGGGGGGGGGGGGGGGGGGGGGGGGGGGGGGGGGGGGGTGGGGGGGGGGGGGGGTGGTTGGGTGGGGGGAGAGAAGTGGAGGGGGGTGGTGTGGTTGTAGGCAAAAGCAGTGATAGAAGCAGATCATCAAAAGATGTCACAGACGGCAGAACAAAAGAACACATAGGTGTCGAAGTTGGTGATATTATCTAAATGAATGTGCTAAATTAAGAATGGATGGTAGGGCACTCAAGGTATAGCTCTAGTGGGGGTGGGGGGAGCATAATAGATTTAAAAATATTTAAAAATAATGGAAATAGGAGGGAAAAAGAAAAATCTATATAATTTATTGGAAAAAAACAAAAGGAAGGGGGAAGAAACAAAAGGGGGGTGGGGATGGAGGTCAAGACCTAAAGTTTTCTTCTCCGCCGATGCTGCCACACATTCCTGCCTAGCTTTGTATCATCCACAAACTTGGAAATATCACATTTGGGTCTCCACATCCAAATCATTGATATGTATTGTGAACAGCCGGGGCCCAAGTACTGATCCTTGCGGCACCCCACTAGTCGCAGCCTGCCAATGCGAGAATGGCCTGATTGTTCCTACTCTCCGTTTTCTGTCTGTTAGTCAATCCTTAATCCATGTCAGTGTACTGCCTCCTATCCCATGAGCTTTTACTTTGCTAATCAACCTCCTGTGAGGGACTTTATCAAAAGCCAAGTATACTATGTCCATTGATTGTCATTTATCAATTTTGTTAGTAACATCCTCAAAAAACTCCAAAAAGTTTGTCAAACATGATTTCCCATTCGCAAATCCATGCTGATTATGCCCAATCAGATCATGCTTATCCAAGTATACATTTATCACATTCTTTACAATAGATTCTAGCATTTTCCTTACTATGATATAAGGAGCTAACAGTTCTGTAGTTCTCCCTTTTCTCTCTCCCTACCTTCTTAAATAATGGGGCAACATTTGCTACGTTCCAATCTTCAGGAACCCATAGATTTCCAGAATCTATAGAATTTTGGAAAATGATCACCAATGGCATCCACTATCTCTGTTAACAACCTCCTTCAACATTCTGGGGTGCAGAATATCAGGTCCTGGGGATGTAACAACTTTCAGTCCCATTAATTTTTCCAATACAACCTTCTTCCTTATGCTAATTTCCTTCAACTCCTCATTCCCCCTAGTCCCTTGGATCTCTAAATCTGGGAGATTTCCTGTATCTTCCTCAATAGAAACAGACACAAAGTAATTGTTTAGCTTCTCTGCCATTTCTCTATTCCCTATTATGAATTCTCCTGACTCTGCCTGTAATGGGCCACATATGCCTTAGCCAAACACTTCCTTTTACATACCTATTGAAGCTTCTACAGTCTGTTTATATGTATTTTGCTAGATTGAGTTCATATTCTATTCTCCCTTTACCAGTTTCTTGGTCTTTCTTTGCTGTATTCTAAAAACCTCCCAATCCTCAGGTTTACAAGTACTTCTGTCAACTTTATAAACCTTTTCTTTTAATCTTATACAATCCTTAACTTCATTTGTCAGCCATGGTTGACTGACTTTTTTGGGGTTTTTGCACTTTGAAGGAATGTATAGGTGCTGTAAGCTATGTAATAGTTCTTTGAAGACTAACCATTACCTATGTACAGTCAGATCTTTTAATGTTTTTTCCCAATCTACCTCAGCCAATTTATCCCTCATGCCTTCATAATTTCCTTTATTCAACTTTAATACATTTGCTTCAGAGTGAACTACTTCACTTTCAAACATAAAGTAAAATTCTGTCATATTGTGACCACTCATCCCTAAAGGTTCTTTTAGAACAAGATTATTAATTAGCCCTTTTTCCATTACATATTACTAGATCTAAAACAGCCTGTCCTGTAGTTGGCTCCTCAACATACTGCTCTAGAAAGCCACCCCTAACACACTCCAGAAGCTTGCTTTCCACAGCATTAGTGCTCAATTAGTTTACCCAGTATATATGCAGACTAAAGTCACCCATGATTACTGTATTGCCCATGCTACATGCTTCTCTCATCTCCTGATTAATTCCATGCCCCACATTACCACAACTGTTTGGTGGCCTATAAACAACTCCAACCAATGTCTGCTGCCCTTTGCTGTTTCTTAGCTCCACCCAAACAGATTCCACACATTGATAAAAACAAAAAAACTGCGGATGCTGGAAATCCAAAACAAAAACAGAATTACCTGGAAAAACTCAGCAGGTCTGGCAGCATCGGCGGAGAAGAAAAGAGTTGACGTTTCGAGTCCTCATGACCCTTCGACAGAACTTGAGTCGAAGGGTCATGAGGACTCGAAACGTCAACTCTTTTCTTCTCCGCCGATGCTGCCAGACCTGCTGAGTTTTTCCAGGTAATTCAGATTCCACACATTGTTCTTTTGATCTGAGATCCTCTCTTACTAATGCACTGATCCCATCCCTTATTATCAGCGCAACTCAATTTCCTTTCCCTTCTTGTCTGTCCTTCCTAAACGTCGATATTCCTGAATATTCAGTTTCCAGCCTAGGTCACCATGCAGCCATATTTCTGTAATGGCAATTATGTCATATCAATTTACCTCTATTTGTGTTATTAGATAATCTCTCTGCGAGTATATTAGTCCCAGTCCTGTTAAGATGTAACCTGTCCAGCTCATACAGGTCCCACCTGCCCCAGAACCAGTCCCAATGCCTCAGAAATCTGAGGCGCTCCCTCCTACACCAGTTCTCCAACCATGTATTTAATCGATCAATCCTCCCATTCTATGCTCACTAGCACGTGGCACTAGGAATAATCCTGAGATTACTGCTCTTGAGGTCCTGCTTTTTAACTTCTTTCCTAACTCCATGAAATATGCTTTCAGGACTTCATCCCTCTTCATGCCTATGTCGTTGGTACCAATGTGGACCACTACTTCTGCCAGATCCCAGTCCCCCTGAAGGATGTACTGCAGCCACTCCGTGACATCCTTGACCCTGACATCAAGGAGGCAACACATCATCTTGGAGTCACATTTACTGCCGTAGGAATGCCTGTCTGAGCCCCTAACTATGGAATCCCCTATCACTATTGCCCTTTCATTCTTCTTCCTCCCCCGCCCCCCCCTCCACCCCTCCCCCGCCTCCAACCCCATATACAGTGAGCCATCTGTGGTGCCATAGGCTTGGCTCTGGCTGCACTCCCCTGAGGAATTATTGCCCTCATCAGCATCCAAAATGGAAAGCCGATTAACATACAGGATAGACTCAGGGGACTCCTGCACTGCCTGCCTGGTTCTCTTAGACTGCCAGGCCATCACCCACTCCCTCTCTGGTTGTACGTTTCTGACCTGCGGTATGACCACTTTCCTAAACATGCTATGCACACAGTCCTCTGCCTTGCAGATACACAATGGTGACTCCAGCCACCACTCAAGTTCCAAAGCCCACAGCTCAAGCTTCTGCACCTGGTGACACTTCCTACAGGTGTGTTTGAAGGGAAACATGGTGCATCCACGACTTCACACATACCGCAGGATATACACTCTACTTGGCTGAGCTGACCTGCCATCCCATAACACTGAAAACTATATTTTACACTTAGAGTAAGTAGAATGAGTAGAATAAATTACTAGTAACTTATCTTTACTACACTTACGCTAACTTTATCTTACTTTGGTTTACTTTATCTCTTTATTTCACTTTGACTTGATTTAACTTTTCTTCCCTATTGCCAGTACTGAAATCCAAGTACCTACTTTTTTATAAATGGTATGCTCTTCTAGTTTTAAACTATTTAAACACACTCTCTAACAGCAGCTTCTCACCAACCAATGAACACAGTTTTCCTGTGCTGTCATATCTGGATTTTTTGTTCAAACTCAGCCCGCTGCCTGAGTAGAGGTGTCCCTCGCAGGTCCGGCCAGCTCCGCTCCCGTAAGATGAGTGAAGGCCTGAGCCTGGCCCTCAATTTATCTGCTGCTCAAGTAGAGGTGTCCCTCGTTTCTCCGCTCCTGGAAGATGAGGCTATGCTATCCACAATGTGTAATATTTTGCCTCACTTGAGTAATCAAACTTGAATGGGAGTGTAGCAATAATTTAAACTAATATCCAGACTAGAGGGAAGAATGCATAACTTTGAATTTCTGTGCGGAACCTCACACAACAACAAAGTCCGTTGGAAATTTTGGCAGTAGCATCAATGGACAACACAGGATTTTCCATTCATGGATTTAATTCCTCCAGGACCTGCTGACCTTTGCATCTGTATCCCGGATTTACATTCATAAATGTGAAGCTCTTTGCTGGGAGAAAGTAAAATCTACCCTTAAATGTGAAGAATAAATCAGTAATCATAGTTTATCCTCTGATGTCACATAATCCTGAATGTTATAAAGTTGATGAACTGTACTGGTGTTTTTCAGTTGCTCCATGTTTCCAATAGTTAAACTGTTCCAAAGCAATTTGAGAGCCTGGACCTTTTCTGTAGCATCTGCTCTTTAGGATGTCAAGGAAAGTATCATCATTCCTTAAAATCCAGTAACAAGGGAGAGACACCAGAAAGTGACCAAGTATCTCCATTTAGAACACTTAAGCCCTGGAATTGTGAAGTTTATTGTCTATGTAGGATTTTGCCAGGCAAACACTTAGATCATGATATGTAGCATGCAGGGACTAGTGTCTGCTGTGCACCACAATTTGCAGTAGTCTGAAAACAGGGCCTAAGGCTGTATTGTCACAGAATCACAGAATCTCACAGTGCAGAAGAGGCCCTTCAGCCCATCAAGTCTGCACTGACACATGAGAAATACCTGACCTACCTACCTAATCCCATTTACCAGCACTTGGCCCATAGCCTTGAATGTTATGACGTACCAAGTGCTCATCTAGGTTCTTCTTAAAGGTGAGACAACCTGCCCCCACCACCCTCTCAGGCAGTGCATTCCAGGCCATCAGAAGGGGAACAGCTGCTCCCTATCCACCCTGTCCATGCCCCTCATAATTTTGTACACCTCGATCAGGTCACCCTTCAGTCTTCTCTGCTCCAATGAAAACAACCCAAGTCTATCAAACCTCTCTTCATAGCTTAAATGTTTCATCCCAGGCAACATCCTGGTGAATCTCCTCTGCACCCCATCCAGTGCAATCACATCCTTCATATAATGTGGCAACCAGAACTGCACACAGTAGTCCAGCTGTGGCCTCACCAAGGTTCTATACAACTCCAACATGACCTCCCTACTTTTGTAATCTATGCCTCGATTGATAAAGGCAAGTGTCCCATATTCCTTTTTCACCACCCCACTAACATGCCCCTCCGCCTTCAGAGATCTATGGACACACATGCCAAGGTCACTTTGTTCCTCAGAACTTCCTAGTATCATGCCATTCATTGAATACTTCCTTGTCAAATTACTCCTTCCAAAGGGTATCATCTCACACTTTTCAGGGTTAAATACCATCTGCCACTAATCTACCTATTTGACGATCCCGTCTATATCTTCCTGTAGCCCAAGACACTCAACTTCACTATTAACCACCCAGCCAATCTTTGTGTCATCCGCAAATTTACTAATCCTAGCCCCCAACATAGTCATCTATTGTTGTTTATATAAATGACAAATAATAGGGGACCCAACACAGATCCCTGTGGTACGCCACTGGGCACTGGTTTCCAGTCACTAAAGCATTCTTCTGTCATCACCCTCTGTCTCTTACAACTAAGCCAATTTTGAATCCACCTGATCAAATTATCCTGTATCCCATGTGCATTTGCATTCTTTATTAGCCTCTCATGTGGGATCTTGTCAAAGGCTTTGCTGAAATCCATATAAACTACATCAACTGCACTACCCTCATCTACACACCTGGTCACCTCCTCAAAAATTTCAATCAAATTTGTAAGGCATGACCTCCCTCTGACAAAGCCATGTTGACTATCCCTGATCAAACCTTGCCTCTCCAAGTGTAGATAGATTCTCTCCTTCAGAATTTTCTCCATTAGTTTCCCTATCACTGATGTGAGACTCACTGACCTGTAGTTCCCTGACTTACCTCTACAACCCTTCTTAAATAGCTGAACCACATTAGCTGTTCTCCAGTTCTCTGGCACCTCCCCCGTGGCCAGAGAGCAATTAAAAATTTGGGTCAGAGGCCCTGCGATCTTCTCCCTTGCCTCCCTCAGCAGTCTGGGACACAGATCATCTGGACCTGGAGATATGTCCACTTTTAAGCCTGCCAACACCTCCAATACTTTGTCACTCCCTATATCAATGTTTTTAAGAAGCTCACAGTCTCTGTCCCAGAGTTTGATACCTTCATTCTCATTCTCTTGGGTGAAGACGGATGTGAAGTATTCGTTCAACACTCTAGTGATATCCTCTGGTTCCACCCATAGATTACCCACTTGGTCCCTAATGTGCCCTACTCTTTCCCTGGTTATCCTCTTCCTATTGATATACTTATAGAATATCTTGGGATTTTCCCTACTTTTACCAGCCAGAGCTTTCTCATATCCCCTCTTTGCTCTCTTTGCCACTTAGAAGCAATTTATTAGAATGAGGTCCTACAGCAGAATCTTAACACGACCTATTCCAGCAGGAGCAGTCCACACAAAGGAGAAATAAAGTGCTCCAGTTTTAAAAACCTGTATTCACATAATGTTTTGCTTCCACTGCCTACTGTCAGGCTTCCCTAGCAGGGGCCTCTTCCATTTACTCCTTCTCACTTCTGATATGTGCTTTTTCACAAACTCACTATCTAAATTTCTGGGTGCTTAAACTGTGATGAAGTTTGTGGTCAGTGGATTGCATGACATGACATGCTGTGAAGTGATCTGTTCCTGGCTGCCATTCTCCACTTCTGCCAGACTTTGAACAAGCCTATTGGAAGAGGAAATGATGAGGTGCTACAATAGTTTCAGGACAAAATATCTTGCAACAGGGATAAGATGCTGTACAATTGCTGTGGGTGCGCTTCTAAGTTTCTGAGTAAGAATGAGAAATTGTAACAATGGAAGAAGGAAAATACTTTCTGGGTGGGCTCAATGCTCCTCCAACTCCTCCAAACATGTCCTTCCATGTATTGAGGTCCAAATATGCTAAGGCCACCTCCCTATTTTGTATTACTTGTTTCTTCTATGATGCTACCCAGGTCCATGTGAGTCACTCACTGTCATTGGCAACCATTTCCTGGAGGTACACAGATCTAAGTGTTAAAATTTGGCAGTGTTCAGGCAAACAGTCTTGTAGCCAGACCTCCCTGTTTCAACATTTAGATGTTAAAGTACAAGGTTATGCACTGTACAGAAGGCTGGGCCTTGCAGCTTTTTCACAACAACTCGAAGAAGATGAAAACTTGTTTGGCATGGCACCTCCCAAATGGAAATAATTTTGGCTTGTGCCATATGTACCATGATCCAACATGAATAAGATTTGCAAAGGTGTGAATAATGACTTTGACAGACCTAATTCCATTGAACTTAGTTTAGAAGTCAGCTTTCTCCATGTAACTGGTACTTCTGCTTTCACTGAAAATTGCCCTTTTGCTCCAAACAGCACTATCCACCTTTGCTATATCTCTTGTATTAAAACCTCCAACCTGAATGGGGGCAACTTGTCCTACTTTGCCGTTACATTACATTGTGGCTTCCACCATATTTTATTTCCTAAATTCAGAATCATCCATTTCTTTTTAAGGGCTGCTTCATCAATGAAAACCTTGCCCCTACCCAATCAATGGTACACCAATTCCAGCTTCCACTATCCATTTTCCTGGTGCTGGAAGTTTATTATATTTAGAGGTGTGCATTCCCTGATGAAATGCATGAATCTGTCTGGTCCATAAATAGGCTCATGCCCCAAATTGCTAGTGATAATTTCAGTGTTTTAGAATTTTGTGGCAATTCACACAAACACTATCCTACAACTGTCCCCTTAGCAATGAATCGGAATGGATACCTGGATATCAAAGTAATTGAAGGTTATGGCAGCAGGTAAAAAAAAATCACTAAATAAGAATGGAACATTTTGGTTTTAGACATACGGAAATGCAATTGATGGAATGTAAACTGTCACAATAAATGTTAGATTATACCTTAACTTTCTTGTTGAGAGGTCGCTGGTGAAATTTCTTAGCATTTTCTCTCTTTGAGCAGTTTACCTGTGACTACTTTCTTCCTTCAGGAAATTAGGGTCACTCAATTATAGTGCAATTTGTACCGCATATTTCGTTAGAGAGAGTTGGTGTACTGGGCTGAAAGAACTGTTTGCCCTATTCCATGATGATCCTTCTAATTTTTGTTACTGTAGTAACAACATGGACTCCATCAGCAATGCATTATTGATGTAGTATAAACTCGCTGGAAGATTAAAAAAAAATTATACTGTACTGTAGCATCTCACCAAGCTCACTTAGACAGCATCTCCAGCTCCTCAATCTACCAACAAGAAGAGGAGCAGTAAGATTTTGGCAACACCATTACCTCCAAGTTATAGTCCAAGCCACACAGCATTCCAATTTAGATATATATTCACCACTCCTTCAACATTGCTGGGTCAAATTCCTGGAATTTCCTACCTGACAACATTATGGGAGCACCAGAACTTCAACAGTACAAGGCTTAGCACCACCTTCATGACCTCACATCCTCTTATGTCTTATGGCACAACTGCCACGTCCTCAGGTCCAGATGCTGAAAATTGATCTGCTCCCAATCTGTTCTGAGGACCTCCTCAACTCCCCCACCCCCGTCCTCCCCGTATGTAGTCATGGCATGTCTCTGCCTGTCCACCTCCACCACCAAGGCCTCCAGTGCCTTTTCCATGACTATTAGAACAAGCTGCTCAACACTCCTGCTGAGTGTAGAGACAGCCAGCAGTGTAATATGATGAATAGGGTTAGGGTTTATAGGATGCACATATTACAACTTGATCAGTCCTTTTAATCTCCTTAGTGGAAATGAGAATGATGCAAATGCCACATTCTTGTGTGAATCAAGTGCACAAACTTGCATCAACTTTGAAATCAGCAGAACTGAAAGAGCAATCTATATTCAACATTCCTGCCTCAGCAATATTTTCCAAAAGCAATTTTAAAAATCAATTTTAGCTTTTTTAAATCTTCCTTTCTTTTTTCACTTTTCATAAACATATGTATACAGTGTGTTTACAATATTTTCCATTTTCTGCTCCTTTTTTTGTTTTCAGCGTAAATACACAAAAGAAGCAATAAACTAGAACACTATCTTACCAATTATATTGTAGCTTTTTCAAGAAGACAAGATGCTATGGTTAGATATTTACCATAATTCCTACGAAGCTGGCATGTATAATCAGTAGTAACACTGGTAACTAGCAAATACATCATTGAATTGAAATGTTAACTCTGTCGCCTTCACAAATACTATCTGACTTGCTGGGTGTTTCCAGCATTTTCTGCTTTTATTTCAACATGCACAATATTTTGCCTTTGTAACAGAAAATTATCTCTTTTTGAATTTTGCAGTTGAGTGTCAAGAAACTGAGGGACAAAAACAGAAAATGCTAGAAATACCCAGCAGATCAGACAACATCTGTGGAGATAAACACACTGAAATATTAACTCATATTTCAGGTCATGATGGCTCTGCATTAGAATTTTGCTTTTGTAAGAAAAGAATGAGCTTGAATGTACATAGCAATTTACTTATAACATCTCTCAGAAATGCCTCAAAGCACATCAGATAGAATGAATTACACTGTGCAGCTGCTGTTGTTATATGGTAAACACAGCAGCCATTTTACACACAAGTTTTCAGAGCAGCAAAGAAATAAGATAACTGTTGTAAGATGTATGTAGTTTGGTAGATCTCATGAAGAGGTCCTAAGTTTTGTATAGTTTAATAGTAAGTGTTTATTAACTACTAGCAATTATATATATATATACAGTATAAGGTGTAAGTTAGGAGCTGTCTCCATGCTTGTCTCTACCCATGTCTCTGTCCAGTACAAGACTTCCCTCTAGACTCAGGTCATTTTTTCCTTTTCATCTGGGCTGTACTGTACCCAATCCCACTATAACCCTTTCTATTCTGGACCCTCATACTACAATGACAACTGATAGTAATTTATTTTGGTGGTGTTGATTGATGGTGGAATGTTAATGAGGACAACATTAGAGCTCCTTCCTGTTCTTTAAATAATGACACAGAATCTTAATGTTCACCAAAACAAGCAGTTAGGGCCTTGGTTTAATGGCTTATCCAAAAGGCAAAAAAAAGTCTCTCAGTATTGCATTAAAGTATCAGCCAAGATTATAAACTCAAGTCTTGGCATGGGCTTGAACCTACTCAAGCAAAAATTTTATTTTCTGAGCGAGCTGACAAATGCTTATGTCATTCAAGTTCTTGTAAAGAGTTTTATCAGAGGTTAATAATGATGTTGATTTAATAAGTTAAAAACAAAAAAACTGCGGATGCTGAAAATCCAAAACAAAAACAGAATTACCTGGAAAAACTCAGCAGGTCTGGCAGCATCGGCGGAGAAGAAAAGAGTTGACGTTTCGAGTCCTCATGACCCTTCGACAGAACTTGCGTTCGAGTCCAAGAAAGAGTTGAAATATAAGCTGGTTTAAGGTGTATGTGTGGGGGGGCGGAGAGATAGAGAGACGAAGAGGTGGAGCGGGGGGGGCGGGGGTGTGGTTGTAGGGACAAACAAGCAGTGATAGAAGCAGCTCATCAAAAGATGTCAACGACAATAGTACAATAGAACACATAGGTGTTAAAATTAAAGTTGGTGATATTATCTAAACGAATGTGCTAATTAAGAATGGATGGTAGGGCACTCAAGGTATAGCTCTACTGGGGTTTTTTTTTTTATTTATATAATGGAAATAGGTGGGAAAAGGAAAATCTTTATAATTTATTGGGAAAAAAAAAGGGAAGGGGGAAACAGAAAGGGGGTGGGGATGGGGGAGGGAGCTTACGACCTAAAGTTGTTGAATTCAATATTCAGTCCGGAAGGCTGTAAAGTCCCTAGTCGGAAGATGAGGTGTTGTTCCTCCAGTTTGCGTTGGGCTTCACTGGAACAATGCAGCAAGCCAAGGACAGACATGTGGGCAAGAGAGCAGGGTGGAGTGTTGAAATGGCAAGCGACAGGGAGGTTTGGGTCATTCTTGCGGACAGACCGCAGGTGTTCTGCAAAGCGGTCGCCCAGTTTACGTTTGGTCTCTCCAATGTAGAGGAGACCACATTGGGAGCAACGAATGCAGTAGACTAAGTTGGGGGAAATGCAAGTGAAATGCTGCTTCACTTGAAAGGAGTGTTTGGGTCCTTGGACGGTGCTTTCCTCAACATTGAATAAATAAGCAATGCTCAAGAGGTGAAGAGAATTTATTTCACAGAGCAAGTACTTCTGATCTCGAATGCACTGCCTGAAAGGGTGGTGGAATCAGATTCAATAGTAACTTTTAAAAGGGATTTGAATAAGTATTTGTAAAGGAAGTATTTACAGGGCTATAGGGAAAGAACAGAGTGGCACTAATTGAATAGCACTTTCAATGAACAGACACAGATGTTGATGTTGCAAATGCTGTGACAATTGACTGCATGCTGTAGTTGTGATTAAGAACAGCTGATATCAACTGGGGAAAGTTTAGGGCACATATATAAGAACCAGCTGCCACCTGTGTGGAAGGGAAAAGTAGTCTGCACTTATGTTGCACTGGATTTTGTGAATAAACCGATGTTGAAGATAGGCTGGCTTCAGCTTCTTCCTTTGCCTGATGCCTGTTCAGTGCAATAACATTGGCAGGATGGGCTGAATGGCCTCCTTCTGAGCTGTAAGACTATAGATTCTATAAAATATTTGCTATTCTAAGTGTTAGCATAGTTCAATGTCCTATTTTTTAAACCACATTAAGCACACATTGAGGAAATTTGGCAGAAACCACGGAATCAAAGAAAAGTGAGAAAAAAAGGATCTAAATAAAGAATGATACTGAAATCTAAAATAATAGTTAAACCGCATGGCTCAGTAAGCACTATGTCTATAGCACTGAGCCACGTAGACTAAGGAGGTCAAAGGTCCAGTTGCAGGGCGGTGCTCAGTTAGCAAATCATAGCTAAGTTGGACGTGAGAACATTTTTATTTGACCTCAGTTCCACTGGTGAGGGAGGGGAAAAACTAGTCCCTATCAAAAAATTACAATATGAAGACAAGGTCAGCTGAGGCTGAGCTTACCCTGCAACTGATTAACCTTCCATCACTCAGTGTATAGGCACACGTATAAAGAATGATGACTTGCATGTTGGCTCATGTTATTCATAACATAAAAGCTAAGGTCTTTAGAAAAAAAAGGGAAGAAAAATGAAGGTGAGAAATTATAAAGACCGAAGTAAATAGCCAACTAACTCAGTAGTGTTAGCAATAACTACCAAGAGCATTCCAGAAAGTGCCTGCTACTTTTCCAACAGTTTCTATCCAAAATATCTCAATGAAAGCAGCGTTAAATAGTTGACACACTTGACAACTTTTTTCCAAAGTTGGAGTAGAGTTTGTAGCTAAAAATTGTGTATGAGACACAAGGAATTCCTCCTAAAATAATAAGAAAAGAGTTGCCAAACTTAATGCGCCTACACCCAAAATACACCTTTCACTCTAAACATGTTGCATTACATAAAAACAATCAAGAAAGTAATAAAAACCTTTTAAATCCATCTCCCCCCCCTCTTCCCACTGGACAGGCACTAGACAGGCAGAGCACACTGAAAAATGATTCTGCTGTTTTCCAGAGGAATGTTGCCAATCAGATGACAGTACATGTGCCAGAAAGCTGCTAGAACCTGGCAGTCACCACAAGACCAGATATAGCAGAATCAGCTGTGGGACCATCCAATGCCTTCGTACAAGGACGTAGAGGGGCTCTCACCAACACCCTGCAGTTAACCATCTGCCTTGCTCCTTTCATCTAAAAGGAGTAGAAGTTTAGCTGGCAAAGCACATAGAATAAACGCTGTTATCAAGGGGCAGGACTGGAACATGTTGGCCCTTACACTAAGTGCTTGCAGGGACTTAAGTCTGGCTACACTATATCACAGCTGTTCCTTTGATGGTGCAGAATAAAGCATTAGTAAATAAAAGACTTGGCATCCATGGCATTTGATTTGTTTTTTTATTCATTCATGTGATATGGACCGGATGCAGGAAGGTGGGATTAGAAAGGGCACCTGCGTGTCCTCGGGCTGGCATGGACAAGATGGGCCAAATGGTCTCCTTCAGTGCTGTAACTTCTCCTTGGTTCTATAGTTCTATGTTGGTTTTGCTGGCTGGGCTAGCATTTATTTCCCATCCCTAAATGCCCTTGAGAAGGTAATGGTGAGCTGCCTTCTTGAACTGCTGCAATCCATGTGGTGTGCATACACCCATAGTGCTGTTAGGAGGGAGTTCCAGGATTTTGACCCTGTGAAGTGAAGGAATGGTGATATATTTCCAAGTAAGGATGGTGAGTGACTAGG
This sequence comes from Carcharodon carcharias, assembly GCF_017639515.1. Classification (NCBI taxonomy): domain Eukaryota; kingdom Metazoa; phylum Chordata; class Chondrichthyes; order Lamniformes; family Lamnidae; genus Carcharodon; species Carcharodon carcharias. Next base: position 125,073,536 of record NC_054472.1, on the reverse strand, counting down.
AGGGGAACTTCCAGGTGGTGGTGTTCCCATCTATCTGCTGCTCTTGTCCTTCTAGATGGTCACACTCATGTGTTTGGAAGGTGCTGCCTAAGTTTTAACACAGAGTAAAACACATTTAAACATTTGATTGAATACACGGGAATTGGATGATGTGACCCACCACCTCTAAGAGTGCTTAGGGTAAACTATTGCTGCTTACAATAGTGTTTCAGCAATGACATCGTTTGCCTCATTGCCTGTGTCCTATCCTGCCTTTGGCTTTTGGTGGGTTTCATTTTCCCAGCACCACTCCACCCCCACCCTCCTTACCAATTCTATGGTTAGGTCTCTTTGGTAGGAAGGGATGTGTAACATGATCCCTCTACTCAATACATTTTTGATATCCCGGTGAGGCTACATTGTCAGATAACCACGGAGCTGTTCAAGCATCTGAAGCTTGAAAATGCCTATAGCTGGTTTGGTAATGATCTGAGTAGCTTCATGTTTCTCATTATAGTTTGCTGTTCTTGACTATCTTGATGGTATCATGAGTCAGGACTGAAGAGGTTAACCTTGTTAACAAATTCTGGGGTGATGTCAGGAAACACTTCTTTGCACAAAAGGGCAATGGAAATCATACTCTCTCCACTGAAAAGCTGTTGAGGTTAGGGCAATCGAAAATTTCAAAACTGAGATGGATAGATGTTTTGTTGAGTTACAGAATTAATATGGGTAAACTAAATTAATATCAGCCACAGAGTGGCTTGAGGGGCTGAATGGTCTACTACTGTTCCTATGTCCCCACAAGCCATTTTCTTCATTTTCCTTCAAAAGGCTCAGGTGCAGAGGGTGTCTTAAAATGAAGGCGTCATAATGTCATGACTGTTGCCTGGCAAGTAGGTGTTATCATTTACAAGTTAACTTGTATGTTACCATGTACAAATTAACATCCTTTTCATCCCTCTGTACATCCCCGTTCCTTCAACATAATAAACAAAAAAGTCATTATCATATGCCAAATGTTAATTGGAATGATCAAAAATTTTGTTTTTTTTATTCATTCACGGGATGTGGGCTTTACTGGCTGGGCCAGCATTTATTGCCTATCTCTAGTTGCCCTTGAGAAGGTGGTGGTGAGCTGCCTTCTTAAACCACCGCAGTCCATGTGGTGTAGGTACACCCACAGTGCTATTAGGAAGGGAGTTCCAGGATTTTGACACAGCGACAGTGAAGGAACAGTAATATAGTTCCAAGTCAGCATGGTAAATGACTTGGAGGAGAACTTCTGGGTGATGGAGTTCCCATCTATCTGCTGCCCTTGTCCTTCTAGATGGTAGTGGTCATGAGTTTGGAAGGTGCTGTCGAAGGAGCCTTGGTGAATTCTTGTAGATGGTACACACTGCTGCCACCGTGCATCAGTGATGGAGGGAGTGAATATTTGTGGATGTGGCCCCAATCAAGCAGGTTGCTTTGTTCTGGATGGTGTGAAGCTTCTAGAGTGTTGTGAGAGCTGCACTCATCCAGGCAAGTGGGGAGTATTCCATCACACTCCTGATTTGTGCCTTGTAGATGGTGGACAGTCTTTGGGGAGTCAGGAGGTGGGTTACTCATTGCACGATTCCAAACCTCTGACTGCTTTTGAAGCCACAGAATTTATATGGCTAATCCAGTTCAGTTTCTGGTCAATTGTAACCCCCAGGATGTTGAAAGTGGGGGATTCAGTGATGGTAATGCCATTGAATATCAAGGGGTAAAATCAAGGGCGTTGGTTGGGTTCTCTTTTGTTGGAGATGGTCATTGCCTGACACATGTGTGGTGCGAATGTTACTTGCTACTTGTCAGCCCAAGCCTAGATATTGTCCGTGTCTTGCTGCATTTGGACATGGACTGCTTCAGTAGCTGAGGAGTCTCGAATGGTGCTGAACATTGTGCAATCATCAGCAAACATCCCCACTTGTGACCTTATGATGGAAGGTCATTGATGAAGCAGCTGAAGATGGTTAGGCCTAGGACACTACCCTGAGGAACTCCTGCAGTGATGTCCTGGAGCTGAGATGACTGACCTCCAACAACCACAACCATCTTCCTTTGTGCTAGGTAAGACTCTAACCAGTGGAAAATGTTCCCCCCGAATCCCCACTGACTCCAGTTTTGCTAGGGCTCCTTGTTGCCACACTCTGTCAAATATGGCTTGATGTCCAGAGCAGTCGCTCTCACCTCGGGAGTTCAGCTCTTTTGTCTATGTTTGAAACAAGGCTGTAATGAGATCAGGAGCTGAGTGGCCCTGGCGGAACCCAAACTGTGTGTCAATGAGCAGGTTATTGCGAAGAAAGTGCCGCTTGATAGCACTGTTGATGGCCCCTTTTTCTTTTCTTTACATTTCCTTACTGATGTTGGAGAGTGGACTGATGGGGCAGTAATTGGCCAGGTTGGATTTGTCCTGCTTCTTGTGTGCAGAACATACATGGGCAATTTTCCACATAGCTGGGCAGATGCCAGTGTTGTAGCCGTACTGGAACAGCTTGGCTAGAGGTGCGGCAAATTCTGGAGCACAAGTCTTCAGTACTATTGTCAGGTTATTGTCAGGGCTCATAGCCTTTGCAGTATCCAGTGCCTCAGCTGTTTTCTTGATATCACGTGAAGTGAATCGAATTGGATGAAGCTGTGATGCTGGGGACCTCCAGAGCAGGCTGAATGGATCATCCACTCTGCACTTCTGGCTGAACATTGTAGCAAATGCTTCAGCCTTATCTTTTGCACTGATTATGCTGGGCTACTCCATCATTGAGGATGAGGATAATTTGTGGAGCTTCCTCCTCCAGTGAGTTGTTTAATTGTCCACCACCATTCATGACTGGATGTGGCAGGACTGCAGATTTGATCCATTTGTCCATCACTTGCTGTTTGTGTTGTTTGGCATGCAAGTAGCCCTGTGTTATAGCTTTACACCTCATTTTTAGGTATGCCCGGTGCTGCTCCTGCACTCTTCATTGAACCAGGGTTGATCCCCTGGCTTGATGGTAATGGTACAATGGGGGAATATGCCAGGCCATGAGGTTACAGATTGGGTTCAAGTACAATTCTGCTGCTGCTGATGACCCACAGCGCCTCATGGATGCCCAGTCTTGAGTTGCTAGATCTGTTCAAAATCTATCCCATTTAGCACACTGGTAGTGCCACACAACACGACGGAGGGCATCCTCAATGTGAACCCAGGACTTCGTCTCCACAATGACTGTGCGGTGGTCACTCCTACCGATACTGTCATGGACCGATGCATCTCTGGCAGGTAGGTTGGTGAGGATGAGGTCAAGTATGTTTTTCCCTCTTGTTGGCTCCCTCACCATCTGCCACAGAGCCAGTCTAGCAGCTATGTCATTTAGGACTCAGCCATCTCAGTCCATAGTGGCAATACTGACATTGAAGTCCCCCACCCAGAGTACATTCTGCATCCTTGCCACCCACTGATCATCAGCTGACAGTATGTGGTAATCAGCAGGTTTCCTTGCCCATGTTTGATCTGATGTCATGAGACTTTATGGGGTCTGGAGTCAAAGTTGAGGGCTCCCAGGGCACCTCCCTCCTCACTGTATACCACTGTGCCGCCACCTCTGCTGGTGGTACGAGACAGGGATAGTGATGGTGGTGTCTGGGACATATTCTGCAAGATATGATTCCGTGAGGCTGTTGCTAATCCATGAGGCAGCTCTCCCAATTTTGGCACTAGCCCCCAGATGTTCATAAAGAGGGCTTTGCAGGGCCAACAGTGCCATTGTCGTCTCTGGTGCCTAGGTTGATGCTAGGTGGTCAGTCCGGTTTCATTCTTTTTTTGTGACTTTGTAGTAGTTTGTTACAACCAATTGGCTTGCTAGGCCATTTCAGAGTAAATCACATTCCTGTGGGTCTGGAGTCACATGTAGGGCAGGCCAGCCTAGGGGCATCAGATTCCCTCCCTTAAGGGACATTAGTGAACCAGATGGGCCCAATTGACAATGGTTTCATGGTCAGCATTAGACTTTTAATTCCAGATTTTTATTCTACCCTGATGGAATTCGAAACCAGGTCCCCAGAGCATTTCCCTGGGTTGCTAGATCACCAATTCAGCAACAATAACACCATGCCATCGCCGCCCCTTGTTGTCAACAATAATTTGCAAAATACACTATTTCTGCTGGTTCCCTATGTGTCTTCTGCCAAAGTTGCAATAGGACATTAGAAAAATCCCCATGTAAATTCTCCTCCAAAAAAGCCTTAAAAATTCAGTTTGTAACAATCCATATTTAAAGTCTCTTTTGTAAGGATTACACAAAAAATTCAGCCATTCCCCTTTATGTAGTCATTTTGTATCTTTCCTGAACCAGCCTGATCCACACTGCCTTTTTCTGAGGAATGAACTGAACATATAACTCAGGAATTTCCATGTCTTGTACCATTAATTATAATATTTAAATGAAACCCTTAATCAATCTGCACAGGCACAATGAATTACATGGAACAAAAATATACGCTGTTATTTATTGAATAGGAAAGGGCAGGATACAGTCAAATAATGTCTAAAATGTTCAAATCCAAACATTTTCTTATAAACCAGAAATGGCAGAAGCTCAAGACGCTTTGTTCAGTTCAGGTCACGGTCTCAGCAGGGATACATGCATAACTAAGGTTTTCAAATGAATTGAAGTCACATTGTCCCCTTTAGTCCCTAAATCCTATGGATGTCATTATTTTCTTAAATGACAATGACATGATTAAGGATTTTAAAACAAGATGACTTTATGGCAATATCATGTTCTGTAAGAAAACTGACACAACTTTCTCCCAGTAATTCAACAAATTAATACATCTGGAAATAATTCAGTGCTCTGAGTGAAAATTGAGGGTGTTAGCAATATATCATCTAAAGTACAATGTGGATGAGGAACAACAAAATATCCTCCTCATCTCCAACTTAGAATGAGTTGAAATTGTTTTAGCTGTAAATTTGAAATGAGTCTCTGACAATACATCACTTCAGGGAAATCTGTGAAAAAAAAAAGTAACTAAACTCAGCCATGAGATAGAAATTTTGATCAACAGATTTATATCTAGATTAGGCCCCAGATAGCCACAAACTTTACTCCAAAATACACTTACATACTATTAGTTGTTACAAGGATGTACTTTTTAACAATACAATTTTTATTTTAATTTATCTGGCTGGATTTTAAAAAACTGGGACCCTATTTAGACAATGGGATTTTTTTTTAGAAGAACTGCCCGGACTGCTGCAACACACAGAATTTTGCATTTTACCATGTGAGATTAAGATAGACACGCAACCCCTTAGGGAGCATGAAAGACCCTATCCCCTGTCGATTCACAATATCCTGAGACTTTTCAAATGTTTCTGAGGTGAGACGTCAAAATGCAAATACCTGTTCTGAAACAATAACTGCAGCAGACATGAACTAATAGAATTTCTTTGGAATATACAACCAGCAAGGTACTTCAAGAGCCCCTTATCAAGCAGGATTGGGAGGAAAAAAAGATAGTGCTGTACTGAACACAGGTGGATTGAAGCTGTGTGCTCTCTCGGTCTTTCTCTGTCTCCCTCTTTGAAATGCTGTGCCCGGTTTGCAAAGTGAAATTCCTGAGAAGAAAAATAGACTGCGAACTGAAATCTTTTAAAGTGTGGAAATCTGCTTCATACAATTATACCCAGGAGGATAGCTGAACGAAATGCCTGCTACATTGAACAATTGCATCAAGACCAGTCAAAGAACAACTAACTGTACAGTCCTTTGTTTTATCTTTCATAAACTGTAAAAAATCCTTTAAGTCTATCCTCTTACTCTACCACCTGTAATTGTGTGTTTGTGGCCCATATGAATGTGTGTGACCGTATGAATGGTGGCTGCTCAGGAATAATAGGCTTATCCTATTCTTTGTTTAACATAAGAAAACCTGTCTGAATAATTATTTAAATCTCAAAGTGTAAATAGTAGGACTCTTACAGATTCAGCAAAGCAAATCCTCTCTAAATTCTCAAAAAGACTGTTACAATCATACGTGGAGTGGGAGAATGGGGAAGTCATTTCACTCCTTCTCACATGGTTGTAACACAATACATAAGTAACATTTGTGCTACACAAGTACCAGGAAATGGCCATACCCAACACAAGGGAACATAACCAACTCTCCATGACACTCAACAACATTGTCATTAGTAAATTCCCTACCATCAAAATCCCTGGGGTAACCAATGATCAGAAACTTAACTGGACCAGCCGCACAGATATTGTGACTACTAGAGCAGGACAGGGATTGGGAATTCTGCAATGAGTAACTCACCTCCTGACTCCCCAACAATGGTGGATGTGGTGCCAATCAAGCAGGCTGCTTTGTCTTGAATGGTGACAAGTTTCTTGAGTGTTGTTGAAGCTGCACTCATCCAGGCAAGTGGAGGTAGTTCATTACACGCCTGACATGTGTCTTGTAGCTGGTGGACTCACTTTGGGGAGTCAGGAGGTGCGTTACTTACCACAGAATATCTAGTCTCTGATCTGCTTTTCCAAATATAATATTTATGTGGCTGGTTTAAGTTTCTGGTCAATGGCGACACCCAGGATATTGTTGATGGGGGTTTTCATATGCTGTTGAATGTTAAGGATAGAATTTTAGACTCTGTCCTGTTGGAGATGGTCTGACACTTATGTGGTGCAAATGTTACTTGCCACTTCTCAGCCCAAGCCTGAATGTTGTCCGCCTCTTGCTGCATGTGCTATCTGCCAGACTGGGCCTGTGGCGAGTGGTGAGGGAACCAACAAGAGGGAAAAACCTACTCGACATCATCTCTAACAATCCACCTGTAGTGGTTGCATCTGTCTATAACAATATTGGTAGGAGTGACCACAGTCCTTGTGGTGACAAAGTCCTATCTTCACACTTAAGATACCATCCCTCTTGTTGTGTGGCACAACCACTGTGCTAAATGGGATAGACTCAGAAACTTGCTCAAAGTTGGGCATTCCCAAACCGACGTGCTGTGGACCATCTTCATCAGCAGAATTATATTCAAACACAATATGTAACCTCACGGCCTGTCATATCACTCACTCTCTCATGACCATCAAGCCAGAGGATCAACCCTGGTTCAATGAAGCAATCAGGAGGGCATGCCAGGAGCAGCACCAGGCATACCTAAAAATGAGGTGTCACTGTGGTGAAGGTAAAAAAATGTGACCTGCATGTCAAACAGTGAAAACAGAAATATTGATCCCACAATCAACGGTTTAGATCAAAGTTCTGTAGTCCAGCCACATCCAGTCATAAATGATAATGAACAATTATACAACTAACCAGATGAAGAGGCTCCACAAGTATTCCCTTCATGCCCAGCACATTAGTGCAAAAGACAAGGCTCGAGCATTTGCAACAATCTTCAGCAAGAAGAGCCAAGTGGGTGATCTATCTCCAGCTCCTCCTAAGGTCCCTAGATGCCAGTATTCAGCCAATTTGCTTCTCTCCACATGATATGAAAAAAACAGCTGAAGGCACTGGATACAGCAAAGGTTATGGGCCCTGACAACATTCCAGCGGTAGTATTGAAGATTTGTGCTCTAGAGCTAGCCATGCCACTACCCAAGCTGTTTAAGTTCAACTACAACAGTGGTGTCTAGCTGGCAATGTGGAAAATTGCCAGCATAGTCTCTGCCCACAAAAAGCAGGAAAAATCCAACCAAGCCAATTAACAGCCCTTCAGGCTACTCGCAAGCATCAGCAAGGTGATGGAAGGTGTCGTTAACAGTGTGATCAAGTAGCACTTAAACAGCAATAACCTGCTCACTGATGCTCAGTTTGGGTTCATCCAGGGCCACTCGACTCCTGACCTCATTACAGCCTTGGTTCAAAAATGGACTAAGGAGCTGAACTCCAGAGGTGAGGTGTATTTGATTGTCCTTGACATCAACGCAGCACTAAGTGTGGAATCAGGGAATCTGGACAAAACTGAAGTCAATGGGAATCAGGGGTAAAACTCTCCTCTGGTTTGAGTCATATCTTACAGATATTGTCCCAGACACCACCATCACCATCCCTGGGTATGTCCTGTCCCACCGGTAGAACAGGCCCAGCAGAGGTGGCGGCACAGTGGTATACAGTGAGGAGGGAGTTGCCCTGGGAGTCCTCAACATTGATTCCATACCCCATGAGGTCACATGGCATCAGGTCAAAGATGGGCAAGGAAACCTCCTGCTGATTACCAGGTACCGCCCTCCTCAGTTGACGAATCAGTGTTCCTTCATGTTGAACACCACTTGGAGGAAGCACTGAGGGTGGGAGGCAAGGGTGAAGAAGGTACTCTGGGTGGGGGACTTCAATGTCCATCACCAAGAGTAGCTCAGTAGCACCACTACTGACCAAGATGGCCAAGTCCTAAATGACATAGCTGCTAGACTGGGTCTGTGGCAGGTGGTGAGGGAACAAAGGAAAATACATACTTGACCTCATCCTCACCAACCTGCCTGCCACAGATGCATCTGTCCATGACAGTATTGGTAGGAGTGACCACCACATCATCATTGTGGAGATGCAGTTCCACCTTCACATTGAGGATACCCTCCATCGTGCTGTGTGACACAATCACCATGCTAAATGGGGTAGATTTCGAACAGATCTAGCAATTTAAGACTGGGCATCCATGAGGCACTGTGGGCCATCAGCAGCAGCAGAATTGAACTCAAACACAATCTGTAACCTCATGGCCCGGCATATCCCCCACTTTACCATTACCATCAAGCCAGGGGATTAACTCTGGTTCAATGAAGAATGCGAGAGGGCATGCCAGGAGCAACATCAGGCACACTTAAAATGAGGTGTCAACCTGGTGAAGCTATAACACAGGACTACTTGTGTGCCAAACAGCAAATGATAGACAGGACTAAGCGATCTCAGAACCAACAGATCAGATCTAAGCTCTGCAGTCCTGCCACATCCAGTCGTGAATGATGGTGGGCAATTAAACAACTCACTGGAGGAGGAAGCTCCACAAATTTCCCCATCCTCAATGATGGAGGAGCCCAGCACATCAGTGCAAAAGATAAGGCTGAAGCATTTGCTGAGTGGATGATCCATCTTGGCCTCCTCCGGAGGTCCCCAGCATCACAGATGCCAGTTTTCAGCCAATTAGATTCAATCCACATGATATCAAGAAACAGCTGAAGACACTGGATACTGCGAAGGCTATGGTCCCTGACAATATTTCAGCAATAGTACTGGAGACTTGTGCTCCAAAACCTGCCACGCCACTAGTCAAGCTATTCCAGTACAGCTACATCATTGGCATTTACCCGGCTACGTGGAAAATTGCCCAGGCATGTCATGGACACAACAAGCAGGACGAATCCAACACGACCAATTTTTTTTATTCATTCGTGGGATGTGGGCATCTCTGGCTTGGCGAGCATTTATTGCCCACCTCCAATTGTGCTTGTTCAGGGAACATTTAAGAGTCAACCACATTGTTGTGGGTCTGGGGTCACAAATAGGTCATACCAGGTAAGGATAGCAGGTTCCTTCTTTCAAGGTTATTAATGAACCAGATGGGTTTTTATGGCAATTGGCAATGGTTTCATGATCATCATCAGGCTTTCAATTCCAGATTTGTTATATTAAATTCATATTTCACCATGGTGGGATTCGAACCCAGGTCCCCAGAACATTATCCTGGGTCTCCCACTAGTCCAATGCAAATTACCACCTCATCATTCTACTCTCCATCACCGGTAAAGTAATGGAAAGGGTCATCAACAGTGCTATCTTGCGGCACTTGCTTAGCAATAACCTGCTCACTGATGCCCAGTTTGGCTTCCGCCAGGGCCACTCAGCTCCTGACCTCATTACAGCCTTGGTTCAAACATGGACAAAAAAGCTGAACTCCCAACGTTTGGTGAGAGTGACTGCCCTGGACATTAAGGCAGCATTTGACGGAGTGGTGGCTTCAAAGAGCCCTAGCAAAACTGCAGTCAATGGGAATTAGGGGACAAATTTTCCACTGGTTGGAGTCATACATAGCACAAAGGAAGATGGTTGTGGTTGTTGGAGATCAGTCATCTCAACTCCAGGACATCACCGCAGGAGTTCCTCAGGGTAGTGACCTCGGCCCAACCATCTTCAGCTGCTTCATTAGTAACCTTCCTTCCATCATAAGGTCAGAAGTTGGGATGTTCGCTGATGATTGCATGATGTTCAACACCATTCGCGACTCCTCAGATACTGATCAGTCCATGTCCAAATGCAGTAAGACCAGGACAATATCCAGGCTTGGGCTGACAAATGGCAAGTAACATTTGTGCCATGCAAGTGTCAGGCAATGACCTGTCCAAAAAGAGATAATCTAACCATCACCCCTTGATTTACCATCACTGAATCCCCCACTATCAACATCCTGGGGCTTCCCATTCAGAAGCTGAACTGGGCTAGCCATATAAGTACTTTGGCTACAATAGCAGGTCAGAGTTTAGGAATCATGTGACGAATAACCCACCTCCTGAATCCCCAAAGCCTGTCCACAAGGCATAAGTTAGGAGTGTGATGGAATACTCCCCACTTGCCTGGATGAGTGCAGCTCCCACAACACTCAAGAAGCTTGAGACCATCCAGGACATAGCAGCCCGCTTGATTGGCACCACATCCACAAACACTCACAAACATTCACTCCCTGCACCACCAATGCACAGTAACAGCAGTGTGTACCATCTACAAGACGCACTGCAGGAATTCACCAAGGCTCCTTCGACAGCACCTACCAAACCCATGACCACTACCAATTTGAAGGACAAGAGCAGCAGATAGATGGGAACATCACCACCTGGAAGTTTCACTACAAGTCCCTCACCATCCTGACTTGGAAATATATCGCCGTCCCTTCACTGTCACTGAACCAAAATCCTGGAACTCCCTTCCTAACAGCACTGTGGGTGTACCTACACCACATGGACTGCAGCAGTTCAAGAAGGCAGTTCACCCCAACAATCTCAAGGGTAATTAGTAATGGGCAATAAATGTTGGCCCAGCCAACGAAGCCCACATCCCATGAATGAATAACAAACAATTTCTAGCACAAAGGAACATGATTGTGGTTGTTGGAGGCTACTCATCTTAGCCTCAGGACTTTGCTGCAGGAGTTCCTCAACTTAGTGTCCTAGGCTCAAACATTTCAGCTGCTTCACAAATAACCTTCCTTCTATCATATGGTTAGAAGTGGGGATGTTTACTGACGTTCAGTACCATTCATGACACCACAGGATCTGAAGCAAACTATACCTGCATGCAGCAAAATCTGGACAATATTTAGGCTTGGGCTGGTAAGGGGCGACTCACACCATACAAGTGCCAGGCAATGACATCTCCAACAAGAGAGAATTTAACTATTTCTGCTTGTCATGAAACAGCATTTCCATTGCTGAACCCCTGACTATCAGCATCGTGGGGATTAGCATTGACCAGAAATTGAACTGGACTTGTCATATAAATTCTGTGGCTACAACACCAGGTCAGAGGCTAGGAATCCTACAGCAAGTAACTCACCTCCTGACTACCCAAAGCCTGGCCACCATCTACAAAGCACAAGTCAGGAGTGTGATGGAACATTCTCCTTTTGCCTGTACGAGTGCAGCTCCATTAACACTCAAGCAGCTCAACTCAATCCAAAACATAGCAGCCCACTTGACTGGCACCCCATCTACCATCTTAAACATTTTGTTCCTCCACCATCAATGTACAGTGGCATCGGTGTGTAGCATCTGCAAGATGCACTGCAGCAACTTGCCAAGGCCTTTTCGACAGCAGCTTCCAAATGTGCAGCCTCTACCACCTAGAAGGACAAGGGCAGCAGACACATGGGAACTCCAGCACCTGTAAGTTTCCTTACAAGCCACACAACATCTTGCCTTGGAACAATATCATCATTCCTTCACTGTTACTGCATTAAAATCCAGGAGTTCCCTTCCTCCTAGGTGTACATCAGATGCACTGCAATGCTTCAAGAAGGTGGCTCACCATCGTCTTCTCAAGGACAGTTAGGGATGGGCGACAAATGCTGGCCTTGCCAGTGATGTTCACATCCCATGAAAAAAAAATAAATACAGACTACCTGCTAAGGACTTGCAAATGGAATTGAACATTGTGCAATCAACAGCGAACATTCGCATTTTTGTCATTTTGATGCGGGGAAGTCTATCGATGAAGCAGCTCAATATGATGAACCTAGCGTTTAGGGAGAGCAGCTTCTAACATTGTTGCCTTCCTGGTGGTTAGGTCCTAAATAACACAGCAATGTCTGTTGGTTTTAAAGAACCGAGACATATGCACACTATTGGGTGCACAGATTGGAATTGCACCCTGTGACTCCATGGTAGAGACACATGAAAATATAAGTTTGATGCCCCTGCAGTAAGTCAGTATTGCTAACACTCATTGTAGATTCAGTGTATGAATACTTAACTTTTAGTTGCACAAGAAAATGCCCTTTGGCCAGACATTGGGTTTGCATATTTATTGGCTCCAAGCTCCAAAAAGATTGCAAATCCTTACACTATGTCAAACAAAAACTGCAATCCTGGCACAGGACTCAGCTAATACAAATCTCTGACCCCTTCAAGGAGGCCAGTTTAAAAATAATTGATTGGGAAAGGAGTGTCGCTGTGAAGTTGGAGGTTTCTCCCTGACCAAAGCAGTAACTAATATCTGCAAGTGATATAGCACTACAATCACCATTTTTCCAACCACCAGCACAGTTACATGACAATGAAGGAGGTCGAAAGTGAGAGTGAGGAGTGAGAATGTGGCAGTCTTGCTTCTGAATCAGAAGGTAGGGGGTTCCAGTCCCACCCGAGAGATTTGAGCACATTTCTAGGCTGACACTGAGAGCATTACCGAGAAAGTGCTGCATCATTCAATTTGTGGTCCCTAAAATGAGGTATTAAATTGTTCCATTGTCTGCACTCTCAGGTGGACGTGAAGGATCCCATTGCATTCTTTTTTAGAAAAATGCTCCCATTGCAGGGGAGCTCTCCCTGGGTGCCCTGTCTAACATTTATCCCTCAATCAACATCACTAAAACAGATTATCTGGTCATTCTCACATTGCTGTTTGTAGGACTTTGCTGTTTCATAAATTGGCTGTCATGTTTCCTACATTACAATAGTGAGTACACTTCACATTTGTTGTAAAGCCCTCTTGGATATCATGTGTGATGATCCAGACATTTAGTAACAAACTTTGGAACAATCCCAGATGAGACCCCTAAATTTGGGGGGATTTCAGCTCCTCTCTTTTGAAGATCTAGCCCCTGATTTCCCTCAAAAATTGCTCCAACTCAGACTGCCCCAGGAACTGCTTGCCTCCCAGTTGCTCAATCTCTTCTCCCGAGCCGGCATCCCACTGGATTCATAAGGCTGCATCCCAGCATATAGTTACTGGCATGATTCCAGTTCTCTAGCTACTCTGAACAAAACCCCACTTCTCATGGGCTTTCCTTTTTCCTAACTGCCAGTTTCATAGCACTATCACTGCCCTTCCTCCCCTTCCCCCTCCCTCTACCCCAGCCCTGGCTTTTCTGAGCCCCAGCTCCCTCAGAAGCACCGGGCTACTGGCAGTACTTCAACTATGTGGAGCCAACCTTCCTCATTATCTTTGTGGGTTTGGGACGATACAGCATGAAAACCCGCTATCACAGCTGGCTGGTAAAATGTCATTTTACCACCCGCTACCGCACTTAGTGCAAATCTGGGATGATTCCGCCCATTGTCTGGTGAAAAATCATCAACCAGAATATTTTAATACTGGCACTCTGGGTGTGTCTCTTGTGATATGCTAAGAACATCAGTGACACATCAGTAGCTGTGCTAAAGGGTTGGAGATGCAAAGGTTAGATGTCCCTGCATTAAAAGAAAAAATATAGGTTGCCTCTTCTCGTACCAAATGAGCACTGTGCAGTTTGACCATTGCTGAAGTATACTGTAGGGCAGGCGACCATATGTCACTTAAATGAGATTTGGAGGCTCAATGAATATAGCATGCAATTTGTGTAGTGCTTTTCTGCCTCCTCCATGAGCCCCAGGACAAAAGATGGGAATAGATGGCATCTAATGAACAATGCAGCAAAGTAAGAGGGGCAGTGTGGGGCAGTTTATGATTTATTTCAGTGGACAGATATTGCACTTATTGGAGGCATCTTAGATTAAACTTGCACAGCAGGTGGTTCTGCAGCTACATTCTTATTCTTGTCTGAGTGTCCTGTTCCGCCATGTCTTTTACATTCTTCTTTTCTTCATCCAATAGTGAGGATCCCAAAATGTAAGATTTAAATATTCAGCAAGATAACTGGCACACTAATACAAAAGCAAAATACTGTGGCTACTGGAAATCTGAAATAAAAAACAGAAATGTTGAAAAGACTCAGCACATCAGCAGCAAGCGTGGAGAGAGAAACCGAACTAATGGATGGAATTTTATCAGTTTGGTCCCTACTGAAATGGCAGGACCATTTGTGTGCCAAGAACCCATTTGATTATGGTAACAGGCTTTCTGAGGGCTTTTTCACTAAGCCATGGCATTATCACCCTGCCTCCGGGCTTCCCGACCAACCAGGGAGGGTGGGTGGGATGACGCACTTAAGCAAGCACAGAAGGACCTCTATTTTAAGGGACCCCGACAGAGCTCACAATGGCAGCACTAGGTAAAGCATTAAACATATAAGTGGGAAGCTGATAATCGATGCCGAATGGAAGGTTGCCTCTCATAAGGTTGCCTCTCCCAGTTTTCAGATTCAAACCTGGAGGTCATGTTGAATGCAGCGTGGGCAAGAAGAAATGTTCTTTTCCTTGAGTTCGGTAGGAGAAGGTCAGCCAGCTTCATCAAGCAGGGATGGCTGCAAGTAGCAGAGGCAGTGAGCAGAAGAGGTGTAGTGTCCAGGACCTGGATACAGTGCCAGAAAAAGTTCAATGACCTCATGATGTCTGGCAAGGTGAGTGTCATATTAGTCTCAGCTGGCAGCCATCGCTCTCTTGCCTCTCCAGCATTGTCCTGCATGTTGCTCCTCTGACCGTCACAAACATTATTCTCCCTCTAGCTTCCTCCTCAAATTTCTGTTTCACCAAACAACACTCAAACTCATCATCATTCTATTTCCCTCTTGTGCCCATTCCTCAAGTCAGCATCTTTAAATGTTCACCCTCCCACACTCCCATTTCATGGGCAGGATTTTCTGGCTGAGGTGTGGGTGGCGGAGCCCGCACGTCAGCGCTTAAAATGTTGTGCGAGCGTCCCGACGTCAGCGCGCGGCGTTGCGATATTTAGGTCGGCAGGTGCATTATGCCGATATTTAGGTCGAGAATGTGCGCCCGTCATTAATTCAAGGCTTCGATAAGGCCCTTAACTTGCCAATCGATGATGATTTTGAGGGGCCCGTGCAAACTTTGGCTCGGTGCACTGGCCCAATGGGCAGGCGGGTAGGTGATTTTTTTATCAGAACTCATGCACTGGTGGGATATGTGGACTCAGAGGGGTTGTTCATGTTTTTCATGAAGTATTTAATGCAGAAAGTGCTTTAAATTTGCCTGTGTGATTGTTAGCAGTTCACATCGATTTCCAAGAGCTTCTTGTGTACTTTGGACCTTCAACTCACCAGTCTGCAGACAGTAATCTCTATCGGACCTGCAGCTTTCCGGAGGCCTCCATTTAGCCTGGGTATGGGTTCTGACATCCCCACTGGAGGCAGATCCTCTGAGGAGGAAGGGAGGGATAGAATAAGGAGGAGGCCAGGAGTGGACAATCAGCCTCCAGGGGAGCCACCTTTGGGAGGACAGGCGCAGGCACAAGGGGTGCAGGGCCAAGAGGTTGTCCAAGGTGCAAGGGGCCGCAGAAGACACCACTATCCTGCTGCCAGGGGATACAGGTGGTGAAGCAGCTCCTTCAATATGACTGAGGTGCAGTGCCGAAGGATGTTCCATCTCTCAAAGGAGCCAGTCAACTATATCTGTCAGATGATTGGCCCTGGGATCTCCCCTAACTGTGTGGGCAGACACCCCATGCCAGTGGCTCTGAAGCACATAGTTGCCCTCTACTTCTCTGCCTCTGGCTCCTCCCAGTGCTCGGTGGGTGATCTTTGCGGTATCTCTCAATCAGCTGTCCACACTTGTGTCAAGCAGGTTACAGGTGCTCTGTTCAGATGGGCATTGACCTTTATCAACTTCCGCTGGGACCAGGCAAGTCAGGCACAGCAAGCCAGAGGCTTCGCGGCCATTGTTGGCTTCCTCCATGTACAGGGTGCTATGGACTGCACACATGTGGCCATCAAGGCGCCAGCAGGTGAGTCCAGTGCCATCATCAACAGGAAGGGCTTCCACTCCATGAACATGCAAATAGTCTGTGATCACAGGATGCAGATTCTGCAGGTTTGTGCAAGGTACCCAGGCAGCTCCCACGACACCTACATCCTCAGACACTCCCAGGTGCCAGGGGTCTTCAGTGCTCCAGCTCGGCTGGATGGTCGGCTGCTGGGTGACAAGGGCTATCCCCTCCGAAGGTAGCTCATGACACCTCTCTGCCATCCAAGAACAGAAGCTGGGCAGCGGTACAATAGGAGCCAGGGCACCACAAGGGCTGTGGTGGAGAGAGCCATCGGTCTTCTCAAGATGGGCTTCCATTGCCTGGACCGCTCAGGGGGCGCACTCCAGTACCCCCCAGATTGCATCTCTCTGATAGTGGTAGCATGCTGCGCTCTGCACATTGTTGCGCTGGAAAGGGGGGATGCCGTTGATGATGAAGACCTTGACGCAGTGGATGAGGCTGCACATGATGTATCCAGCAGTGCCTCAGAGGATGAGGAAGCACAGGACAATGATGAGGGGCAGCACGCCGACTCACTACTACACCAAGGAGGCAGGGTACCCAGGACAATTTAATCCAGCGAACCTTCAGCTAGCTCCACACACATCGATCAGCAGGGCCAGCATTGCCTGGTGCTTCACACAGGGCACTTAGGTGCTACATCTTCCACCTCATCAGCTGCAACTAAGGGCTTAGTACAGAAACATCAATGTCCACTCAAACACTCATGAGATGTCTGTGAAACATACAAATGCAGCACAAAGAAAACACCCTCAGCAATGCTCAGAAAACTGGACTTTATTTCATCCAACATCAAAGAGAAATGTCTGTCTTTCAAACATAACTATTTGTTCCTTAATCTAAGGCCAACACAAAACCACCAGTGACATACCCGTTGAGTGCCTAGTGTGCCTCATGCTTTCGTTTTTGGGTGCTACGTCTAGGTGCTGTCCCATCACTCGGAGTGGCTTGTGAGAGAGCCTGCTGACTCTGCTGTTCTGTTGGCATCCATGACCTTGGCGGGCATCCTCTGGCCTGTGGAGCCTGTGATGGCCCCGCCTGGGAGAGAGTGGCCAGTTCCAGATCTGGCACCTCCCCAGTTGCCGCAGCCTCAACGGAAGCAACGTTGACTGGCAGAGGGACGGAGGAGCTGCTGCCCTCATCCGGATTGCCCTGAGAGGAGCTTGCAGTGATGACAGGCAGCTGCTGCGCCGATGTGAGGTCACATTGGATCTCTCTGCTCACGCAAATGTATGGGCACCAAGTGATGACAATCGGTACCCAGAATATCTCCCACATTGCGAATGACCACTTGTGGCCATTAGCGCTGTGAGGGCTTGCAGGTCAAAGCATAACATAATCAGGAGAGTCTCAATCCAATCAAAGCCCCTCTCCATGACAGTCGCCAATCTCTCAGTGGAGGAAGCCTGAAGCTTTGTCCTGAAGTTCATGCCTTCACTTACAGTCTGCCTGGACTTCTCCAGCGCAGAGACCAACTGAAGCACACCCTCATGCAACCCTGCCAGATGCTCCCGCGAATCCTGCCGCTTGTCCTGCTGCATTGGTGACATCTCCAGAGGCACATCATCAGTACTGGACTCAGCATGTGCCTGGTCCCCTGCAGCCCTCCGGCATTCTCTGTCCCTGCCATCTCCTCCAGCGATTGCGAAGTGCCCTCTCCACTGTGTCCCGGGACACTGGCTGACGTTACATTCCCCACCAAAGTGTTTGTGGCTGCGTTGGTGACTGGCTGGCTGAAAGGATATGCCGCAAGTTGCACGTCTTGGCCCTCAGGTGTGAAGGGGGTCTCCAGTCTTGTTGGCTGCGGCCATGGGGTGGCGTTGCTGAAATTAACAATAAGGACAGTGCATCAGTTAGCGTTCAGTCAGTAGCATCTTTCATCCATTTCCCCCCCAGCCTCATAAGTCACTCACCCTTCAAGACCCTAAGGAGACGAGCATTGGTGGGGTGGAAAACAGTCAAGAGGAGGCCCAAACATTAGCCGCGCATACAGACAGGCTGGTCAGATGGCCTCAGGAATGCCACATGGAATGTTATGTGGCATTGGAGTGGGGAGAGTGCAGAGGTACCTGACCTGGATGCATGCTGGCCTGGAGAGCTGCGGTGCTGAGGAAACATCGTAAACACTTGCGACATTTGCCTTGGATCACAGGAGATTGACAGGTCACATTATTGACCTTCATACCATTATGAGAGTCATAGAATGGGTGGGCAGAAGGCAACATTTCCCCTTGGCGCAGGGATGAGTCATGTGGTGGCATTTATTTAAGTTGAGTGCCATGAGGTTGACAGGTGAGGTGCTGAGGACCTTTTGGACAGAGTAATGTTGGCCACACTGGCTGAAAGGGTGGCAGAGGTACCAGCCCTCCTAAGATGCAAAATGTCTTTGGCTGTGCAGCAGTGATGCCATGGCATGTTAGGTGATGGGGATAGTGGTAATAAATGGGATAAGGCAACTTTGGAAGGTGCTGGAGACACGCATCCTCAATGGGACGAGGGACCGTTGTTTATGACCCACACATCTGAGTGTCTCAGTCTGTGAATGAGCAGTGTTGCAGCATTAATGACTGCAGCAACCATCAGTAGTTTGGATGGTGGGGAGACAGAGTGGATGGAACTGTGGATCTCAAATACCCCAGCCTCACTGCCACCTGCCGCCCTGGCCACCTGCCTCCTCCCCAGCTCCATGGCCTGCTCCTCGTAGGTGGTGAGGCGCTGGAGCAGGGCGTGCCCACCACCAATCCTCTGGCGCTCCCTGAGATTGTGTTCAGTTTTTGCCTGAAGAACAGAGAAGAGAATTTATTGGGGCTGATTGCTCATGTACTCTGCATGTGCATGCCACACCCCAACTACAGTGGCCCATCTGAGGCCTCCAGTAGTTCCTGTCCACACTACTGGTGATCAGTCCCCAGAAGATAGCATGGCTGGTCCCAACCACCTCCCCAAGGAGGCGCCACCAGGTGTGGCACCGAGGCCAGCAGATGGCTCTTGGCCATGACACCTTGAGGCTCTCCTTCTACCATCTCATCCCAATCAATGCGACATGTGTTGGAGTTTTGAGTATATGTCTAGCTGCCTCCCCTGCAGGTTGCCCTCAAACTACTCGAATGTGACAAACACTAACACATGCTGCGGGGAGAACCCATCTTCTCCTCAACCAGTAAGGCTGATGTAAGCATGGTCACTATCTGTTTGCCCGCCCAGTGTGCGCCAAATGCCCAATGCAGTAATGACAGTAAGACGTTGGTGGTGGGGGGGGGGGGGGGTTTGCGGTTAAAGGCTAAGGCTACCTGCTGGGTCAAATGGCCAAGGCTGACATGGGACTCACCCTACCAGAGCACAACAAATTATTGAATTGCTTGTGGCATTGCATTCCTGTGCGCCACACATCATCATGGGCGCTTATTGCCTCCCGCACCTCCTGCCACGCCTGCCTGCTGATGTGAGGGGCCCTTCTCCTCCCATCCTCTGGATTCAAAATATCCTGACAGCTGGACACCTCTTTGAAGAGGACAGCAAGGGAGGCATCTGAGAGTCGAGGGGCACAGTGGCCCCCCGCTGGCCTATCATGCAGCCTGCCCCCCTCCTCCTTTTGTGCTCTGAGAGCAGCCTGTCTCTCTCTATGAGCGGCCATGGTGCACTGCCTCAACGAGGCTGTCTGGCCACTCTTTATGCAGACTGCCGGTTCCCCAATGGAACTGGTGGTCTGAACACACCCGCTTCCGCAATGATTTTCCCGCTCTACGCGGGAGTCGCTAACCCGCTGGGTGGGCCTTAATTGGCCCGCCCGCGCAAAATGGCGGCGCTGCCCGTTTCGGTGGCGGGAATCGGTTGCCCACCCGCCGCCAAGTCGGTCAGGCCCGCCCACCCGTCAAGGGCAAAATTCTGCCCCATCAATCAGTTCACTTCTCACATTCCTAACTCTCTGCCTTTTTTCATTGCAGGAGGAGAGAGCTCACAATTCCAGAGAGTGTCAGAGAACCGGGGATGGAGCTGCATGGACGAAGTAGTACTTGAAATTGGCAGGGTATCAATAGTATTGGCCGTTGTTGGTGAAGAGATGGAGATATGCCAGAGACATGTTGACTGAATTAGATGAAGCACTGCACTTGCTACTTAAGAATCATTCATGTTGAATTAATGTCACCAACACATTAATTGTCATGACCTGCACTGTGCTAACTTGGAATGCTATTTCACCTACTTTCAGCACCAACTCGTGTCTTTCACCTCTCCCAGATGTAACACAGATTCCAGCAGAAGAGATGAGGGAGGAGCCTGTGAAGTCTTCAGATGAAGGCCAATACTTTGAATATACATGACTCCTGTACACCCACCACCAAAAACAGCGGATCAAGGTATAGGATGCTTCCACCTCTCATTTCTTAACCCACCACCCTCTCAGAAAGAAACCCATATGCTGCCCTGATGACAGAGTTTGCCCTGAATGGAGGCAGGTGCATCCATCTTTGGCGGGGCCCCCATGAGCTCCAAGACTTAGAGGACACCTGCCATCAACAACCTCATTAGTCAGAGCAAGAGAATGAGCAGCCTGCCTCTAGCTCTGAAATCATTATGTACAAATGATGCGAAACAGAAGAGGAACACTTCATAATTGCACAATTGTATGTTTTTAACTTTGTAAATATTGCTTAATTTGTGAAATAGTAAATGAGGAAAGGATTTTATATGCCTTGCCCTCTTCATTGTAGCATTTCAATTCCCTGATGGACTTCATCAGAGTGTCACATACAGAATAGAGTCACTGATGACTGTATGATTGTGGTGGAGTGATTTATGACTATGGGAATGCTTTGTGCTAGGGAGGATAGGAGAGCCCTAGATCTTTTTGGGTTACAGTTCAATGTGGCTTCAAACTTGCTCATTATCTGAACTGTGCCTCTATGAGGCCACTGGGGGATTCTCTTGGCAGCTAGATGCATAGCTGCAGCTGCTCTGGCCAAATTATGCTTCTCTTCTTTCAAAAGCTCTTACTGCTTTTCCTCCTCTTGTAAAGACCACATGTGGTCTGCAGCTTCTTCCTCCTGAAGTTCCATTCCTCTCTGCAGGCCATGCTGTACAAGATGCAGTAAGATCATCACCATGCTGGAAACCTTTGCTGGTGCAAAATGATGGGTGCCCTCAGATCTGTCAAGGCATTTCCAACAAGCTAATGGTTTTCCCAATGATTGCCCTTATAGTGATTGACTCTTGTACATCTCCTCAGCATTATTGGAGGGTCTCCTGACAGATGTCATCAGCTAAGTCCGCAGAAGATAGCTCATGTCTCCACGGACATGATAGACTTGACTATGGTAATCTTGACTGCCCGGCAGCATGTATAACAAACTTACAGTGATTACAAACCAGCTGCATGTTGAAGCAGTATGGAATCCCTTCTGGTTGTTGAACACTGCAGGATCATCTGATGGCACATTGATTGCCACATGTATACCTGCCTATGAACCTCTGAATCTGTGCAAATTCAGTCACTGCAACGAAGGCAAGAGCTCCCTGTGTCTGACTGGCCTCATCAGTGTCAAAGTACCTATATTGGGTGGCCTTGGCATACATGCCATCTGTGAATTGGAGGTGGACTTCTGGGCTGGAAATTGTGAAATTGTGTCGATGTCCCTGGCTGATGCCTGAAAGGGACTGAAG